>NC_134087.1:162820775-163141275 GCF_000715075.1 Nicotiana tabacum
AAGATCAGACATAAGAATACCATAGCCTACAGGCCTAAAATAAATGGAGCTGTAGAAGCCGCCAACAAAAATATCAAGAATATATTGAGGAAAATGATAGAAACGCATAAACAATGGCACGAGAAGTTGTCATTTGGCCGGGAACCACACTAGTGGATCTTGAGGGGTGCCTAGCACCTTCTCCTTGGGATAATTTCAAGCCCTTACCTTATCTATGGTTATCAAACATAGTTGTAGTTAAATCTTATAGGTTCCCTAATGCATCCTTAAATCGTTAGGTGGCGAGTCTTCAAAATACACAATTTCCAAAAAGGAAATGAGTCATTACACCCCATTAATGTCGAAACCCGGACTCCTCTCCGACGGAAGGGAAAAAAGGGGGGAGCGACAGATGCTATGTAGATTATATTGATTCTTATGGTGAAGACGAGAGTAAAAGCACGAAGGGTGATGTTGTGCACTTGTTTGATTTCTGATTCTTGTTGATAATTGAGTTATGGTGTTCCTTGTATTTACCTACTGTCCTTCTATTATCATTTGATGTTTTCCCCCTCCCATTCTTAACTGTACATTCCTTCTTTTATTTTCTACTGTATATTATTTAACTGCACAGGTTAATTTAGTAGTCTTTTCCTAGCCTCGTCACTACTTTGCCGAGGTTAGGCTAGGCACTTACTAGCACATGGGGTCGGTTGTGCTGATACTACACTCTACACTGTGTGTAGATCCCGGTGCAGCAGCTTTTGGACCTTATCTTTGGTGGCTGCCTTCAGTCCATTCGGAGACCCAAGGTAGTCTTGTAGACATCCGCAAACCCTGACGTTTCCCTCTATCCTTTCATCCTGCTTCATTTATGTATTTCAAAAACAGCGTCGCATTTATTTTTTTGGACCTTGTTTGTAGTATTCCTAGACTGTCTGTGAAGTTGTGACGTCAGTTCTAGATAGTTTTTATTTAAGAAGTTGTATTGGAAATACTTAAATGATTTTATTTGTTTCTTCCGCTTGTTTAAATTCCGCTATTATAAATTGTTGCTTCTTAATTGATTAAGGATTAAAAATGGGAAAAAGTAAATTGTTCAAATGGTTGGTTGGCCTAGTTTTCACTAGTAGGCACCTTCACGACTCCCAAGGGTGAGAAATCCGTGTCATGACAAGTTGGTATCAGAGCTCTAGGTTACATAGGTCTTACAATTCATAGACAACCTTAGTAGAGTTTGAGGGATCAGTACAGAGACGTCTGTATTTATCCCCCAGAGGCTATAGAGTTTTGAAAAACTTCACATCTATTCTTTCCTGTAGTGCGGTTTGGTTTCTCAATGCTAATTGAATTTCTACTTTGTTCTTTCACAGATGGTAAGAACACGCACTTCCTCATCCACTAATCAGCAGACCGAGCCCCCAGCAGCAGTTCCCACGAGGGACAGAGGGCGAGGCCGAGGTAGGAGTAGAGCTCAGCCCAGAGCAGCAACACCAGTAGTGGAGCCTCAGGTTGAGTTTGATGATGAGGTTTTGGCCCAGGCAGTTCCGGTGGGACCAACTTAGGTCCTAGAGGGGTTCATTGCTACCCCAGTCTAGTGGGCCTTATGGAGAGTGTCACCCGAGCATGCTTGCTTCCTGTAGCACTAGTCGTCTCTCAGGCTGGAGGAGGAGCCAAGATTCCTACTACTCGCACTCGAGCAGATGGCTCCCTAGTTTCAGACTGCAGCAGCTCAGCCAGTTGCAGCAGTTCAGCTGGGTGTGGTAGCTCAGACCGGTGATGGAGCAGTTATGTCTGCCAATTCCTTGTGGATATTGGACAGGTTCACCAAGCTCTTCACTACCACTTTCAACAGTGCATCTTTTGAGAATCCCCATGATTATTTGGATAACTATCACGAGGTTCTCAGGAACATGGGGATAATGGAGACCAATGGGGTCGACTTTGCTACTTTTTGCTTAACTAGATCCGCCAAGACTTGGTGGAGAGATTATTGTTTGGCTAGACCAGTTGGGTCACAAGCTTTGACTTGGGATCAGTTTTCTCAGCTGTTTTTGGAGAAGTTTCTTCTTGTCACTCATAGGGAGATCTATCGGAGGCAGTTTGAGCGTCTCCAATAGGGTTCTATGATTATTACTTAGTACAAGACCAAGTTTATTGATTTGGCCTGTCATGTTTTACTTATACTTCCCACAGAGAGAGAGAGAGAGAGAGTGAGGAGGTTCATTGAGGGACTCATTCAACCTATTCAACTTCAGATGGCCAAGGAGACGGGGAGTGAGATTTCTTTTCAGGAGGAGGTCAATGTGTCCAGGAGAGTTAAGATGGTTCTATCGCAGGGAGGTGGTCAGGGGTTTGACAAGAGGCCTCGTCATTCAAACAAATTTAGTGGTGCCTCATCTGGTGGCAGGGATCTGTATGGTAGAGGCTGTCTTCCTAGGCCTTTTCAGTTAGCACTTCAGGTTTCTCACGGTGCTTTGGGTGGCCATGGTTCTCATATGCAGTATTATGATCAGCAGTACTACAATGCACCACCAGCTCCTATTAGTGCACCATCGCTCCAGAGTTTTCAGGGTGGTCATTCAAGTCGTCAGGGTCAGCAGTCTCAGCAGCTGAGGGCTTGTTATACTTATGGTGATATGGGTCACATTGCTAGATTTTGCCCTTGAGCATCAAGTAGCTCTTAGCATCAGGGTTTCCGTGCCATGGTTCAGGCACCAAGTGTTCCACAGCCCGCTCAGCCAGCTAGAGGTGGAGGTAGAGGTGCTAGAGGTGGAGGTAGAGGTATTAGAGGTGGAGGTCAGGCTGCTAGAGGTGGAGGCCAGGCAACATCAGGCCATACCAGAGATGTAGTCAGAGTGGTGGGGCCCAGCCCCGATGTTATGCTCTTCCAGCCAGGCTTGAGGCTGAGGCTTCCAATGTAGTTATCACAGGTACGATTCTAGTTTGTAGTAGAGATGCTTCAGTTCTATTTGATCCAGGATCTTTGTACTCCTATGTTTCATTTTATTTTGCACCGTATCTGGTCATGCCTAGTGATTCTTTGAGTGCTATTGTATATGTGTCTACACCGATGGGTAATTCTATTATGGTAGATCATGTCCATCGTTCATGTATAGTTGTGATTGGGGATCTTGAGACTCGTATATATTTGTTACTTCTGGACATGGTTGATTTTGATGTCATATTGGGGATGGACTGGTTATCACCTTACCATGCTATCTTGGACTGTCATGCCAAGACTGTGACCTTAGCCTTGTCGGGTTTACCTTGTTTAGAGTAGAGAGGGACTCCTGGTCATTCTACCCGTAGTGTTATCTCATATATGAAGGTTTGGCGTACGGTCGAGAAGGGGTGTTTGGCCTATTTGGCGTATGATCGTGATTCTGGTGATGAGGTTCCTTCTATTGATTCTGTGCCTGTTGTTCATGAGTTTCCTGAGGTATTTCCTTCAGACCTGCCGGGTATGCCACCTGATAGGGATATTGACTTCTATATTGATTTGGCTCCGGGCACCTAGCCCATTGCTATCCCGCCGTATCGTATGGCCCCGCCTGAGTTGAAAGAGCTGAAGAAGTAGTTGCAAGACTTGCTTGAAAAAGGCTTCATTAGACCTAGTGTCTCGCCTTAGGGTGCGCTGGTGTTGTTTGTTAAGAAGAAGGATGGGTCGATGAGAATGTGTATAGATTACCGGCAATTGAACAAGGTGACAATCAAGAATAAGTATCCATTACCGAGGATTGATGATTTGTTTGATCAGCTTCAAGGTGCCAAGGTATTTTCGAAGATTAACTTGAGATCTGGCTACCATCAGTTGAGGATTAGGGCATCCGATGTCCCTAAGACAGCCTTCCGCATTTGGTACAGGCATTATGAGTTATTGGTAATGTCATTCGGGTTGACAAATGCCCTAACATCTTGATGAACCGAGTGTTCAGGACTTACTTGGATTCGTTTGTGTTAGTCTTCATTGATGATATTTTGATCTATTCTCGCAACCGGGAGGAGCATGATCAGTATCTGAGAGTGGTCCTCCAGACTTTGAGAGATAGTCAGTTGTATGCAAAGTTTTCGAAGTATGAGTTTTGGTTGAGTTCAGTTGCATTCTTGGGTCATGTTGTATCAGCAAAGGGTATTCAGGTAGATCTAAAGAAGACAGAGGCAGTCAAGAACTGGCCTAGACCAGCATCAACTACAGAGATCAGGAGTTTCTTGGGTTTGGAAAGCTATTATCGTCAGTTTGTGGAGGGGTTTTCAACTATTGCAGCCCCGATAACCAGGTTGACCCAGAAGGTTGCCCAGTTTAGGTGGTCGGACAAGTGTAAGGCAAGCTTTTATAAGCTCAAGACAGCTTTAACTATGGCGCCAGTGTTGGTTTTGCCCATAGGTTCAGGGCCATATACAATTTATTGTGATGCATCTCGTATTGGACTTGGTGCAGTGTTGATGCAGGATGGTAAGGTCATTGCCTATGCTCGCGACAGTTGAATATTTATGAGAAGAACTATATAGTCCATAATTTGGAGTTAGTAGCCATTGTTCACGCATTGAAGATTTGTAGGCATTATCTATATGGCGTGTCATGTGAGGTGTTCACGGATCACAATAGTCTACAGTACTTGTTCAAGCAAAAGGACCTAAATTTGAGGCAGAGAAGGTGGTTGGAGCTGTTGAAAAACTATGATATCACCATCTTATATTATCCGATAAAGGTCAATGTGGTGGCGAATGCTTTGAGTAGGAGGTCAGCCAGTATGGGTAGTCTTGCATATATTCTAGTCGGTGAGAGACCGCTTGCTTTGGATGTTTAGGATTTGGCCAATCAGTTCGTGAGGTTGGATGTTTCTGAGCCTAGCCATGTATTAGCTTGCACAGTTACTCGTTCTTCATTATTGGAGCGCATCTGATATTGGCAGTATGATGATCCTCATTTGTGTGTCCTTAGAGACACGGTGCAGCACGGAGGTGCCAAGCAGGTTACATTGGGAGATGATGGAGTTTTGAGGCTGTAGGGTCGAGTTTGTGTGCCTAATATGGATGGGTTCCGGGAGTTGATTTTAGAGGAGGCCCATAGTTCCCGGTACTCTATTTATCCGGACGTCGCTAAGATATATTAGGATTTGCAGCAGCATTATTGGTGGAGAAGGATGAAGAAGGTTATTGTTGCGTAAGTGGCTCGGTGTTTGAATTGTCAGCAGGTTGAGTACGAGCATCAGAGGCCTGGTGGTTTGTTCCAAAAGATTAAGATTCCTGAGTGGAAGTGGGAGCATATCACTATGGACTTCGTTTTTGGACTCCTACGGACTCAGAGGAAGTTCGATGCAGTGTGGATTATTGTTGATAGGCTGACCAAGTCAGCACATTTCATTCTAGTAGTAGCCTCCTATTCTTCCGAGAGGTTAGCTGAGATCTATATCCGGGAGATTGTTTGTCTTCATGGTGTGCCCATGTCTATCATTTCATACTGAGGTACACAGTTTACCTCACATTTTTGGAGAGTAGTTCAGCGGGAGTTGGGCACACGGGTTGAGTTGAGCACATAATTTCATCCTCAGACAGACGGGCAGTCCGAGTAGACTATTCAGATTTTGGAGGATATGCTCCGAGCATGCGTCATTGACTTTGGAGGCTTGTGGGATAAGTTTTTGCCTTTAGTAGAGTTTGCGTACAACAACAGCTACCAGTCGAGTATCTAGATGGTTCCTTATGAGGCTTTATATGGTAGGCGGTGTCGGTCGCCAGTTGGATTGTTTGAGCCGGGAGAGGCTCAGTGTTGGGTACGGATCTAGTACAGGATGCCTTGGACAAGGTCAGGATTGTTCAGGATAGGCTTCATACAGCTCAGTCCAAGCAAAAGAGTTATGCCGACCGTAAGGTTCGTGATTTGGCATTCATGGTCAGTGAGCGGGTGTTGCTTCGTGTGTCACCTATGAAGGGCGTGATGAGATTTGGGAACAGGGGAAAGCTTATCCCTAGATTCATTGGCCCATTTAAGATTCTTGATCGAGTGGGAGAGGTGGCCTACAGACATGCGTTGCCGCCGAGTTTATCAATTGTGCATTCAGTGTTTCATGTGTCCATGCTTCGAAAGTATCACGGCGATCCATCCCATGTGTTAGATTTTAACACTGTCCAGTTGGACAATGACTTGTCCTATGAGGAGGAGCCAATAGCTATTCTATACCGGTAGGTTTGTCAGTTGAGATCGAAGAGTTTCCCTTCTGTTCGTGTTCAGTGGAGAGGTCAGCATGCTGAGGCATCGACCTGGGAGTTCGAGTCCAATATGTGGAGCCGTTATCCCCATCTTTTCCCGACTCAAGTACTTCCTTCTTATGTCCGTTCGAGGATGAACAATTGTTTTAGAGGTAGAGGATGTGATGACCCGAAAAGTCATCATGTGTTTTAGAAATAAATCCTGTGTTTCGAGGCCTTAAAACCTCCTTTTTACCTCACCCCAATTTGCGTGTGTGGTCCGGACTATCCGGAAAGCTTTTATGTGAAAATATGAGAAATAGAAATTTCTAGAGTTAAAATTTGATTATGGTTGACTTTGGTCAACATTTTTAGCAAACGGACCCAGATTTGTGTTTTGACAATCCCGGGAGGTTCGCAGTAAAATATGAGACTTGGGCGTATGCCCGGAAATGAATTCCGAGGTCCCAAGCTTTAGAAATTAATTTTTGAAAGAAATTGTTTTGCTGAATTATTTATGAACAAAAGAAAAGAATTAATGTTTGATACCATTGGTATCGGTCCCGTATTTTGGTTCCGGAGCTCGGTACAAACTTGTTTAAGTATTTAAATGATAACTGTGAAATTTGGTAAAAAAATGGAGTTTATTTGACGTGATTTGGACCTCCGGTTGAAGAGTTATGAACTTTAAGTGTTCTTGATGAAAATGATGAGTTTTGAGGTTTAATTCATAGTTTTACATGTTATATTCATGATTTGATTGCACGAGCAAGTATGTATAATGTTTTTGGGTTAGTGTGCATGTTTGGTTTGGAGCCCTGAGGGATCGGGTGAGTTTTGGATAGGCCACAGAGTGTTTTGAACTTAGGAAGTTTCATATTTTCAACTGCTGTGTGTTGCAGGTCTGCAGGCTTCGCAATTGCGAGCTCGCATTTGTGATTATGGTCTTGGGCAGGAACCCTCGCATTTGCGAGGCTTATGTCGCAAATGCGACTTCATCAGGGACTGCAAATGCGAACAATTGTTTGTAATTGCAAAGACAACAAGATTTGGCCTACCATCGCATTTGCGAAGCCTGGGCCGCATTTGCGAACCTGACTTCGCAAATGCAATATCTGCACCTGTGCAAATTATAACTTAGCCGAAAATCTCTCATTTTTCAAACCCTTTCAAAACCAAAACACTTTTGGGTGATTTTTCAAAGACAAGTACTCTTGCAAATCGATTGTAAGTCATTTCTAACTCGTTTTCTTCAATCTTTAACATCTTTTCTTATGATTTCAACTCATATCAAAGGTTTTCATGGGGGAAAATTGGGTGTTTTGGGTAGAACCTAGGTTTTTCAAATTTTGGTGATTTTGACCTCGATTTGAGGTCCGATTTAAAAACAAATTATATATTTGGGTTCGTAGGGGAATGGGTAATCGGGTTTTGGTTCGAACCTTGGGTTTTGACCATGTGGGCCCGGGGGAGATTTTTGACTTTTTGGAGAAAAACTTTAGAAAACCTATTTTCATGCATTGAAATTGATTCATTTAGCATTTATTGATATAGTTAAGTAACTTGTAGCTACATATGAGGGAATTGGTGGTGGAATCAAGAGGTAAAGCGATAGTTGAGACTTGAATTGTGTTCGTGGCATCGAGGTAAGTGTTTGGTCTAACCTTAGCTTGAGGGATTAGGAGTTGTGGCCTGTTTGCTATGTGTTATTTCCTGAGTACGATGTATAGGCATGGTGACGAGTATCTATACGTTGGTGTCAAACATGCCCGTAGTCTTATACTATGATTAATGTGACTCCGTTTGTATTGTTCATGCCTTATGTGATGATTTCTATTGTTGAGCAAAGCTTGTGGAAGTAATAGTGGTATTTGAATATTGAAGAGCATTGGCTTAAGTTGTATAATGAATTGTGGAAGTATAATTGACAATTGTACCTTATAGAGCATTGGCTCAAGTTGTGAAGTGAGTTGTGAAGTAAATGTGAAAAAGAGAAGAGGATTAATATATTGTCTCCCTTGTCGGGATGTTGTTGCTTTTAATGCTAACTCCCTTGCCGGGATGTTGATTTTTTTTCTCGATATTTTTCCCTTACCGGGATTTAATTGTTGAACTATTGTTCCCTTGTCGGGATTTTATTGTGATTTCATTTATTTCCTTGCCCTTATTTCTTGTGATTGTTGTTTAGGTGAGGAAGAGTGTTAAAGCACGAAGGGTGATGCCGTGCATTGTTTTGGTGAGAGAGTGTTAAAGCACGAAGGGTGATGCCATGTCGCACGATGTACAATTCTGTGTTGATTATATTGATTTTATGGTGAGGATGAGAGTAAAAGCATGAAAGGTGATGCCATGCAGATTATATTGATTCTTATGGTGAGGACGAGGGTAAAAGGGTGATGCCGTGCACTTGTTTCGTTTCTGATTCTTGTTGATAATTGAGTTATGATGTTCCTTGTATTTACCTGATATCCTTCTATTATCATTTGATGTTTCCCCGTAGAATGTTTCCCCCTCCCATTATTAACTGTACATTCCTTCTTTTATTTTCCGCTGTATATGATTTAACTACACAGGTTTATTTGGTAGTCTGGTCCTAGCCTCATCACTACTTCGCCGAGGTTAGGCTAGGAACTTACCAGCACATGGGGTCGGTTGTGCTGATACTACACTCTGCATTGTGTGCAGATCCTGGTGCAGCAACTTTTGGACCTTAGCTTTGGGTGGCTGCCTTCGGTCCATTCGGAGATCCAAGGTATTCCTGTAGGCATCCGCAGGCCCTGGCGTCTCCCTCTATCCTTTCATCCTGTTTCATTTTTGTATTTCAGAAACAGTGTCGCATTTATTTTTTTTGGACCTTGTTTATAGTATTCCTAAATCGTTTGTTAAGTTGTGACACCAGTTCTGGGTAGTTTTTGTTTAAGAAGCTTTATTGGAAATATTTAAATGGGTTTATTTGTTTCTTCTAGTTGTTTAAATTCCTCTATTATAAACTGTTGGTTCCTAATTGATTAAGGATTAAAAATGGGAAAAAGTAAATTGTTCAAACGGTAGGCTGGCCTAACTTTCACTAGTTAGCGCCATCACGACTCCCGAGGGTGAAAAATCTGGGTCGTTTCAATTGCATAATGTAAATAACACTTCAAGTAACTGATTCTATAAATAAATTCTAAGCTAATACGCAAAATTAGGTAAAATGACCAAAACGCCCTCCGGGCCCACATTTAGGAATCGGGTAAAATTTACATTTTCAGAAACCTCATACTTTCACGAGTCTAACCATACCAAAATTATCCAAATCCAATGTCAATTCCCAATCGAAACTCGAAATTTAGGTCTAAGAACTTTCTCCAATTTTTCCACAATTTTTATCCCAAATCCGAAATTGAATGAAAACTAAGATTTGATTATAGGAATACAACTAGAAAGGGACTAGGAATCGTTACCCACTGATTTCATCTTCAAAATCCTCCCAAAATCGCCCTCTCCCGAACTCTAAATCAATTTTCTAACTTTTGAATCTAAACCCTCGAAATTATTATTTTCTGCCCAACAAATCCACATCTGTAGTCCAATTTCTGCATCTGCGAGACCATTTCTACGGAAAAGGACCACACCTGCAAAATTTCATTAAACCTCAAGCTTCCGCACCTGCGACCGACATACCACATTTGCGGTACCGTAGGTGCGCTCATCCACTCGCACCTGCGACTCTGGTCCTCTACGCACCTGGCTGCTTTTGCGGCTTGATTCCGCATATGCAGGAGTTGCACCTGCGGCCTCTCAACCGCAGATGCAGTTATGACAGTAGCCACAAACTTCAGCTGCAACTCGAAGTTCCTAACTTTTCATTGATCATCCGAAATCATCCCGAGGCCCCCAAGACCTCAACCAAAAGCACAAACAAGTCATATCCTACTATCCAAACATATACCAATCCTTAAAACACGTAAAACAACATCGAAACATCGAATTAACCATGGATTCAAGCCTATGAATTCCAAAACTCTCAATTTACGCTTTCGATCAAAAAGTCTATCAAACCCCGTTCGAATGACTTGAAATTTTGCACACACATCACATTCAACACTACGGAGCTACTACAACTTCCAGAATTCCATTTCGACATCGATATCAAAATCTCACTATCGAACCGGAAACTTCAAAAATTTAACTTTCGGCATTTCAAGCCTAAATTATCTACGGACCTCCAAAACACAATCCGAACATGCTCCTAAACCCAAAATCACCCAATGGAGCTAACAAAACCAACAAAATTCGATTTTGAGGCCATCTTCACACAGCTCCAACTACGGTCCAAGTTCTAAAGCTTTAGCTCGTATTTAGAGACTAAGTATCCCAAAACTCTCCGAAATTTCCAAATAAATCCTCCCGGCAACTCACAATAGTAGAAACAAACATGGGGAAAACAGTTAATAGGGGATCAGGGCATTAATTCTTAAAATGATCGGCCGGGTCATTACACATCGATTCTGTTAGCTCAGTTGGGTGATTTCGGGCTTAGGGGCGTGTTCAGATTGTGTTTTGGAGGTCTGTAGCTTATTAGGCTTGAAATGCCGAAAGTTGAATTTTTTTAAAGTTTCTAGATCGATAGTGAAATTTTGATATCGGGGTCGGAATCCGATTCCGAAAGTTGGAATAGCTTTGTAGTGTTGAATGTGACTTGTGTGCAAAATTTGGGGTCAATCGGACATGGTTTGGTTGGTTTCGGCATCGATTGTAGAATTCTTGAGATTTCAAGTTCATTAGGCTTGGATTGGAGGGTGAATCGTGGTTTTAGCATTGTTTGATGTGATCCGAGTGTTCGATTAAGTTCGCATGATGTTTAAGGATTGGTTGGCATGTTTGGTTGAGGTCCTGGGGGCCTCGGGTGAGTTTCAAATGCTTATCGAAGGTGAATTTGGACTTAGGTAAATTCTAAAGTTGTTGCTTCTAGTATTTTGGCACCTGCGGTGAGGAGCCCACAAAAGCGAGGCAACAGGTCGCAGGTGCAGTTTGGGGTACAAAGTCCAGTGACTGCAAATGCGGCTCAAGGACTGCAGAAGTGGACCGCATTTGTGGAGAAGAGAGCACAAGACAGTGCCTAAAGAGTTAATGAAATTCCGCATATGTAGAGCCCAAGCTGCACGTGTGGCCCTATGAACCGCTGATGCGGCCCCATGAACCGCTGATGCGAATATCGCTGGGCAGATAAAGAAAATTTGAGGGTTTGAGATTTCATAACACAAAAATCGAATTGGAGCTTAGTGGGAGAAGAATTTTCGAGGGGTTTTAAAGAAGAATCATTGGGTAATAAATTCTAACTCGATTTGTATCATAATACTATAATCTATTGTTGTTTTCCTCTTCCAATTTAGGAAATTAAGGGTAAAAGTTTGAAAAATGGGAGAAAAGTTTCCCAATTGAAAATCCGAGTTTTGAGTGAGATTTTGGCGTTGGATTTTGATGATTTTTTTCGAGTGTGTTCGTGAGTAATTGGGTGTTCATAATCCGTAATTTTACCCGATTCAGAGACATGGGCTCGGGGAGGATTTTTAGCCGTTTTCTATTTTCTTACCTTAGCTTCGATTACTTTAGCTAAATTCGTTGTTTGTAGTTATATTTACATTATGAAATTTATTTCACAACTTGCTAGTTTTGTATTTCGTTTCCTTTTTCCGCAATTTTTTAGGCTTACCTAGTTGTAGAGACTAGGTGCCGTCACGACAGTTCACGGAGGGAGAACTTGGGTCGTGACAAGTATTTATTGATGATATTTTGGTATATTCCAATTCTGAATAAGAGCATGTAGAGCATCTACGCACATTATTGGGTATCCTTCGGAACTAGAAGTTGTATGCCAAATTCTTAAAGTGCGAATTATGGTTGAGTTTGGTAGCATTTCTTAGACATATATATTATCATTTGAAGGCATCAAAGTAGATGGTCAGAAGATACAGGCACTGAATAATCAACCCGCGCCCCCTGCTAAAGTCGCCAGAGGTTGGGGCCGGGCTAGAGGCCGAGGATGCGCACGTGGTGCAACAAGAACACCTACGCGAGCTACCACCGAGGAGCCACCAACATCTCCATCCAGAGCCCAGGCACCTGATACGCCTACTGCTACTACTATTCTAGCTCTTTAGGAGACCCTTGCACAGTTTGTGAGCATGTACACCACTCTAGCTCAGGCAAGGTTGATTCCCCTTGCTGCAGCCACCTCCCAGGCCGGGGAGGAGAATAGACTCCCGCCGCCCGCACCCCCGAGCAGCGGGTCCAAGTTGATCAGATCCAAGAGATTATACCGGTACCACGTGCAGCCCCTGTTCAGCCCGAGGATATGGAAACAACTTTAGAGGATGAGCAGTGGAGGTTTGGGAGGTTCAAGAAGTACAAGCCTCCTATATTCAGTGGTCTAGCATCAGATGATGCTCAAGGATTTCTGGAGGAGTGCTACCGTATCCTCTGCACTATGGGTATATCAGGATCGAGTAGGGTTTCTTTCATTGCCTTCTAGTTTCGAGGAGTATCCTATCAGTAGTGGCTTATGAATTGGATAGCCCAGCTGAGGCAACTTTCCTTACATGGACCCAGTTTTCAGATATGTTTTTAAGAGAGTATGTTCCTCAGCGCCTCAGGGATGCATGATGCATAGAGTTTGAGCATTTGCGCCAGGGTACTATGATTGTTTTGGAGTATGTTGTCCGTTTCACTAACTTGGCTAGGCATGCACAATCTTGGTTTCTATGGTTCGCGAGAGAGTTGCCGGTTCATTGATGGGCTTATTCCCAGCATCAGATCTAGCATGGCCCGGGAGTTGGAGATGGATATCTCTTATCAGCAGGTAGTGAGTATTGCTAGGAGAGTAGAGGGCATGCTTGCTAGGTATAGATAGGAGAGGGAGGCCAAGAGGTCTCGAGAGTCGGGCCATTATTCTGGTGCCCGTGCCCCAGCTGCAGTTTGTCATGGTAGGGGTTATGTGAGTCACCCCGTTCATTTAGCTCTTCCATCCGCCAATGATATTCCAGCTCCTCCTAGACCTCAGGAGCCTTATTATGCACCTCTAGTATCTAGTGCGCCTTCTGCGCGGGGTGCTTTCAATGGTCAGTCCAGCAGACCTGGCTCAAGCCAGTAACAACCGCCATGTCCTCCCAAAGCTTGTTTTGAGTGTGACGACACACGCCATATGGTGATGGATTGCCCCAGACTTAGGAGGGGTACACCTCTACAGACTTCTCAGCCACATCATGCTCCGCAGAGTTCCCAAGCTATGATCACAACACCAGTTGCTGCCGCACCTGCCCAACCAGCTAGAGGTGGAGGTCGGAGAGGTAGAGGTTGCCCTAGAGGGGAGGCCAGGCCAGATACTATGCCCTTCCTGCCCGTACTGAGCCTCCAATTCTATCATCAAAGGTATTGTCCTGGTCTGTCATAGAGATGCATCAATTTTATTCGATCCAGGCTCCACTTATTCTTATGTGTCCTCTTATTTTTTCCCGCATTTGGGAGTATCTTGGGATTCTTTGAGTTCTCCTTTTTATGTTTCTACTCCTTTAGGAGATTCTCTTATTATGGATCGCATTTATCGGTCATGTTTGATTGCTCGTAGTGGTTTTAAGACCAGAGCCGATTTATTATTGCTCAGCATGGTAGATTTTAATGTTATCTTGGGCATGGACTGGTTGCCTCCCCATTATACTATTCTTTATTGTCACGCCAAAATCGTGACACTGGCTATGCTAGGTGTACCGCGAGTCGAGTTGAGGGGTACTTTAGATCACACTCCTAGTAGAGTTATTTCATTTCTTAAAGCTCAGTGAATGGTTGAGAAGGGGTATGACGCGTATCTAGCTTATGTGAGAGATGTCAGTATTGATACCCCTACAGTTGATTCAGTCCCAGTAGTAAGGGATTTCCCTAATGTGTTTCCAACTGATCTTGCAAGTATGCTACCCGACAGAGATATTGATTTTGGTATTGATTTGTTGTCGGGCACTGACCCTATTTCTATTCCTCCTTACCGTAAGGCTCCTCCTGAGTTGAAGGAGTTGAAGGAGCAGTTACAAGAATTGCTTGACAAAGGTTTTATTCGGCCTAGTGTATCACCTTAGGGTGCTCCTATCTTGTTTGTGAAGAAAAATGATGGTTCTATGCGTATGTGCATTGATTATCGCCAGTTGAACAAAGTTACAGTGAAGAACTGGTATCCTTTGCCTCGTATCGATGATCTGTTTGACCAATTATAGGGTGCATGAGTGTTTCTAAGATTGGCTTCCATTCAGGTTACTATGAGTTGAAGATTTAGGAGCCAGATATCCCAAAGACTACTTTCAGGACTCGGTATGGTCATTACTAGTTCCTTGTTATGTCATTTGGGCTGACCAATGCCCCAACAGCATTTATGCATTTAATGCACAGTGTGTTTTGGCCATATCTTGACTCATTCGTCATTGTCTTTATTGATGATATTTTGGTATACTCACGAAGTCGGGAAGATCATGAGCATCACTTGAGGACAATGCTTCAAACTTTGAGAGAAAGGAAATTATATGCAAAATTCTCGAAATGTGAGTTTTGGTTGGATTCCATGGAATTCTTGGGTCATATGGTATCGAATAAAGGGATCAAGGTGGATCCAAAGAAAGTGGAAGCAGTGCAGAGTTGGCCCAGACCATCCTCAGCTATAGAGATCCGTAGTTTTCTTGGCTTGGCGGGTTATTACCATCGATTTGTTGAGGGATTTTCATCTATTGCAGCACCTGTAACCAAGCTGACCCAGAAGGGTGCTCCGTTCTAGTGGACAGAAGAATGTGAGGAGAGCTTCTAGAAGCTCAATATAGCTTTGACTATAGCCCCAGTATTGATACTGCCTACAGGTTTGGGGTCTTATACTGTCTATTGTGATGCCTCAAGGATTGGCCTTGGAGCGGTATTGATGCAGGACGGTAGGGTGATTGCCTACGCCATCCAGATAGTTGAAAGTACATGAGAAGAATTATCCTGTCCATGATCTCGAGTTAGCTGCTATTGTTCACGCCTTGAAGATCTGGCATCATTATTTGTATGGTGTGCCTTGTGATATCTATACTTATCACCGGAGTTTGCGACATCTTTTCAAGAAGAATGACCTTAATTTGGGCCAGAGGAGGTGGTTAGAGCTGCTGAAGGACTATGATATCACTATCTTGTATCACCCAGGCAAGGTCAATGTGGTGGCCAATGCTTTGAGTCATCGGGCAGAGAGTTTGGGAAGTTTGGCTTATCTACCAATAGTGCAGAGGCCCATGGCGATGGATGTTCAGGCTTAGCCAGCCAGTTTGTGCGATTGGATCTTTCGGAGCTCAGTCGGGTTCTATCTTGTGTGATTTCTCGGTCTTCCTTATTGGATCGTATCAGAGAGCGTTAATTTGATGACCCTCATTTCCTTGTCCTCAAGGACAAGTTTCTGCTTGGTGATACTAGAGATGTGACCATTGGTGATGACGGGGTATTGAGGATGCAAGATCGGATATGTGTACCTAATGTTGATGGGCTTCGAGAGATGATTCTAGAGGAGGCCCACAGTTCACGGTATTCCATCCACCCGGGTTCCGTGAAGATGTACCAGGATTTAAGACAACACTATTAGTGGAGGTGGATGAAGAAATATATAGTTGGGTTTGTAGCTCGGTGCCTCAACTGTCAGCAGGTAAAGTATAAGCACCAGAGACCAAGTGGTTACCTTCAGCAGATAGAGATTCTGAAGTGGAAGTGGGAGCCGATCAATATGGACTTTGTAGTTGGACTCCCACAGACCTTGAGGAAGTTCGATGCCATTTGGGTTATTGTGGATCGGCTGACCAAGTCCGCACATTTCATTCGTGTGTGTACTACCTATTCTTCAGAGTGGTTGGTGAAGATTTATATCCAGGAGATTTTTCGTCTGCATGGTATTCCAGTTTCTATCATTTCAGATAGAGGTACTCAGTTCACATCACGGTTCTGGAGGGCCGTACAACATAAGTTGGGTACTGGGATGGAGTTGAGCATAACATTTCATCCCCAGACGGATGCACAGTCTGAGCGCACTATTCAAATTCTTGAGGATATGTTCGTGCGTGTGTGATGGAGTTTGGAGGTTCTTGGGATCAGTTCTCGCCACTGGCGGAGTTTGCCTACAATAACGATTACCATTCCAGCATTCAGATGGCACCGTATAAGGCTTTGTATGGTAGGCGATGTAGATCCTCGGTGGGTTGGTTCGAGCTGGGCGAGGCTAGACTATTGGGCACAGACTTGTTTCAGGATGCCTTGGAGAAGGTTAAGGTGGTGATTCAGGATAGACTCCGTACAGCCCAGTCCAGGCAGAAGCATTATGCAAACCAAAAGGCTCGCGATGTTTCCTATATAGTTGGAGAGCGGGTCTTACTTCGAGTTTCGCCTATGAAGGGCGTTATGAGATTTGAGAAGAAGGGGAAATTGAGTCCAAGGTTTATTGGTCCTTTTGAGGTATTGCGACATGTTGGGGAGGTTACTTATGAGCTTGCCTTACCTCCCAGCTTGGCAAGAGTTTATCCGGTATTTCATGTTTCGATGCTACGAAAGTATCACGGTGATCCATCACACATGCTGGATTTCAGTTCAGTCCAGTTGGACAAGGATCTATCTTATGTTGAGGAGCCAGTGGCGATATTGGACACGCAGGCTCGAAAGCTGAGGTCAAAGAACATGGTATTAGTGAAGGTTCAGTGGTGGGGTCAGCTGGTCGAGGAGGTGACTTAGGAGACCTAGCAGGATATGCGCAGCCATTATCCTCATCTTTTCACCACTTCAGGTATGTCTCTATGCTCATTCGGGGATGAACGAATGTTTAAAGAGGGGGTGGATATAATGACTCGGCCGGTCGTTTTGAGAATTAACGCCCCGATCCCCTATTAACTTCTTTTCCCGTGTTTATTTCGGCAATTTTGAGTTGTCGGGAGGATTCGTTTGGAGTTTCAGAGTGTTTTGGGAATCTTAGTCCCTAAATGGGAGCTTAAGCTTTAAAATTTGGACCATAGTCAGAACTGTATGAAGACGGCCTCGGAATGGAGTTTCGTCAATTTCTTTAGCTCCATTGGGTGATTTCTGGATTAGGAGCATATTCGGATTGTGTTTTGGAGGTTCGTAGCTTATTTAGGCTTGAAATGCCGAAAGTTAAATTTTTTTGAAGTTTCCTGATCGATAGTGAAATTTTGATATGGGGATCGGAATCTGATTCCAAAAGTTGGAATAGCTTTTTAGTGTTGAATGTGACTTGTGTGCACAATTTGGGGTCAATCGGACATGGTTTGGTTGGTTTCGGCATCGGTTGTTGAATTCTTGCGATTTCATGTTCATTAGGCTTGGATTGGAGGGTGAATCATGGTTTTAGCATTGTTTAATGTGATCCGAGGGTTGGATTCAGTTTGCATGATGTTTTAGGATTGGTTGGCATGTTTGGTTGAGGTCTGGGAGGCCTCGGGTGAGTTTTGGATGCTTATCAGAGGTGAATTTGGACTTAGGCAAATTCTGAAGTTGTTGCTTCTGCTTTTTTCACAACTGCGGTGAGGAGCACACAGGTGCGGCTCGTAGAAGCAAGGCAAGAGGTCACATGTGCGGTTTGGGGCACAAAGGCCAGTGACCGCAGATGCGACTCAAGGACCGCATAAGCGGACCGCATCTACGAAGAAGGGAGCGCAGGTGCAGCGCCTAAGGTGTTAATGAAATTCCGCAGATCCGGAGCCCAAGCTGCAGGTGCGGCCCCATGAACCGCTGATGCGGATATCGCTAGGCAAATATACAAAATTCGAAGGTTTGAGATTTCATAACACAAAATTCAAATTGGAGCTCGGTGGGAGAAAAATATTCGAGGGGTTTTGAAGGAGAATCATTGGGTAACAAATTCTAACTCAATTTTGATCATAATACTATAATCTATTATTGTTTTCCTCTTCTAATTAAGGAAATTGAGGGTAAAAGTTTGAAAAATCGGAGAAAAGTTCCCCAATTAAAAATCCGAGTTTTGAGTGAGATTTTGGCATCGGATTTTGACAATTTTTGTTTGAGTGTGTTCGTGACGGAGTGGGTGTTCATAACCTTTAACTTTTACCCCAATCCGAGACGTGGGCTCGAGGAGGATTTTGGATGTTTTCTATTTTCTTACCTTAGCTTCGATTCCTTTAGCTAAATTCGTTGTTTGTAGTTATATTTACATTATGAAATTTATTTGATGAGATTTGGGCCACTCAGAGTTGGATACTCATGGCAAGAGAGTGGTTTCAGATTTATTTCGAGCTGGTTCGAGGTAAGCGGCTTGCCTAACCTTGTGTGGGGGAACTCCCCTTAGGATTTTGGTACTGTTGTTATATAAGTGTCGTGTACGTGAGGTGACGAGTGCGTACACGTGCTAATTATTGAAAACCCCTATTTTCATTAGTAAATATATGTGTTTCCTTTTTGTTGAACACTACTTGTATTTTAAGCCTGCTATTTATCTTAGGAAAGCATGCTTATGTGACTTAACTGTTCTATCTGCTTAAACTGTTTACTTGAATTTTGTGCAGCATGTTTAGAATAGAAATCTCTGCTTTTCTTGGTACGAACTTGGATAGAACTGTAGATTCTTTCTTGAGACTACGAATTGGTATTCAGGGAGATTCCCCTACATATTTATGGTTTGGACTACGGGATGATATCCCGGGAGATCCTCTGAACATTTATGTTTGGGACTACGGGACGATATCTTAGGAGATCCCCTGTTGCTATCTTTGTGTACTGAGTTATATTCTTTTTCTGATTTTATTCTTTATCGATTCTTAGTATTTTTAATTATACTGTCGCATTCCATACTGTTTACCTTGTTTTTTATACATACATACATACATACATACATATATATATATATATATATAACCAGTAGGGTCCTGACCTTCACTACTCGATCGAGGTTAGGCTTGACACTTACTGGGTACCCATGTGGTGTACTCATGCCCTTTCTCGCACATGTTTTTCGTGTGCAAATCCAGATTCTTCTTCTCAGCCATTCTATTAGTGAGGCGGGTGATATAAGAGACTTCGAGGTGTATCTGCCACATCCGCAGACCTAGAAGTCCCTCTATATTCTCCCGTTTAGCTCTAGACTTCTTGTATTTACTTTTGATTAGACTTTCTGGAGTTAGAACATTATGTAGTTTTCTATAGCTTGTGATTTCATGAGATTCGGGTTTTGGGAGTTTGATTCAGGTTTGAGAGTGTGTATTGTATATGTCGAGCAACATTTTAAACTCTTTTATTATGTTTTATCTGCGACTTGCTAGTTTCGTATTTCGTTTCCTTTTTACGCAATTTGTTAGGCTTACCTAGTCGTAGAGACTAGGTGCCGTCACAACAGTTTACAGAGGGAGAACTTGGGTTCTGATAAGTATTTATTGATGATATTTTGGTATATTCCAATTTTGAATCAGAGCATGCAGAGCATTTACGCACGCTATTGGGTATCCTTCGGGACCAGAAGTTTTATGCCAAATTCTCAAAGTGCGAATTATGGTTGAGTTTGGTAGCATTTCTTGGACATATATATTATCATTAGAAGGCATCAAAGTATATGGTCAGAAGATATAGGTAGTGAATAATCGACCCAGACCTATGATACCAACTGAGGTATGTAGTTTTCTAGGTTTGGTAGGGTATTACAGGAGGTTCGTAGAAGGGTTTTCTTCCCTTGCAGTGCCACTAACTAGATTAACACAAAAAGCAGCCAAATTTCAGTGGTCAGATGAATGTGGGCTGAGTTTCCAGGAGTTGAAGAACATGTTGATTACAATTTCGGTTCTTACACTTCTATAGGGAACCAAGGGTTATGTTAACTGTGGCGCTTCAGATTGGCCTAGGTTGTGTGTTGATGCAGTATGAAAAGTTAATTGCTTATGCTTCTAGACAGTTGAAGAAGCACAAGCAGAATTGTCCTACACATGACTTAGAGCTAGTAGTAGTTATTCATGCACTAAATATTTGGAGGCACTATCTTATGGCATTCATGTTGATATTTGTACAAATGATAAGATCATCCAGTACATATTTAAGCATAAGGAGTTGAACTTGCGGTAGGGACGGTGGTTAGAGCTTCTAAAGGACTACAACGTTGACATTTTTTATCATCCAGGTAAAGCTAATGTTGTAGCTGATGCTCTCAATTGTAAGTCCATGGGAAGTTTAGCTTACTTGCCGCCTCAAAAAGGGAGTTAGCTCATGAACTCAATTAGTTAGCCAGTTTGGGAGTTAGATTGATAGACTTAGAGGATGCAGGAATTGTAGTTCACAATATAGCTACCACATGTCTAGTGACTAAAGTGAAACAGAGGCAATATGGAGATCCAAATCTAATTGAGTACAAACAGGTAGATAGGAAAAAGAAAAAGTCACCTTACAAAGTTACTAGTGAGGGAGTCCTCAGATATAAAGATAGGCTTTGTGTTCCAGAGGTTGCAGGGTTACGCAAGCAAATTATAGCAGAAGCACATCATTCCAGGTACACAATTAATCCAGGATCAACTAAGATGTACTATGATCTTAAGAGTATTTATTGTTGGGACAGAATGAAACGTGGCATAGCAGAGTTTTTGGCCTAGTGTCCCAACTACCAGTAGGTAAAGTTTGAGCACCACAAGCCTAGTGGTTTGTTACAGGAGATAGAGATTCCAATATGGAAGTAGGAAGTAGTGAATATGGACTTTATCATAGGCTTGACTCGTACGCGAAGCAGGTATGGTTTTATTTGGGTTATAGTTGACATGCTTACTAAATTAGCTCATTTCTTGCCTGTTAGAACTAGCTATACAGCAGAAGACTACACTAGATAGTATATCAGGGAGATTGTACACCTCCATGTTATTCTAGTATCTATGATTTTAGACAGACGCACATAGTTTACAGCTAACTTCTGGCGATTGTTCTAGAAAGGTTTGGGGATGAAGGTGAATTTGAGTACAACTTTTCATCCCAGATAGATGGATAGGCCAAACAAACTATATATACACTCGAGGACATGGTAAGGGCGTGTGTTTGATTTCAAAGGCAACTGGGATGAACACTTATCGTTGATAGAGTTTGCATACACCAATAGTTATTATTCCAACATACAGATGACGCCTTATGAAGCTTTGTATGGTGCAAGTGAAGATCACCAATAGGATGGTTCAAATTTGGTGAGTCTCAGTTGATAGGCCCAGATTTGATTGAACAGGCAGTGGATAAGGTTACACTGATTAGGGAGAGATTTCTAGCAGCCTAGAGTCGACATAAGTCATATGCAGACCGACAATGAGATCTAGAGTTCTAGGTTGGTGATTGGGTGTTCTTGAAGGTGTAACCTATGAAAGGTGTTATGAGGTTCGGAAAAAAGTTCAAGCATAGCCCTAGGTATATAGGTCCATACCAGGTTATCAGACGAGTTGGTCCTGTAGCATACGAGTTGGACTTTCCAACAGACCTTTAGGAGGTACATCCAGTGTTTCATGTCTCCATGCTTTGAAAGTGTATTGGAGATCCTTCTAGAGTTGTACCAGTTGATGATGTACAGATCACCGAGCAGTTGACTTATGAAGAGGTAGCTATTGCCATTTTAGATCGGCAGGTTTGTTGCTTGAGGACGAAATATATTGCTTCAGTAAAAGTGTTATGGAAGAGCAATAATGTAGAAGAGATGACTTGGGAAACTGAGAAGGATACAAGATCTAAATATCTGTATATAGTCACTACTCCATGTATGTAACGGATCTTTGCATAATGCTTCTGTATACCTACCTCAGTCAACATTCTAGGACGAATGTTCTTAAGGGAGGAGATTGTTATAACCCGTACTTTTGTGATGTCGTATATTTTGTAAATGACTTTATAAGAATGAGTTAAATGAGTTTAAAATCATAATATGACTATATAAGTTATTTGGATATAAAATATAAATTTTGGGAAAAATCGTATTTAAGTTGCGGAAAAACCGACTAAGGATTTGAATCTAATGAAGCTTTCTGAGAAATTAATTTCGTGTGCTATATGAGGTCTTTTGGGACATATTATATACCAAATTTAAGGTCTTGGAATTTAGTTTCCAAAACTCTTGACCATTCGTTCATACAAGGTTCGGATAAAGAGATATGAGTGTCGGAAGAAAGGGCGTTGAAGCACACATGTGGTTGAATTTTCAACCATACTATAAATAGAAGACTTAGTTTTCTTTTTCCTTATTTTCCAGCGAATTCATGCACAAGCATAGCTTCCATAGCTCTTCAAAAAGTTCCTTAGGATTTTGAAGAAATTCCATCTTTCACAACTCAAAATCAAGAATCGAACACATCAACATGATCGTTACAACATATGTAAGACTTTGTCGTCCTCCTTTGTCACGACCCCAAAAACAACCCGGCCGTGATGGAGTCTATCATGGAACTAGGCCAGCCAACACATTTCCAAAAGAATTCGACATTTCATAATAAAGATGTTTTTAAGCTATTAATTAATAAATATTCATAGCATAAGTATAAATAACAAAGTGCGGAAGAAACAAAAGCTCGACATCGGGGTGTCACAAGTCATGAGCATATACTAAGGACTATCCGATAGCAACTGAGACTATTATAGTCTGAAAGAAAACACTAATATAGTCCAAGGAAGATAAGAGGGAGAAGAGCAAGGCTGCGATCGCCATGCAGCAACTTTGCCAACTCCGAATATCCGCGACGGATGGAAGAATCAGCGCTCGCTATCACGTCCAGCAACCCCTGGATCTCCACACAAGGTGTAGGGAGTAATGTGAATACGCCAACTCAGTAAGTAATAAAGGTAAATAAAGACTGAGTAGTAAGAAACAAGTAAATCCACGTCATGAAATCTCAGTAAGTACAACATGCTTTCAAATCAGTATATAAGTCAAAACATCTCGTTTAAATTCTAATTTCAGTAAAAATCATTTGAAGATATTTTTCAAAACTTTGAACAGAGGTTCAATGCAATTAGCGTAAAAGTGATGAAAAACATAAACAGCCCCTCGGGCAAAACATGTGTCATAAACCGCCCCTCAGGCATAACATCACTTAGAATCAGCCCTTCGGGCAAAACCTCACAATCACTCCTAATCAGCCCCTCGGGCACAACATGGATCAAGAATAGCCCCTCGGGCAACATCATATCACTCACTCAGGGTACTCGCGCTCACTAGGGGTGTACAGACTCCGGAGGGGCTCCTACAACCTAAGCGCTATAACAAGCCTCCTCGTGGCATAAATCAATCAGGCCATCGGCCTCTCATAATCACAAATCAGTAACATCATGCTGCGGTGCGCAGCCCGATCCCATAATATCCTCACAACACAGGCCCTAGGCCTTACTCAGTTAGAAACCTCTAAAGCCACTTGGGCTATCAGTAAAACAGGGTGCTCAGCCCAAAATATCATTTTATGCATCAAAACAGCGTAATAAATACTGAGTTATGAAATCAGTAAAATATAGCATGATTGTGTACATATCTTAAGTCAAAACAGTGAGGAAATAATAAGCAAAAGGCCCCTAAGGATCCAAACAGCTTGGCACGAGGCCCAAATATGTCATTCAGCCTAAATTATAGTAATTTGTTCTAAAACACAAAAGTATCATACAGTTTCCAGTCGAATGCAGCAACTTAATAGTTGCTATGGGGTGGACCAAGTCACAATCCCCAACGGTGCACGCCACACACTCGTTATCTAGCGTGTGTGTCACCTGAAAATAGTGAAACGATGTGAAATCTGGGGTTTCATACCCTCAGGACAAGATTTACATTCAATACTAACCTCAAACCGGACAAAACTCTAAACCGCGATGCCCTTGCCTCTCGACTCGGCCTCCAAATGCTCTGAATCTAACCAAAATCAGTATATTATCATCAATATATGCTAAAGGAATGAATTCCACATGAAAATTATCTAATTTGACCAAAAATACCGAATTTGGCTCAAACCCGCGCCCCGGGCCCACATCTCAGAATCCGATAAAAATTACAAAACTAGAAAATACATTCACTGACGAGTCTATACATACCAAAACCATCAAAATATGACGTCAAATGGCCCCTCAAATACTCAAATTAAACTCTCCTATTTCAAGCCGTAATCCCCTTAATTTCATCCCTAATTTCCACTAATTTCATGCTTAAACCAATGAAATTTACCATAATCACAAGTATTAAGCTTAAATAACTTACCTCAATGAGTATCCCCTTTATTCCCTCTTCAAAACCCTCCAAAAATCTCCAAAATTCGGATAGAAATGGTGAAGAACACCCAAAAATTCGCGAAGGGCTCCTTAAATACCTTCTGCCCAGGCATCTCGCACCTACGGCCCATTTTCACGCATCTGCGGATCGCTTTTGCGGTCAAATCAACCGTATCTGCGGTTTTCACTTATCCACCCATTTCCGCATCTGCGGTCTAGCAAGTGCGTTCCTCTTTCCGCACCTGTAGCTCCTGGCCTTCTCAGCTATGGCCGCTTCTGCGACTACTCTCCCGCTTCTGCGAACATCGCACTTGCGGTCCCCACTCCGCAGGTGCGGTTATGACAGCTGAAGGAAATTTTCAGCACTTCTTCAAATCCCATCCTTGATCTGTCAACCCCCCAAAATCAACCTGAGGCCAATAGGACCTCAATCAAATATGCCAACAAGTCACATATCACCATTTAAACTTATTCAAACCTTTGGAACACTCAAAACAACATCAAAACACCAAATCACCCTCGGATTCAAGCCTAAGGATTTTCAAACTTCCAAATTCCGCAAACGATGCCGAAACCTATCAAACCTTGTCCAAATGACCTGAAATTTTGCACACACATCACAAATGAAACTACGGACCTACTCCAATTTTTGGAATTCCATTCCAACTCCGATATCATGATTTTCACTATCGATTGAAAAATGCCAAATTTCCAATTTCGCCAATTCAAGCATAATTCTACCACTGGCCTCTAAATTACATTCCGAACACACTCCTAAGTCCTAAATTACCTAACGGAGCTATCCAAACCATCAAAATTCACATCCGAGTTTCCAACTTAAGCTTCTAAATAAGAGACTAAGTGTCTCATTCCACTCCAAAAGCAACAGAAATTAAAGCATGTATTGTATATATTTATAGTATTCAATTCCTTATGTGAAGTATGGAAGAAACTAGTTTAGGTTGGAACTTCAAAACACAACAAAAACAAAATGGCGAATCTCCCATTTGGCCTATGCCATCTGGACTTCCATTTGTTCTGTTCCTTTGAAGGTTTTATGTATGTCTAACCCTATATGATCCTAATATATCCATTTAAGATTATATTAGATTAATTATCATGGGTTTATGCTTATATTGTTCCCAAATCATACTTAGACTTTCATGTCACAAGATAGCCACTATGAGCCGACGTTCCATTCATAATTCTGTTTTTATCAATCGTTTGACACTATTGTGGATAACTGGATCTCCTTTAGTTTGATTTTTTCATCTTGGACGGGTATCCATAATCGTGTATATTGTGGTTCTTGCTAATATTTTTTGGGGATCATCCAGTTTTAGGGGAAACTCTGCTGAAGTTCTTGAAAATTCGAAGTGTTGGACAAATTTTGAGTTCCTTTGTTCTAAATTGATTCTAGAGGGATCCTAATGAGTTAATTAGCCTTAGTATCTCATGTACATAGTTTATACCTAAAATAGGGATAGGCTCCTATGTCCAACTTATGGACGACGAGCGTCAGATTACGTTTGTGATTCTGTTTATGCTTTCCTTCATAATCTTCTGAGTTCATATGATGCTGCCACAAGTGTTATGCCTCATACATGCTTAAATTGATTATGCTGGGGGATATAGGCTATAATGCCAGCAAGTCCTATTGACTACATGTTGCGGGGAGATAGTCTAAACAC
This sequence comes from Nicotiana tabacum, assembly GCF_000715075.1. Lineage (NCBI taxonomy): Eukaryota > Viridiplantae > Streptophyta > Magnoliopsida > Solanales > Solanaceae > Nicotiana > Nicotiana tabacum. The sequence goes on from NC_134087.1 coordinate 162,846,878, forward strand.
CAATTGGGCCTATTAATTATATATTTACCTACTGGGGAGATATAGCCCATAAAATCAACCAGACATGTTATATAAGCGTATATAGCACAATTTGCATTGCATGACTATACATGAGGCTAGTTCTGATGTACAATTTCCTGATTGGGGGGATATAGCCCACAACGCCAGACATGTACCAATTCAGACAGTAGTTCAGTTTCATCTTAAACTTCGATTGAGTTCCAGATCAGTTGCTAGTTCAGACTCTTGTTTAGCTTTCAGCTTATATTCAAATTCCAGCTTATGCTCATACTTTATCATGCTTTATATTCTTTCCACCCTATATACTTTGTATATATAGTACTCATGTCCCATTCGGGCAGCGACATTTTATGCCTCGCAGGTGTAGATAGATCAACGCTTGATCCACATCAGTAGGCCATCCACTCTCTATTGGAGTCACTTCGCTTACTCCCGGAGTTGCTTATCTTTTGGTATATGTACAATCAACTAGTTTGGGGTATGGCGAGGCCCTGTGCCATCTAGTACTTGTTCAGTTTAGCACTCCTAGGGACTTGTAGATCTGCACTTGTGCAGTTAGTATGTTTTTATATGTCAGATTGTGTTAGCTTTGTCAGCTTTCCAAATCTTATAGTTCTTGTCAGCTATGCTTATGCTTGTTCAGTTTATCTTTTTATATTCATGATTAGTAGATTATCAACAAGATTAGTGATGATCGGAACTTAATGTCTGATTTCCATTGTAGCCCTAGGCTGGGTCGTGACACTCGGCGAGGTAATAGTGGCAAGAATTATTAATTGCACTCGCTAATAACCTGTTCAATCCCTAAATTTTATAAGTACACAACAATGGTGCCATATAATCACACAACATAGATTAAACCATATCGGTACACAAAGAGATAATATGCTAAGTCTTGAATCAATTAACAATCCAGCATATAGAGAAGATAACCATCTAATATCATTAAATTATTAAAATTGCATATAGAGAAGATATGCGTAAAGTATCAAATAATCCTTTAACAGTTGCATATCTATATTATTATAAAAGTAGGAACCCTTAATCTAAAAAGTTAAATTACCTAAATGCCCTTCTTAAAAATCAAATATTTATTCAAATAAAAACTAATTTAATTTTAAGTGCCTTTTCTAAGAGGTTTTGTTTTTTTAATATGTAACTAAATATCTAATTTACACTCTACTCATTCGTTGCTTTTAAGTAGTACCAGATATTTGTACACAAGCAATGCTCTAGCCTTTCAAGAAGTCCTGTAATAATTCATTTTCATTCGAATGCTTCTTTTTTTAATAAGTTATAGCTAATAGTACTTCTTCTTTGAAAAATTTATCAATAATTACTAAAAATAGTATGTCTTCTTTTAATAATAGCATTCTTAAACATATTTGTGATGACCCAAAAAGTAATCACTTGTTTTGAAAGAAAATTCTATATTCTAAGGCTTTAAAAACCTTATTTTGTCTTACCTCGATTTGTGTGTACAGTCCGGGCACGTTTCCGAAAAGCTTTTATGTGAAAACTAAGTAAAATAAGGAAATTGGCTTTTAATATTGAATAAAGTTGACTTTGGTCAATATTCTTGGTAAACGGACCCGAACCGGTGATCTGATGGCCTCGTAGGGTCCGTAGTAAAGTTTGGGACTTGGGAATTTTCCCGGAATCGAATTCCGAGGTCCCAAGCCCGAGAAATGAATTTTTGAAAGAAATTATTTAACTGAAATTATAAGGGTTTTTGGTAATGAAAAGAGGTTTGAAATTGATTGTATCGGACCCGTATTTTAGTTCTGGAGCCTGATATAGGTCTTATATAATATTTAAGTTGAATCTGTGAAGTTTGGTAAGAATCAGAGTTCGTTTAGTATAAATCGGACCTTTATTTGAGAAATTGGAAATTTTGATGTTCTTGAGTGATTTCATGAATTTGAGGTTTAATTCATAGTTATTGATGTTATTTTGATGATTTGATCATACGAGCAAGTTCGTATGATGTTTTTAGACTTACGTGAATATTCAGTTTGGAGCCCCGAGGGCTCGGGTGAGTTTTGGATAGGCCGCTTAAGGAAATTGGACTTAGGAAAACTGTTGTTGTGTTGCAGGTCTGCAGGCTTCGCAATTGCGAAGCCTGGCTCACATTTGTGAAGAAACATTGCAATTGCGATTATGGGCTGGGACAGGGAGACCTTTGCATTTGCGAGGCTCATGTCGCAAATGCAACCTTAGCAGGCACCGCAATTGCGAACAGTTGTTCACATTTGCGAAGAAAGTAGAGGCAAGCCTTCCTTCGCAATTGCGAAGCTTTGGCCACAATTGCGAGTTCTCATTTGCGAACATGACATCACAAATGTGATATCTGCGCCTGTGTAAAATCAAACTTAGACAAAAATTCTTCAGTGTTAAAACTTCCTCAAACCCTAAGCTCTCTTGGGCGATTTTCCAAAGAAACGTTCTTCTCCAAATCGATTGTAAGTAATTTCTAACTCATTTTCTTTAATCTATATCATCTTTTCACATGATTTCAATTCAAAATCAAGGGTTTCAATGGGAATTAAATTGGGTGCTTTGGGTAGAACTTAGAATTTTCAAATTTTGGGGATTTGGACCTTGATTTGAGGTCCGATTTCAAAACAAATTTTATATTTGCGTTCGTGGGTGAATGGGTAATCGGGCTTTGTTTCGAACCTCAGGTTTTGACCATGTGGGCCCGGGGTCGATTTTTGACTTTTGGAGGAAACATTAGAAAACCTATTTTCATGCATTAGAATTGATTCATTTAGCATTTATTGATATCGTTAAGTAAATTGTGGCTAGATACAAGTGAATTGGTGGTAGAAACCAGAGGTAAGTGTTTGGTCTGACCTTAACTTGAGGGATTAGGAGTTGTGTCTTATTTTCTATGTGTTTACTGTTGAGTATGACATATAGATGTGCTGACGAGTATTTATACGTCGGTGTCAAGCATGCTCGTGAGTCTTATACTATGATTAATGTGACTCCGTTTCGTATTGTTCATGCTCTATATGATAATTTCTATTGAGGAACAAGGCTTATGGAAGTATTATTGGTAATTGAATATTGTAGAACGTTGGCTCAAGTTGTGAAGTAATTGTGGAAAAGAGAAGAGGTTTATGATATTGTTTCCCTTGCCGGGATGTTATTGCTTTTGATATTATCTCCCTTGCCGGGATGTTATTACTCATGATATTATTTCCCTTGCCAGGATATTGTTGTTATGCTATTGTTCCCTTGCCGAGATTTTATTGTGATATTATTGATTCCCTTGCCCAAATTGCTTTGTGATTGTTGTTTGGGTGAGGAAGAGTGTAAAGCACAAAGGGTGATGCCGTGCATGATTTTGAGAGTGTTAATGCACGAAGGGTGATGCCGTGCCGATATTTTGAGGTAAAAGCATGAAGGACGATGCCATGCCGCATGATGTAAAATGTCGTGCCATGATATAAGTGATAATGCACGAAGGATAATTCCGTGTCATGATTATGTGAGATAAAAGAACGAAGGGTGATGCCGTGCCGATTATATTAATTCTTATAGTGAGGACGAGAATAAAATCATGAAGGGTGATATTGTGCACTTGTCTTTGATTTTTTTATTCTTGCTTACAGTTGAATTTTTGTGTTCCTTTCACTTCTTTACTTAGATTTTGTTTATACATTATATTCCCCGCAACATGTTTCCCCTTCCTATCTTTAACTGCTAGTTTCTCTCATTATTACTTGTTGTATATGATATAACTGCACAAGTTTATTATGACTACCCAGCTGGTCATCTCATGAGTTACAGCTCCATTTCCCCCATTTCTACTTCCTATTGCTGTGTTTATCGGTATTATGTATTATCGAGTTGGTTGGTTCGGGTTCGGAAAGGATTGGTGAGATTTGAGACACTTAGTCTCTTTTGATTAAGCTTAAGTTGGAAAAGTCAACCGAATGTTGACTTATGTGAAATAGGTCTTGGATGTGAATTCCGATGGTTCAGATAGATTCGGGAGATAATTTGGGACTTAGGAGCGTGATTGGAATGTGTTTTGGAGGTCTGGAGTAGACTTAGGCTTGAATTGACGAAGTTGAAATTTGCGTTCTCCGGTCGATAGGTGAGATTTTTATATAGGAGTCAGAATGGAATTTTGGGAGTTGAAATAGGTCCGTTGTGTCATCTGGGATGTGTGTGCAAAATTTCAAGTCATTTAGACATGGTTTGATAGACTTTTTGATCAAAAACGAAATTCGGAAGATTTTGGAACCTTAGGCTTGAATTCGAAGTGTTTTGGTTAATTCGATGTTGTTCGAGGTGTTTTTAAGATTGGTATAAGTATGGATAGTGGTATATGACTTGGTTGAGCTTTTGGTTGAGGCCTCGAGGGCCTCGGGGTGATTTCGGATGGTTGGCGGAAATTTAGGAATTTGGAAGTTGGAGCTGAAGCTAAGTCTACTGTCATAACCGTACCTGTGGATAGGGGACCGCAGGTGCAGGCTTGTAGAAATGGAGATGGAGCTGCAGATGCGGCCAAGAAGGGATTATCTAGAACCACATAAGTGGCTAAAGGAGCACACATGCAGCAACGCAAGTGCGAGATCGTGATCGCAGATGTGGTAATGGACCTTTAAGTGAAAACCATAGATGCGGTTAGTTGGACCACAGAAGCGGTACCACAGAAGTAGAAATAGGACCGTAGGTGTGGAATCCCTAGGTCAAAAGGTATATATTCCATCCTTCGTGATTTTTGAGCTATTCTTCACCATTTACATGCAGGTTTGAGCTTGAGGGAGCTATATGAAGAGGTATTTCAAGGGGATTTCATAGAGGTAAGGTTTTCGGACCCTAAACGCGTTCCTATGGTGTTATTTCACTGATTTGGCTTGAAATTAATGGAAATTAAGGGTTAAAAATTGGGAATTAGGGCTTGATGTTGGAGACCTTTGAGTGAGGGTTTGAGGGGCCATTTGTGGTCGGATTTTGGTACTTTTGATATGAATGAACTCGTTGAGTGATAGGGATTTCATTGATGTAAATTTTATCGGTTTACGAGACGTAGGACCGGGGGTCGGATTTGGCCAATTTCTAGATTTTTGGTATAATTTGATTATTTTTGAATGAGCTTCATTCCCTTAGCCTATTCTAGCATTATGATTCTCATTTTGGGTAGATTCGGTGCGATTTGAGGCCGAGGCGAGAGGCAAAAACGTCGATTATAGCATCATAATGCTAGGTATTTTTCATTATCAGAAATACGTGATCTATTTTTATGCTAGCTACTTGGGACCTCGGGCTTGTAGATTATGGATCTCGAGGTCAATCCTGGGGCTCGGCCACGAGCTACTGAAGGTAATCAGGGTAGAGCCAACAAATATGAAATAATCAACGAAGGCTCTTTATGGCCAATGATAAGCAATAAAAGACGAACAAATAAGAAGAAAAGGAATGGAATCAATTATATCAAGAGAGTATGTAAAAGAGTGAAATAGAGAGTTCTTGTATATTTTCGTATGGAGTAACTGTAGCGACCAACTCTTACAAAGTGATAGGGATCCCCTTTATATAGGAGGGAAATCCTAAGATAGTACAACATGCAGTAATTACAAAGATATGGAGATGTGACAACTAGATGATACCCAGACTCGGGTCTTAGAGTAGCTCCCTAGGTTCTGTCAGTCCTAGTCATGTGCCTAGGGAACTCCCCATTTCCGCCGTGGTTGTGGTCGACATTATCACAAGATCGAGTGTCGGCGAACCTCGAAGGAGGAATCTCGATTGTAGCCTTGTAGCCCCGGGACTTCGAGATGGTCTTCTGAAGTGCTTTGATAATGAGAAATGGGACCCTCCGATTTCACCATATACATATAGTCCCCGCGTTTCTTAGAGAGGAGTGATAATAAACGATTTTGACACCTAACTCTTCAGATTTCCCGCAGTGATGTCACGCCGACGATATCATACTTACGATGTAAGTCTCCATGATAACCGATACATCCCATGGACTTGGCTTCTCTAGGATCATTCAACGTACTACAGTTTCTCATTTTCCAAAGTCATAATGTCTTCGCCGATTCAGCTCCCAGGGATGCATTAAATGCACCTGTCGTTACTTTTTTTGAGGGTGATAATGGCGTTGTCGGTTATTTTGCCCCCTTTTCTATAAATGGGGCATCTTGGGGTCAGCCTTTTACCCAAGTGTCTTCTCATACCTATCCATTCTTCCTTACTTGCTATCTTTATTCTGTGTCGTTCAGCATGTTTGAGGTCTATGGCCTCAAGATTGTATGGTGGTACTTCTATCAGGCATGCCGCAGCCTATCTCCCAGCTCTTCTTTGGTCGAGCGAGATTACGTTGTTTTATTGTTGTTATTATTGTTCTTGTTGTTGTTGCTGCTGCTATCATCGTTGGCTTTGACCCGAGGAAATATTTGGATTATACACTACTGCTTAAGAGGGGGCTCGGACTGTACACCACTACTCACCTCCACTGATTATCCGGTGTGGCGCCTCGATCCCTTCGTTTTCCATGGAGTGGGGTGGTACTATCTACTAACTATTGCATCCCATAACAGAGCAACGTCTCAAGAAGTGGCTTTACAATAATAGTCTGGCAAAATCCATATTAGTCAGGTTTTTCACCCAACCACTTCTTTGTTCCTTCCTGCCTTTTTCGCGTCACTTTACTCTTCTCCATCGCTTTCCTCTTCGTTGTCTCCCCTTTTGAAGATTCCATTCTGGGAATCGAGATAAGACTCCCGAGGGGGTTGTGTTTGGAATATATTGTCTTTGAGGACGCGTGCCTGAGGAGACGATGCTTAAAAATGTCCCTATCGAGGACGTACCTTTGAGAATAGGCTAGGCTCTTAGGCTTTTGTTCCGTGTGTACCCTCTTGCTTCTTTGCTTCTGTGTAAGAACCCCTCACGGGCTTTTGTAATCATATGTAAGGACCCTTTGTGGGCTTTTGTAATTGAATGTTTCATGAATACAAAGATATTTTCACCAATTTGTCTTCGATGCTTGCTATATTCTTTTATGTTTGTGCAGACTCTGAATGCATGGATCCATTTGTTGTTTCCAATACCAAACTCGGGTGCGAGTATTCTTTCTGGACTTTGGCTTATTAATATGGCCTTGCGCGGAACCCTTTGCGATCCCTGGGAACGAACCCAAATCGGGCCAATGAACTCGGGTCACCGGGACCTTAACTTCGAGTAGAATGAAAGTAACACTTTGGGCCTTGGAATCATAGTTTATTACTTAAACTTCGTGGTAACTTTTGAGAAGAAATTTGCTCGGAGGCTTGTGAACAGGGACTGTCTTTGATCTCTCGAGAGCAGTCCCCGAGCGGAGGTTTGTTCAAATCTAGACCGCCTGGAGACTTGCGTTGGGCTTAGTGTAAATAACCTTAAGGCGTTGTAGATAGATCTTGAAAGAGGGTTTGTCCGATCTCAGACGGTACCCCGGGGCCAAGCCCATACGGGTGGGGTTTAAATGCTTATTTCCTTGGAGCCTGAAACCCCCGAGGTCGAGTACCACCTCGGGTCTTATAATGATGTCACTGGCTTTCTGGAGCCTAACCTTGTTCTGACGGAGGTCCTCGAGGTCGGGTACCACCTCAGGACTGGAGAAGGTGTTATTGGCTTCTTGGAGCCTAACCTTGTTCTCATGGAAGTCTTCGAGGTCGGGTACCACCTCAGGACTGGAGAAGGTGTTATTGGCTTCTTGGAGCGTAACCTTGTTCTGATGGAGGTCCTTGAGGTCGGTTACCACCTCGGGACTGGAGAAGGTGTTATTGGTTTCTCGGAGCCTAACTTATTCTGATGGAGGTCCTCGAGGTCGGGTACCACCTCAAGACTGGAGAAGGCGGCATCAGTTAGCGTTCTTAACCGGCTTTGAGATAGGTGAATCGTCGTGTTTTTTTTCCACGTATAAATAGGATTGTTTTTGCTTTTTTGAGGGTTACACCATTTTAATTAGGTGCCCTTCTTTTTCTGCGTCAGCCTTTCGGTACTCCGGCACTAATGCGCTTGCACATATTCTTGCCTTTTAGCTCTCTAATTTTATCACTGCCACAGCCGATATGTCGGGACCTGTCCGACGGGGAGAGGGGAGTTCCGCCTCCGGCCTTCAGGACCATTCAGAATATGCCTTTAAGGATACTTCATTGATATGAGAAGATCATCTTGAGTTAGTGAGAAAAGACTGCGGATGGGGGAGAAAGTGACGATACAGGCATTTTCCCCAGGTGAGGACATTACGGACCGTGCCAATGGGTTCTTGCATATGTACACATATCCTTTCACACTGGGCCCCCTTAATAGGGTTGTGCTCGACTTTTGTTTAGAATATTGGGTTACCTTGGCGCAGGTCCATCCGTCATTTTGGCGAGCGGTGTTGATGGTGAGATTTTTCGTGGAGAAGGCGGGGCTTGAATTTTCGCTCAGTCATCTTATTAGGTCGTACCGACCCTTTCACCATCAAAGTATGCTAACCTTGCGATGTTAATCGACCATGCCATTCGTTGTTGATGAATAGGAAGATGGAGATCGGGGATGGATGAGTCGTTTCGTCCGAGTGCGGACCGCTGACATTATCCCCTTGGAGCTTATGCCATTCCCCGAGGAATGGAATTATACACGTAGGTGGTGCATTTTGTGCTTTCTCAATTTTGCCTATAGCGAAACTGATTTTGTAACCGTGCCTTCCCTTCTTCTTCTGCAACGGTTTCATGGGCGTCGAGCGACATTCCTAATTTGTCGGATTGGGTCCGAGAAATGGTGATACACTCGACCTGTGATGAGCACAAGTGGCGAGCTTTGTTCTTGGGAAGATGGGAAGCAAAATACCATGGTGAGTGTTGCTCTATTCCTTCCTTTCCCTTTTTTCATGTGGAGAAGAATATCCCCTTTACGCGCATAAATCTTACTATTGTAGGCATTGGAGAGCCTTTCGAGGCGAGGCCACGCTCCTTCGGAGAGGGGGAAGGGTTGCCAGCTCCCGGGCTGAAGGACTGTAACAATGAACGAGAGGTTCTTTCCCAGGGCGATGGCGCTCAAAGTAAGGCGTAGCGGGACCGGGGCTTCGGAGTAGAAGCATCATCCGAGCTTGTCGTGTCTGCGGCTCCCGATTCTGGAAAGAAGGTTTCTCTATTGTTGTCACCTTCTTTTTCCATTGATAGCATTTCGAAAGATATTAGAAACTCGGAGTCGCATACACTGAGCGATCGTGCTTCGGTGGAAGTAGGCTCTTTCAGGGCCGAAGGGACTGGATTGGTAGGTGTGCGTTTGGCCTTCGAGGAAGACCAGTGGATTCACTCTGCGGTGAGTTTCGACACAAGTTTTTCGAGCTTTGCGCCTTCCCTTTCTTATTGAGTTTTCTTTTACATGCATTCGACAAGCTTAAGTCCAGGTTGCTTCATTGTGAAGCCAGGCTACAGAAAGCTCTGGATGAGGAGAGATCCCTGAGGCTCCTTTGTGATAAAAAGGAAGTTGAGTTGGTACATTTGCAGTATGAGGTGGGCCAGAGCCTGAATTATGAGAATCACCTGAAGGAGAAGGTAGTTTTTTGTCCTGAATGAGTGTGCATTCCGCCTCCTGATTCCCAGGGCTAATACTTAGTTTATTTTAGTTGCAGAAATAGATAGAGGCCTTGGAGAACCTTCGAGATCAAGCTGGCTGGGCCAAGCGTGAACATGATGAATTGAAAGCTCGGGAAGAGGCTCAGGCTTTAGAGGGGAAGGATGTTCTGGCCAAAGTTCCTGCTTTCGAAGCTCAACTTTGCATAGCTCGTGACAATACTTTGGTTCAAACATAAATTATTGCAAAGCTCGAGTCCGAGCTTTCGAAAATTAGGGCTGAGATCGTTAGTGCTCGGGCAGAAGCCTTGATGAGCCGGACTAAGGTGACCAGGAGATGGTGATCTATTCAAAGGACGCTGCCAATGCTCAAGCTGAGCTGAGAAGGGTCCGCGACCGTAAAGGAAGGGTTGAAGAATGTGCTTGTTGCAAATATCGAAGAAAGACCGTCGAATAGATCTGTGCTAGGGTCTTCGCCCTCTTATAGGAATTGGCGTTAGAAAGGGCGAACTAGTGTGATGCTCGGTTACTTTTGCCTGATGCCAAGGAAAGCGAGGATGAGACCGGCAGGTCATAATCCCTAGGGAGGGCATAGATTTTGTCATATGTATGTAGCATTTTCAAAGCATGTTTGTAGCTGGAGGTTGCCTTTCCTGCATATGTATGAAAGAAAACCTAGCGGCTTTACTCCTTTCGTATCTATTTCTGTCTTGATTTCGACCAGGCAAGCTGGTTTGCGCGTTGGTGAGAATCCTCAGAGTAGTGATGTGGCCTCGAGGATCATTGGATTGGCCCGCAGGCTCTTACGTACTTTCTCTCTTAGGCATACTTAGGCTACCTGTTATTGGCTTAGTCCCCGAGTTAGGCATTGACTCGAGCTTATTTGACATTTGAATGGCCGAATTTTAGGCTAGCTATAGTGGCTCTTACGCTTTTGCTCGATGTGACCCTTTAGAGTATGTGGGCTGGCGACAACGACCCTTACGCCCTGGGCCGATGCGGCCTTTCAATGTAAGCTGGCTACAATGGCTCTCACGCTTTGGGTCGAAGCAACCTTTTAATATAAGCTGGCAACAATGGCTCTTACACTTTGCCCTTAGGCATGTAAAATTAACTATTTTGGGTCCGGTCTCTAAATCGGGTTACCACTCGAGCTCATTTTGACCCTCAAGTTTTCAGATTTCAAGTTGGCGACAGTGGCTCTTACGATTTGCCCTTAGGCATATATAGTTAACTATTTTGGGTTCGGTCTCTAAATCGGGTTATGGCTTGAGCTCATTTTAACCCTCAAATTTTCAGATTTCAAACTGGCGACAGTGGCTCTTATGCTTTAGGTCGATGCAACCTTTTGTGTGTATGACCCTGAGGCTCATTAGGTTGACAACAATGGCTCTTACGCGCTTGATCGATGCGACCTTTTATGTAGGCTTTATTTTCATCTTGTTAAGGACTTTTGAAGTAAATTTTGCCTGACTCGTCACCGGTTCGGGAAGAACCTCGATTTCGAGTAACTTGTGGTGATGTTCGAGCACCTCGGGAGGTTTGGCTCGGAGGCTGAGTAGCTCGAAGCCTGTGATTTGGAGCTGACATGGTCGAAGATCATTTGCCTATGTTGAGGGTAGCCTGTTTAACCATTTCTTTCTGAAGTAGATTCGGAGTAATTGAAGGCCTGTGTGAGCTAGCGACAATGGCTCTTAAGCCTTGTAGCGACGGTCGGCCGTCCCTGAGTCGCATTAGTTCGGCTGTTATAGCCATGTGATCGAAGTCACTTGTGTTTGGATAGAGCCTTTGAGTCCCGAGTGAAGTAGTTTTGGCATCTATATCGAGGGTATGCCTTTTTAGGGGTCTTACAAGTTTGATATATAGCAAAAACTTTGGGATCAGGTCTATGCCTTTAGTGAGGTCTTACAAGTTTTACATGCCATTGAGGTCTTACAGTTTTTCATGACGTTGATGTCTTACTATTTTGCATGATGTTGAGGTCTTACAGTTTTACATGTCGTTGAGGTCTTACTGTTTTGCATACTTGGTACAAGTATTATTCATGCCTTGCTTGAGGTCTTACAGATATAGTTGCTACCTTATATAGGTCTTACGAGACCGAGTCTGCCCGCTCGGTATCTTAGGGCCTCGGATTTTGATAAGTCAATAGAGGTGGCGCTTGACGACATTCCCCGAGTCGTCGAGGGTTCCTTGACTTGGGAGCAATTTTTTTTTGCAAACTTTGTATTGTCTTGTCGAGGGCTTACGATTTTGGAGATCCCAACCTTGAGGTCGTCCATTTTTCTTTTGATATTTTGACGCCAGTTCCCGAGTATTCGGGGTACTTTTGGCGTTGGAGATGTTTAGCAATTTACACATTGCTTTATCCGAGGGTTTACGATTTTGGAGTCCCGACCCGGAGGTTTTTTAGGTGTTGAATTGTTGACGCCAGTCCTCGAGTGTTCGGGACGTTTTCGGTGGAGGAGTTGTTTTTGCGGAGATGCTGAGCCTCTTTTGGTGTGTGAGGTGCTTTGATAACAAATATTCTTCAATTATTTGGTACAAGTGTACACGTTTTCGCCATCGGGGGTCCAGCTATACAGACACGGTTCGTTCGACCGTTTGGCCCAGTACATCATTTTCCTATAGGGGCCCGATTCGGCATCTCTTGGCTTTTCCGAGCGGATGACCTTCGGGGGGGATGCCCCTCAGTGTTCGAGGTGGATTGAAAAAGAAGTCTTAAACACTTGTTGAATCTCCCTTAGGAATCATGCAGATGTTGCCTCGTTAAAAACCTTGCCGGTAAAACCCTTTTCAAGACAAAAACTCGGTCGAAGGAAAAGAGTGCAACGGATGCTTTAAAACCTTAAGGTCTTCGAGCTGGGTTAACATTCTGACTACTTCGATTGGGCGCCTACATAAGGGTTAGTCTAAAATACGAAATGAAAAGGGAGATGGTTGTACCTTAGTGTGAGACGCGCCAACGATGTTTTGAGGATCAATATATTCCAATCACTTGAGATGAAGATGTGGTATGGTCCTTCATTTTGTTTAATCGGGCTTGATCGAGGGTGTGGCTCGATTACCCTTTGGATCTTTCGCGAGCGAAGGTGCGGGCGCCGGTGCCATGTCATGCACCACAAACATTTCCCTTACCGCATGTTGTTCCCCATAGACGATTTTAATTCCATCCTTTATTGGGAATTTCATCATTTGGTAGAGAGTGGATGGTACTACTCTCATGCAGTGTATCCATGACCGTCTGAACAAGGCGTTATACCTTATGTCTCCTTCGATGACATGGAATTTGGCGCATTGGGTCATGCCGGTCACGGTGACTGGGAGTGTGATTTCTCCTTTTGTTGTTTCACTTGCCATGTTGAATCCGTTGAGGACTCGAGTGGTGGGCATGATTTGGTCAAGCAGTCTGAGCTGCTCTATCACCCTCAACCTGATAATGTTGGTTGTGCTACCTGCATCCATGATTACACGTTTTATTTGAAAAGAATTTACATAAAAAGAGATTACGAGTGCGTCATTGTGAGGTTGAGACAAGGTCTTGCTGTCCTCTTTGCTGAATGTGAGGGCATCATCGAGAATATATCCTCAAGTTCGCTTTTCTCTGGTGATGGATATTTTTGTCCTTCTCATTACGGGTTTCTACGGGGCATCGACGCCTCCCAGGATCATATGGATGACATGTTGTGGCTCATTTGCTTTGTTCTTCTAGGACGCCTCTCTTTCTCGGAAATGATTTTTGGCTCGATCACTAAGGAATTCTCGGAGATGACCTTTTCTAAGTAGTCGAGCTACCTCTTCTCGGAGTTGGTGGCAATCCTCGATCCTATGGCTGTACGTGTTGTGAAACTCGCACACTAAGTTATGATTACTTTGGGAAGGATCCGATTGTATAGGCCTGGTCCACTTGGCATCTCTGATTTTACTGATGGCGAACACGATGTCTGATACATCGACGTTGAAATTGTATTATGATAAATGTGGTGCCCCTGTTGGCCCTACATTCCTAATGAATCTGGCTCTGTTTGTAAGTCCCCGAGGATCCTGTCCTCAGTCTATCCTTCGATCATTGCGTTGAGTGTTGCACCTCGGGGCATTCCTCCTATCTTCAACATATGGCTGATATTTTTCTTTGTTTGGTTTTGGATCCTTTGCCAGGAGCCTTCTTGGGTATACTGAGTTCGAGGAGGCTCCCAACTAGTCATCCTCGGCCCTGATTTTCGATTGGTACCAGTTGTGGACGTCCGACCAGGTCACAGTTGGATACTTGATCAAATTCTATTTCAATTGTTTTGAAGACACCGAGCTTCGTTCATTCAGACCTTGAGTGAAAGCCTGCACTGCTCAGTCATCGGAGACTGTCGGTAGCTCCATCCGTTTCATTTTAAAGCGAGATATGAAGTCTCACAGCATCTCGTTCTCCCTTTACTTAATCTTGAAAACGTCGGATTTCCTCGTTGCTACTTTGATGGAACCGACATGTGTCTTTATGAAGGAGTCTGCTAGCATGGAGAATAAGTCTATGGAGTTAGGAGCTAAGTTGTAATACCACATCATGGCCCCCTTCGAGAGTGTTTCCCCGAACTTTTTTAACAAGACGGACTCGATTGCGTCGTCCTTTATGTCGTTTCCTTTTACTACACAGGTGTAGGCGGAAATGTTCTCATTGGGATATGAGGTTCCATTGTACTCTGGGAGCACCGGCATTCTGAACTTCTTTGGAATGGGTTTCGGGGCCGCTTCTTCGGGGAACGACCTTTGTATGAACTTCTTCGAATCCACACCTTTTAGGACCGGGGGTGCACCCGGAATCTGGTCGACCCTGGAGTTGTAGGTCTCAACATTCTTATCATTGGATTCTATCATTTTATCGCCCAATTCGATCCTTTTGGTGAGGTCCTCGAGCATTTTTACGACGACAGGGTTGGCTATCGATCCGTTATTGCTAGATCTCTCAGGTACATGTTCGACTATGGGAGCTATTCCCAGTGCTACCATGCTAGGAGTTTTTTGGTGACTTTGCAGCTAAGCAATAGCTAGTTGTTGTGCCTATGACATTTCAAAAATAACGTGAAGGTAAACCTCCCACTCTTCCCTCGTCGGGGTTTCCTGATCTTCTCGTTGATCTCCTTGGTGCACATTCATGTTGGTGTGCGAGTTGACGTCAATGCGTTGAGCATCGCGCGAGATCGCGTCCACGGGGACTTGTTCAGGAAAATTCCCAGGGTTTTGTGGTAGCACGCCAACACCCGGAACATCCACACCATTCTCCTCGCGGTCCTCTAGATTGTTGTTTTCACCTCCATTCACTGAGTTAGACATATTGACCTGAAATTGAAGATCTTGGACAAGAAAAAGCGTGAAATATAACTTGCGTTGAGTGACGAAACCAACAAGAAAACAATCACTATTATTTTTAGCCCCACAGTGGGCGCCAAACTGTTTACCATAAAAATGGTAATAAAAATTAAATTTGTTGATGGGACTCTAAAAATACATGATATATTTTTATGCTAGTTTGTTAAGCAGTTGAAGCTAAATGTATGAGATCTAAAGACGAAATGGAGTTAAGGAGGGAGCTACAATCAAACTGATAGGCTAGCTACTTGGGACCTCGAGCTTGTCGAATATGGATCTCGAGGTCGATCCTGGGGCTCGGCCACGAGCTACTAAAGGTAATCGGGGTAGGGCCAAAAAATATGAAATAATCAACGAAGGCTCTTTAGGGCAAATGATAAGCAATAAAAGATGAACAAATAAGAAGAAAAGGAATGGAAGCAATAATATCAAGGGAGTATGTGAGAGAGTGAAATAGAGAGTTCTTGTATATTTTTGTATGGAGTAACTATAGTGCCCAACCCGTACAAAGTGATAGGGATCCCCTTTATATAGGAGGGAAATCCCATCATAGTACAACAAGTATTAATTACAAAGATATGGAGATGTGACCACTATATGACACCCGGACTCAGGTCTTAGAGTAGCTCCCTAGGTTGTGTCAGTCTTAGCCATGTGCCTAGGGAACTCCCCATTTCCACCGTGGCTGTGGTCTACATTATCACAAGATCGAGTGTCGACGAACCTCGAGGGAGGAATCTCGATCGTAGCCTTGTATCTCGGGGACTTCGAGACGGTCTTCCGAAGTGCTTTGATAATGAGAAATGGGACCCTCCAATTTCACCGTATATAGATATCACGTATTTTAGAGATTGATACTATATTATAGGTTGTATGCCATGTTTGGGGCCTTGTGCCGACTTGTTGAGACCCTTAGGGGAATTTTTACTGTTTTTCCTCACTCTATGTAGTTGAAAGCATAACCTCAGTCACGTTTTACCTGTTTATTGTTTAAACCTAGTTTTTATCACTCTAATTCTTAAAATGTGAAAATTGTTGGGGCTGAGATTCCTTGATTTCCACTATTATTCCCGAGTGGTTGTGAGGTTAATGACTGGGAGAGGTTGATGACCTAATGGTGAGGATTATACATAGATTATGGATCGGGTTGCACGCCACATCAATATTATATGTATATATTATGGATCGGGTTGCATGCCGCAACGATACTTATATGGATCAGCTGCACGCCGCAACGGTATATATATATTGGATCGGGCTGCGTGCCGCAGCGATATAACGTGTGGGCTATAGGAGCCCCTCCGAAGTCTGCATACCCCCAGTGAGCGTAGTAGACTATATACTACGGATCATGCTGCACGCCGCATTGGTTATTATGATTATTACTATTATGAGATATTATTGAGCCTGAGTGCTGAGTGTGAGTACTCCGTGATTGAGAGGCTTGCTAGAAAGGCTATATTTATGAGTGATACCTTGCCCGAGGGGCCCATTTATGATATCTTTGCTGATTTCACTTTTCTCTTATAATGAGCCTCTGTTGAAAGCTGTTAAGTAAATGATTTCAAAGTATTTCAATTGAAACTGAAGTTTTTATGAAGTAGCTGACTTTTAAACTGTTGAGTTTGATTTGATACTCTGTTGTGTACTCGTATATATGATTTTTAACTGCTCGTCACTGCACTCAGACCTTATTTACTTTAGTTAGTTACTGAGTTGGTGTACTCACGTTACTCCCTGCACCTTGTGTGCAGATCCAGGTGTTCGAGCAGTAGAGTGAGGGTCCCCAGCATTTTCTGAGCTTATTGGAGAATGCAAGGTAGCTACACGGCGTCCGCAACCCTACTTTCCTCTTTCCTATCATTGTTTTCTGCATTTTTTAGATTGTTATGTAATAGACAGTTGGACTAGTTGTATTTAGAGTCTATAGACTCGCGATACCAGGTTGTTGGGCTGTGTTGGTTTGATGTTTTACTATTTTCCGCACATTTCAGTGATTTAAATATCTTATGAAAAATTGAGAATTAAATAAATTTTAGAAGCAAATATTTTTTATTAAAAGAAATTTACTGAGGATACTTGATTGGGTTGGATTTTCTAGTATTGTGATAGGCGCCATCACGACCGGCTATTTGGGGTCGTGACAAGTTGGTATCAGAGCCTAGGTTACATAGGTCTCGCGAGTAATGAGCCGGTTTGGTAGAGTTTCGCAGATTGGTATGGAGATATCTGTATTTATCCTTGGGAGATTGTAGAACCTTTAGGAAAACTTCTCATTCTTGGATTCCTATTGTGAGAATCTGTTGAATTCTAGTACTAAACTTGTGTTAGTTTATTCTATCACAGATGGTGAGGACACGTGCTACCGGTCATGATAGGCGACCACCAGTACCACCAGCTGGGACCACTAGAGGACGAGGATGCGATCGAGGAAGGGGTGTAGCCCGCATAGCAGCTAGGGCAGCACTTGCAGATCCACCAGCCGCCCCAGTTTAGGATTAGGTCCCAATTGCGGACGGTCCAGCAGCACCAGCTCAGGCACCAGCTGTGCCTATTGTGATTCTAAGCCTTCAGGAGGCTTTAGCTCAGATTCTATCAGTGTGCACTGGTTTGGCTCAGGCGGTCTCAGTTACTACAACCGCAACTACTTCTCAGGCCGGGACATGTACTCAGACCCCTATTGCTCGCACACCTGAGCAAGTGGTAAAGGAACTTCAGACACCGGGGGCACCTCCAGCCCAACCGGTTGCACTAGCTTAGTAGTATGTGGTACCACTTATGCCTGATGATGAGCAGTGTCAATTGGAGAGGTATGGTAGACTTCAGCCTCCATCTTTCAATGGTACTGAGGGCGAGGATGCCCAGGGTTTCATGGACAAGTGTTAGAGGATTCTTCGCACAACGGGCATTTTAGAGACTAGTGGTATAGAATTTACTACCTTTCAGATTTTTGGAGCTGCCTTCACTTGGTGGGAGGCTTATGATAGGCGTAGGCTTGTTGGTGAAGCACCCCTTACCTAGCAGCAGTTCTCTGTTCTCTTTCTGGAGAAATATGTTCCACAGTCTTGCAGAGAGGAGCTGCGCAGTGAGTTCGAGTAGTTGCGTCAAGGTGATATGATTGTGACACAATATGATATGCGATTTTCTGAGTTAGCTCGTCATGCGGTATGGTTGGTTCCCTCAAATTGAGAAAGGATCAGGAGGTTCGTTGGTTGCCACACATATCAGCTTCGGATTCTCATGACTAGGGAGAGGGTGTTAGGTGCTACTTTTTAGGAGGTTGTTGACATCGCCCGCGAGATTGAGTCAGTTCGTTGCCATGAGCAAGAGGAGAGGGAGGCCAATAGGCTCAGGGATCTGGTAGCTTTGGTAGTGCTCCTTCGAGGGGTCAATTTCAGCACGACAGATGTCGTCCATTCAGGTAGGCTTAGTTAGCTCGCTCAGGTTATTGTGGGGCATCATCGGGTCATGGTTCTCACAGTTCTTATCAGGGCCATTCAACACTTAGTGCCCTTCTAGCCCAGAGTTCATCTCGTGCTCCATCAGTTTATGGTTCTTCCATGTCAGGTCCTTCTATTGGTCATTTTGGTGCCAGGGGTTACCTTCAGACCCCATCTCCAGCATCGGAGAGTTGTTATAAGTGTGGAGAGTCTGGGCATATGAGGAGGCAATGTCCTCGTCTTCTTGAGAGTCCGTCTCAGTAGAGGGGTCAGCCCTCGACTTCAACTCCAGTTACTTGAACACTCACTCACACAACTAGGGGTGGGGGTCAGTTAGCTAGGGGTCGCCCCAGAGGGGGAGGTCGATCAGGTGGTTATTAGGCTCGCTTCTATGCCCTCCCAAGTAGACCAGATATTATTGCTTCAGATGTTGTGATTATAGGTATTGTCTTAGTCTGCCACAGAGATGCCTCTGTGTTATTTGATCCCAGTTCCACCTTTTCTTATGTGTCATCATACTTTGCTCGTTACTTGGATATGCCCCATGAGTCTGTTGTTTCATCTATTCGTGTATCTACTCTGGTGGGTGATATTGTTATTGTAGACCGTGTGTACTGGTCGTGTGTGGTGACTATTAGGGGTCTGGAGACCCAAATGGATCTTTTGTTGTTATGTATGGTGGATTTCGATGTTATATTGGGCATGGATTGGCTATCTTCGTGTCGTGCTATATTGGACTATCACACTAAGATAGTGACATTAGCTATGTCGGGTGTGTCACGGATTGAGTGGTGAGGTTCTACTAATTTTGTCCTCAGTAGGGTGATTTCATTTCTGAAGGCCCAGCAGATGGTTGGGAAATGTTGTCTTTCATACTTAGCCTTTGTGAGGGATGTTGGTGCAGAGACTCCTAGTATTGATTCTGTTCCTATTGTGAGGAATTTTTCCGATGTATTTCCTGCAGACCTGCCGGATATACCACTGGACAGGGATATTGATTTTGCTATTGACCTGGTGCTAGGCACTCAACCCATTTCTATTCCACCGTACCGTATGTCACCATCGAAGTTGAAGGAGCAGCTTCAGGAACTCATTGATAAGGGGTTTATTCGGCCTAGTGTGTCACCTTGGGGTGCACCTGTTCTATTTGTGAGGAAGAAGGATGGCACGATGAGGATGTGCATTCATTGCAGGTAGTTGAACAAAGTAACAATTAAGAACAAGTATCATTTGCCTCGTATCGATGATTTATTTGACTAGCTGCAGGGAGCGAGAGTGTTCTCCAAGATTGATCTCCATTCAGGTTATCACCAGTTGTAGATCAGGGAGTTTGCTATTCTTAAGATAGCCTTCAGGATCAGATACGATCATTATGAGTTTCTGGCTAACCAATGCCCCGGCAATGTTCATGCATTCGATGAACAGCGTGTTTTGGCCTTATCTCGACTCGTTAGTGATTATTTTCATTGATGATATTCTAGTGTACTTGCACAGTCAGAAGGAGCACGCGGACCATTTGAGAGTTGTCTTGCAGAGATTGGGGGAGGGAAGCTTTATGCAAAGTTCTCCAAGTGCGAGTTTTGGCTCAGTTCAGTGGCATTCTTGGGGCATGTGGTGTCCAGTGAGGGTATTTAGGTTGATTTGAAGAAGATTGAAGTGGTTCAGAGTTGGCCCAGACCATCATCAGCCATAGAGATTCGCAACTTTCTTGGGTTGGTAGGTTATTACCGCCGGTTTATTTAGGGATTTTCATCTATCACATCGCCCTTGACCAAGTTGACTCAGAAGGGTGCTTTGTTCAGGTTGTCGGATAAGTGCGAGGAGAGCTTTTAGAAGCTCAAGACTACCTTGACCACAACTCCAGTATTAGTGTTACCATCAGCTTCAGGTTCTTATACCGTGTATTGTGATGCTCCAAGGGTTAGTATTGTGTATTGATACAGGAGGGTAGAGTTATTGCTTATTATTCTCGCCAGTTAAAGCCCCAATGGAAGAACTACCCTGTTTATGATTTGGAGTTGGCTGCCATTATTCACGCGTTGAAGATTTGGAGGCATTATTTGTATGATGTGTCTTGTGAGGTGTTTACTGATCACCGTAGCCTCCAGCACTTGTTAAAACAGAAGAATCTCAATTTGAGGCAGCGGAGACGGTTGGAGCTGCAAAAGGACTATGATATCACTATTTTGTACCATTTGGGAAAGGCCAATGTGGTGGCCGATGCCTTGAGTAGGAAGGCGATGAGTGTGGGGAGTTTGGCATACATTCCAGTTGGGGAGAGACCTCTTGCAGTTGATGTTCAGGCCTTGGACAATCGGTTCGTGAGGTTAGATATTTCGGAGCCTAGTCGGGTATTGGCTTGTGTAATTTCTCGGTCTTCCTTATTTGATCGCATTAGAGAGTGCCAGTATGATGATCCTCATTTGCTTGTCCTTAAGGACATAGTTCAACTCGATGATGCTAGAGATGTCACCATTGGTGATGATGGGGTGTTGAGGATGCAAGGCCGGATATGTGTGCCCAATATAGATGGGCTTCGAAAGTTGATTCTAGAGGAGGCCCATAGCTCACGATATTCCATTCATCTGGGTGCCGCGAAGATGTATCAGGATCTAAGATAGCATTATTGGTGGAGGAGAATGAAGAAACACATTGTGGAATTTGTAGCCCGGTGTCTCAATTGTCAGCAGGTGAAATATAAGCATCAGAGATCGGGTGGCTTGCTTTAGCAGATGGATATTCCAGAGTGGAAGTGGGAGCAGATTACCATGGACTTTGTAGTTGGGCTCCCATGGACTCTGAAGAAGTTCGATGATATTTGGGTGATTGTGGATAGGCTGACCAAGTCCGCGCACTTTATTCCTGTGTGTACTACCTATTCTTTAGAGCGGTTGGAAGAGATCTATATCTGGGAGATTGTTCGCTTGCATGGTGTCCCGGTTTCCATCATTTCAGATAGGGCCGCTCAGTTTACTTCACAGTTTTGGAGGTTTGTGTAGCGAGAGTTGGGTTCTCAGATTGAGTTGAGCATAGCTTTTCACCTCAGATGGATGGACAGTCTGAGCATACTATTCATATAATAGAGGACATGTTGCACGCTTGTGTCATTAATTTTGGAGGGTCATGGGATCAGTTTCTACCGCTCGCAGAGTTTGCTTATAACAACGGTTACCAGTCGAGTATTCATATGGCTACATATGAGGCTTTGTATGGGAGGCAGTGTAGATCTCTAGTTGGTTGGTTTGAGCCGGGTGAGACTAGATTATTGGGTACAGACTTGGTGCAGGATGCTTTAGATAAGGTAAAGGTGATTCAGGAGAGACATCGTACAGTGTAGTCGAGACAAAAGAGTTATACTGACAGGAAGGTTCGGGATGTGTCCTACATGGTTGGTAAGAAGGCTCTATTTAAGGTTTCACCCATGAAGGGTGTTATGAGATTTGGGAAGAGGGGTAAATTAAGTCCTCGGTCATTGGGCCTTTTGAGATGCTTCGAAGGATTGGGGAGGTGGCTTATGAGCTTGCTTTGCCACTGAGCTTGTCGAGTGTTCATTCGGTATTTAATATTTCGATGCTCTGAAAGTATATTGGTGATCCGTCTCATGTTTTGGATTTCAACACAGTTCATTTAGATGATGATTTGACCTATGATGTGGAGCCAGTAGCCATTTTGGAGCGTTTGGTTCGAAAGTTGAGGTCAAAGGATATTGCCTCAGTGAAAGTGCAGTGCAGAGGTCGGCCCGTGGAGGAGGCTACCTGAGAGACCGAGCGAAAAATACGGAGCAGATATCCTCACCTATTTGAGGCTTCACGTATGTTTCTTGACTCATTCGAGGACCAACATTTATTTAAGAGGGGGAGGATGTGATGACCTGGTCGGTCGTCTCATGATTTACCACTCTGTTTCCCCCATTTATACTTCTTATTGTTGTGTTTATCGGTATTATGTATTATTGGGTTGGTTGGCTCGGGTTCGGAAAGGTTTTGGTGAGGTTTGAGACACTTAGTCTCTTTTGATTGAGCTTAAGTTGGAAAAGTTAACCGGATGTTAACTTATGTAAAATAGGGCTCGGATGTGAATTTCGATGGTTCGGATAGCTTCAGGAGATTACTTGGGACTTAGGAGCATGATCGGAATGTGTTTTGGAGGTCCGGAGTACACTTAGACTTGAATTGGTGAAGTTGGAAATTGACGTTCTCCGGTCGATAGGTGAGATTTTGATATAGGAGTCGGAATGGAATTTCAGGAGTTGCAGTAGGTCCGTTGTGTTATTTGGGATGTGTGTGCAAAATTTCAGGTCATTCAGACGTGGTTTGATAGACTTTTTGATCAAAAGCAGAATTTGAAAGATTTTGGAACCTTAGGCTTGAATCCGAGGTGTTTTGGTTAATTCGATGTTCTTTGAGGTGTTTTGAAGATTGGTATAAGTTTGGATAGTGGTATATGACTTGGTTGTGCTTTTGGTTGAGGCCCCGAGGGCCTCGGGGTGATTTCGGATGGTTGGTGGAAATTTAGGATTTTGGAAGTTGCAGGTGAAGCTAAGTCTGCTGTCATAACCGCACCTGCGGCTATGGGACCACAGGTGCGGGCTTGCAGAAGCGGAGATGGAACCGCAGATGCAGCTAAGAGAGGATCAGCTGGAACCACAGAAGCGGCTAAAGGAGCGCACATACGGTAGCGCAGGTGCGAGATCGTGATCGCAGATGCGGTTGGTTGGACCCTAGAAGCATTACCACAGAAGTGGAAACAGGACCGCAGGTGTGGAATCCCTGGGTCTGAAGGTATATATTCCATCCTTCGCGATTTTTGAGCTATTCTTCACCATTTGCATGCGGGTTTGAGCTTGAGGGAGCTATTTGAAGAGATATTTCAAGGGGATTTCATATAGGTAAGGTTTTTGGACCCTAAACTCATTCCTATAGTGTTATTTCACTGATTTGGCTTGAAATTAATGGAAATTAAGAGTTAAAAATTGGGAATTAAGGCTTGATGTTGGAGACCTTTGAGTGAGGATTTGAGGAGCTATTTGTGGTCGGATTTTGGTACTTCTGATATGAATGAACTCATGGAGTGATAAGGATTTCATTGATGTAAATTTTATTGGGTTCCGAGACGTGGGCCCGGGGGTCGAATTTGGCTAATTTTAGAATTTTTAGTATAATTTTATTAATTTCGCATGAGCTTCGTTCCCTTAGCATATTCTAACGTTATGATTCTAATTTTGGGTAGATTCGGCGCGAGTTGAGGCCGAGGCGAGAGGCAAAAGCATCGCAGAGTAGTATTTCATCCGGTTTGAGGTAAGTAACCATTGTAAACCTGGAACTGAGGGTATAAAACCCCGGTATTTTGTATTATTTTGACAAATGAGGTGACGCACATGCTAGGCGACGAGCGTGTGGGCGTGCACCGGTAGGGATTGTGACTCGATCCGTCCCGTAGAGACTATTAAGTCACGTATTTGATTTGAAATTTTATGATATCACGTATTTTAGAGATTGATACAATATTATAGGTTGTATGCCATGTTTAGGGCCTTGTGCCGACCTGTTGAGACCCTTAGGGGCATTTTTACTATTTTTCCTCACTCTATGTGGTTGAAAGCATAACCTCAATCACGTTTTACCTATTTATTGTTTAAACCTGGTTTCTATCACTCTAATTCTTAAAATGTGAAAACTGTTGGGGCTGAGATTCCCTGATTTCCACTGTTATGCCCGAGTGGCTGATGACTGGGAGAGGTTGAGGACCTAATGGTGAGGATGATACATAGATTATGGATTGGGCTGTACGCCGCAACAATACTATATGTATATATTATGGATCGGGTTGCACGCCGCAGCGAACTTATATGGATCGAGCTGCACGCCGCAACGATATATATATATATTGGATCGGGCTGCACGCCGCAGCGATATGACACTTGGGCTGTAGGAGCCCCTCCGGAGTCTGTACACCCCAGTGAGCGTAGTCGACTATAAACTACAAATCGGGCTGCACGCCGCAGCGGTTATTATGATTATTACTATTATGAGATATTATTGAGCCTGAGTGCTGAGTAACTGAGAAGCTTGCCCAAGAGGATATATGTATGAGTGATACCTTGCCCGAGGGGCCCATTTATGATATCTTTGCTGATTTCACTCTTCTCTTATAATGAGCCTCTGCTGAAAGCTGCTAAGTAAATGATTTCAAAGTATTTCATTTGAAACTGAAGTTTTTACGAAGTAACTAACTTTTAAATTGTTGAGTTTGATTTGATACTTTGTTGTGTACTCTTATATATGATTTTTAACTGCTCGTTACTGCACTCGGACCTTATTTACTTTTGTTACTTACTGAGTTGGCGTACTCACGTTACTCCCTGCACCTTGTGTGTGATCCAGGTGCCCGAGCGGCAGAGTTAGGGTCCCCAACATATTCGGAGCTTATCAGAGACTGCAAGGTAGCTGCACGGCGTCCGCAGCCCTGCTTTCCTCCTTCTTATCCTTGTTTTCCGCATTTTTTTAGACTTGTTATGTAATAGACAGTCGGACTAGTTGTATTTAGAGGTTCTATACTTGTGACACCAGGTTGTTGGGCTGTGTTGGTTTGATGTTTTACTATTTTCCGCATATTTCAGTGATTTAAATATCTTATGAAAAATTGAGACTTAAATAATGTTAGAAGAAAATATTTTTTTTTATTAAAAGAAATTTACTGAGGGTACTTGATTGGGTGGGCTTGCCTAGTATTATGATAGGCGCCATCAGGATCGGGTATTTGGGGTCGTGACATTTATTTGGTAGTGTTGTCCTAGCCTTGTCACTACTTACCGAGGTTGGGCTAGGCACTTACCAGCACATGGGGTCGGTTGTGCTGATACTACACTCTGCATTGTGTGCAGATCCCGGTGCTGCAGCTTTTGGACCACAGTGAGGTTGTTGCCTTCAGTCCATCAGGCGACCCGAGGTAGTCCGCAGGCCTTGGCATCCCCTTCCTATGTAGTTTTTCTTCCGTTCTTTATTATTTCAGAGACAGACATGTATTTATTTTGTTCGGGCCCTATTTGTAGTATTCTTAGATAGTCTGTGAGATTGTGATACCAGTTCTGGGCAGTTTATGTTTATGGATTTGTATCGGTATTATTTTAAATTGTTACATTTCATTCTTCCGCTTTATTATTTCCGTTGTTTATAAAATGTTTAACTCACAATTATTAAGGGATTAAAAATAAAAAGAATTAAATAATTGGAATAATTGACTTGGTTAACTTTCACTAGTAGGCACCCTCGGAAGTCGTGACAATATTTACCAAAATTTGCCACAAGGATCCAAATATAGAAGGATCCAAATATCCAGATCATAGGAGAAAATGCGGTGAAAGGCAAAGTGGATGAACTCTTTGATTCTCAAATACTGGTGAATCCGTATATTAATGGTCAAAGACATGACCAGAAAGTGCATGTCATATATATATGCCGCATCAAAGCAATGGAAGAAAGTGATAAAACCAGGTACTACGTACTTTCTTTACTTTTCTTTAATTATCAATCCTCTCTCATTTATAAAATTTAATATCTTTGAATGTTAGGGTAATGGTCATGATCTCATAATTAATTTGTATCTTGCATATGTGTTATGGTTAGGGATAATAAAGGTTATTGTAGTAAGTGTATCTTTTACCAAATGAAACTGATTCGTTAATATATAATTTTGTATCACACATGAAAAAATGTGAAAGATTATATTCAAGGTTGTATGACAAGAATAAAAACTTATAATAATTCTTGATAATTTATCTTGATATATAAAAATAATATATATATTATTTGTGTAACATTAAATATATACTTTAAAACTGTTACGACAATTTGAGATAATAATGCTTTAATTTGAACATAAAATACTGATGCTTTGGGCATTATAATAGTCAATAATATAATTTAGAGTTGCCCGTGAATATGGTACTTAAGATAATTAAAACATGAGGATATTAGGCTAATGATTAAAAATTAATTAGTGGTGAATATTATTTTGAAGAAGCAGAAGTATAACAAGATTAATAAAAATCTAAAACAGATTCTTTCTTTTACACATTTATTGATGGCACTAAAATTTTCTCAATCTATCCTAAAGTGGACATATATATATATAGATATAAATGGTGAATTATAAAGTCCCGGGTAAAACATGGTTCAGTGCACGTCTATATTGATTGGCGCCTCCATTACAAAAGAACAATTTACGTACGATATGAATGTCAATCCTAAATTCCAAAATTTCAAGGCTTGATTAGCTACCTTTAGTTATGTATTATAAAAATATGCAATATTGTTCTTCGTTTAGTTTGAGCCGCGGCCTTTTCCCTTTATAATTATACTAGTTTCTCGGCACGTGCGTTGCACGTGTATACCGAATCATATAATGCACGAGTTTATAAGCTACAATCAATATTATTAAAATAAAAATATTACTCCATAAATATACATCAAAGAATAAAGTACATGTTTCTATGATCAATGTGGATCATCATACGATGACTTGTTTTTCGGGGTCAATATCTCTTGGATATCATCTGAACTTATGAAGATAAATAATCACAGTTTAATTAGATATATACATGTAATTTTTATTTTATTTTATGAGGTACAAACATGTAATGAATTGTATTTCAAACTTTCTTATAAATAATATTCTTTATAATGTTCCTTTCATCGGTTTTCGTTGCTATATATGTCATTACCAAAACTGTTAATTCAACATCCATACTATAAGTATATCACATGATATGGACATTACTTAATCACATTCATTGTCACACATGCATCATTATTGTCACACATCGAAAGATATGTAACTCCTAATTAATCTCTATCTAGAGCATAAAGTTTTCACCTTTATCCTCGTTACCCTTTTCTATGGTAAAAATAGCACGATATAGTCAATTTTTGGACTGGTCATTCAAAAATAGTCAGCGTTTATCAAGTCAATGAAAAATAGCAACTGTTTTGCTGTAACCAAGACTGGCCCAGCATAATATACTAGAGTTCGGTGCACCTGTGTATTAACTCCAACATATTATGTTGGACCGGTATACTTTCCTGGCTCCAGTATAATATACTGGAGACTGGAGCACCGGTGCTCCAAACTCCAGTTTATTATGCTGGACAGATATACTTGTTGGAACTCCAGTATATTATGCTGGAGATCTAGTGTACTTATGCTGGAGTTCCAGCATACTTATCTTGAAACTCCAGTATAATATGCTGGAGTTCAAGTATACTTATGCTGGAACTCCAACATAATATACTGGAGTATTTTCTGGGTTTTGAACAGTGTTTTCGCTCAGATTTATCTTTACATGAAAAATGGCTAAATTTCAATTATTTTTGAAACTGGGCTTTTTTTGAACGACTAGTTGTAAATCTAACTATTTTTTAATTTCTCCCTTTTCTAGGTTTTGGAAGCAATAACCCAGTCATACTATATAGCAGTTCTTCCAAACCAACAGTTGAAGGATAGAACTTCAAAGGAAAGAAATAGATATTGGCTTATAGATTCCATTTAATATGCTACATTTTGACTTAAATACTAAGATTCAAAGTGTAATATAAGATTCATATCTCCTTCCCAGATATGTATGTAGGCTGTAACGATTCTAAATGCTTTACACATTAAATGTGTTATCCTTGTTTAGCAATTATTTGTAGAAAAAACATAAGAAATTTTTGACGCAGCAAGAATAAATATTCTAATCTAACGTAGTGTCGCCTTTGTAGAGGAAAATGAGTTATTTCAGATCCAAACTAATGGCAAGAAAATAATTCCATATACTTACCTTTACTAATGAATTCTATGATATTATATATACGTGGTGATCATTTTTTTATATACTTAGCATGACAACCCTTTGTTCTCATTTTAAAAAGTCAGCCAACAGTTTCTCGGTTTTTATTTAAAAAGGATACAGTGATCGAAAACAATTTTTTTTTTTTTTTTTTAAAAAAGGAACCCTAGGTCAGAAACTATTATGAACATTAGTAACTAATTTGAAGGGTGACATCTTCAAATAAGTATGATTACTTTATTTAGCTTTTCTATAAATCGAGGATTTGGATTTTCTAGAAGGGTATTTCGATTTTTTTTTTAAATTTTAGTTTACGAGGTTCTAATTTTATAATAACTACAATATTTAGAGACAGAAGTGTATGCGTTTGTTTATATTTATCGAATATTTTGTGGTTAGGCATCCTTTTAAAAATATATTTGTAACACCCCACACATTCAGATTAGGTATGAATGAGTTAAAAGAGTAGTAAGGTTATATTTTGGACATATGAAGTCCTATCGGGATGATTATGGGTGAAAATAGTTGTTTAAAAATCAAGATGGAAAGTGAGGTGCATAAGATTTGACAAAATCGACTATGTTTGCAGAAGGTCCGTGTTCCAGCAGATTTTAGTGAAAATGTGTAAGGAATTTGGGAAACCTTAAAGCATAAAGGTTGTAGACCTTTGAAATAGCTTTCCAACGATATATTGTGGATCCCAAACATAGCTCTGTACAAAATGTTATGCCTGTTTTACAGAATGGTGTGTAACCGTCGCGGTCCTGCCGCGTTTTTACCGCGACCGCGGTGGTGAGGCAGTGTCCCAGCGATTTACCGCGGTCGAGACCGCGGTCGCGCCAACTGGGACGCGGTGGACGACTTGGAAAGTCGTTTTTAGCCCTATTTCGTCCCCCACAGCCCCAAAACATAAAAACTTGCTCTAAAAAGGAAGGCTCTAAAAAGCCTAACTCCTTAAAGGTCCCTCCACCACCCAAGGTAAGTTTTAATGGTGATTCTAAGTTAATTTTAATTTCCCAACATCTTATTAACATGGGTAAACCCTCCATATCATTAGATATTCGATTGGGACGTCGTTGTTGAAAGAAGAATTCCTAGAACTCGAATTCAAGAGGATTGAACTTCAAAAAGGTAATATCTCCACCCTCTAATTGATTCTATCATTGAATTAATGATTATAGACTCTAGTTCATAAGATATGAGTTGATGGGTTAATAGAAAAGCATGAACGATTATAGGTTTTGGGTGTTGATTATTGATTATTGGTTAAGGGTGTTGTTTATCTTATGGGTGATAAAGAATAATGTTGGTTATAATCATTTGAGACTTTAGAATTTATCTAGGACCAAGAGAATGTGTTATTGTGTGTAGAGACACCATTAATAAGGACTATGAAGCTTTATTCTCACCAAGTGTTTGAGAAAATGCCTAAGTGACCAAAACATGAGTATTATTGCTAATATGGAATCCCTTTAACTTGTACTGATATAGATTGAAGTCGAAAGGGTTGGCGAATGTTGTATTACGCTCAAGAGTAGGAAGTTAAGGTATGTGAGGCTAACTCTCTATATTTGGGAATTTTAATGATTCTTCCTACACTACGTTTCTTTTACGACGTTGCTAATTGCTTCAGAAATATAATTTAGCCTAGTTCCTTGAATAGTTGTAGAACTTAAGTTCTTTTGCTTCATAACTCTTTCATGACTTTCATTATGAACGTTGTGTGCTCAGTGCGTATTCAATATAGACTTGGGTTTGATGCCCCCGAGTCTTAGTATAGATTACTCAGTATGCCATAAACAATTGAAGTTTCAGTGTTCATAATCAGTTCAAGAATACATGTCTCAGTCTAGTCCTATTCAGTATTCCAGTATTATCTAACTCAGTGTGATCCAGTATTCCAGTATCATATAACTCAGTGTGATTCAGTATTTCACTATCATATATATTGTAGTATGATTCTTAGTTCCTGATTTTAAATCCCTGAATGTTGAACACTTGTATTTGGGCCTGGGGCCGCAGTTTATGCTTTATGGATTTTGGAACTAAGATCGCAGTTATGTATACGTATACTTGGGCCCGAGGCCGCAGTTTGTGCACATATATATATTGGGCCTGAGGCCACAGTTTAATATTCAGATAAACAGGTTGTCATCATTCAAAAGAGGGAGTACTCATATCCTTACATCCTTTTAGTTTAATTATTAGTTACCGTTCAGTTATTAATTATCATTTCAGTTTCAGTTTTAATAGTTATTATTTCATTTATCAATTATAAATTCTCAGTTATCAGCTTAGTTTCGGTTTCAGCATTTATAAATCTTTCTTTCAGTTGCTTTACATATCAGTACAATTCAAATGTACTGACGTCCCTTTTGCCTGGGGTCTGCATCTCACAATGCAGGTAATAATTTACAGGTTGGTGATTCCGAGCGCTAGGATTCTCGTACCAGCTATTTGGTGATCCCCAGTTCTTTCGGGGCATTATCATTACTATAGCCTTCATTATTTTCAGACAATCAGTGTTTACAGTACTTCATTAGAGGCTTCATAGACTAGAGTTAGAGTTAGACAAAGTCACAGGCTTTTCACATTAAGCTATGTTGGCTACAAATATATTTCAGAAATGTAATAGTATTTCTACACTTTGATTTATATCATTCAGACTTTCAGTATATCAGCATGTGTTAATTTATCTTCCACATTCAGTATGTTATGATATCACATGTTGATTCAGCCAGCCAGTTGGTTAGCTCGGTCATATGTATCAGGCACCGAGTGCCATGTTACGTCCAGGCCCAGGTTCGGGGCATGATAAAGCTTGGTATCAAAACACCAGGTTCAAGAGTCCTATGGAGTCTATGAGGCCGTGTCCAGTGGAGTTTACTTTATATGTGTGTGCCGGCCACTCATATAAATGGTTAACTACCAAGACATCCAGGATTGTCTCGCTTCTTTCTACTCTAGATCGTTCCATGAAGCTTATAGCAAAAGGTAACCTTCTCTTCTCATCGAATTCAAAACATATTGGATTCCCAAGCGACGCACATGAGAAACGTAAGGTCCTAGAGAGGATAATTACCCATTGGGGTAAAATCATGAAGTACAGGTTGGTAAATATGAGACTTTAGAGGATGTTAAAAATATGATGCAATGGATAGTATTACAGATTAGAGCATAACCTTATCAGAAAGTACAAAAGCAGTTATCATATCTTATGGTTATCAGTTTACCTTAGTTACAGTTATACAGTCTTTCAGTTAGCAAGTTTATGGTTATTCAGTACGTTAGTATTCAGTTATATGTTTACCAAATATCCAATTTTCAGTGTATCTTCTTGGTAACTTGTGAGTATGCAGTGATGCATATGGGTTCTCAAAGAAAATGTAAGTAACAGTGATTATAGAGAAACCTTAGCACATTTTAGGTCTGGATTAAGATCCAAGACTTATCGGACGGTACATGAAGTGATTTATCTGATGATGGTATACTCTGAAGGACAAGTTTGTGTATGGTAGTGTATTCATATGTATTTTACCTCATTAAACAATCTTATTTCTAATTCTTGGAAATGGAGCAACAAGTTGGATGATGATAGTTCAGATGTCAAAACGTAACATTGGTCGCTATAGTTTTGGACAGAAAAGAGCCTAAGGGTAAAATACCTAGGAGTCAGAAACCTTTGTTATTACCAAAGATGTGATTTCGTACAACTCATGCAAATGACTAGAAGATATGATGTATGAAATGAGGACCAAGAGCAGCCAATAGTGAATTTTAGGGAACGATTTTAAGTTGTTTAGATTTATTCAAATCAGAATTAGAAAGTACCACGTTAGTGAATTGCTATAAGAAGCAACTATTATTGTGAGATAAAGGATATGACAATTCCCTTTAAGTTATGTGACTAAGTGTTTACCTCGAATGTTTATAATCTGATATGATTTTGAAGTGTATAGAAAGCTTGGGGTTAGATATTCTAATTTTGTTTAAGACAAATGAAATTCCCCTAGGTGTGATCCATGTACATAGTTCAAAAATAATGATAGTGTGTGGCAAAAGAATATGATCAGATGATGGGGGAAATTAGGAGTAACCTTATTCTTCACTTTAGTTATTCAAAGCAGGAGAAGAAAATATGATGCTAGCAGGTGGTTAGTGAAAGGAAAGCAAGTAAGTTTTGAGTAGATACAGTGAATTAGCAATTTTAGCAGAGATAGTAGAGGTAAGATTTGATCCATTTAGCCACGTTATCTCTAGTGAGTGGATGGCAATTTGAAATACCGAATGCATGTGTTAGAACCCAAAGAGTTTAAGTTAAACCTGAAGTACAGTGGCAGTGGAAAAAAATCAGCTAGCAGTTGTAAGCACGTGATTTTTGCTTCGCGAAAGTTACTCCAAAAAGAAAAGAAAATCAAAAAAATATATATGTCTTGTCATTGAGTGATTTGTATTTAATGTTAATTTGTGTGTTAATTGTTATAGGTATTAACCAATGTGTGTGTAATTCTATTTTTAATTTTTTCTAATTTTACAATTTATTTAGGAATTTAGTTTAAATTTGGTTAATTAGAAAGGGAAAGGGTTGTGGAAAAATCAGATTGGGCCCCAAAGAGAGGCCCAAAACCAGCACAAGGACCCGGTCCAAACCAGGCCTGCCCAGGCACGGACCCAAAACGACGCCGCATAGGGCATCTGATCTGAGCCGTCCGTTCAAACTCATCCAACGAACCACACTCACACCCATAACCCGACCTGTTTACTCGGGTCAACCCAACCCCTCACTTAAACCAAAACGACCCCGTTTCCATACCAAACGACCCCGTCCTGTCACTCACCAGTAGATCCAAGCCGTTGAGATCACTTGATCTAACAGCCGTGATCTATCTTCCCCTTCCATAAATAAACCCTCCATCACACCCCACGCCCCCCTATCCAAACACCCCCCGGCTTCATCGTCTCCAGAGCCTAACCCTAATATCCCAAACCCTAGCCGCCCCCTTCACCTTCACTGTAAAGCTTGCGGCAAGGACGCCGGTGACCACCCTAACACCCCTGATGCAGCTAACCACCCCAAACCCAAATCTGTTACCCCCTGGCCTCGAATCACACTCCATCATCTCGAATCTTGATTTGAAGATTCGAGACCAAACCCCGATCTACACCAAACCAACCCAGATTCACACTGGACAACCCCTTGACCTCCCTCGTGACCAAACCAAGCTTGGTTTGGTCCGAATCTACCCACAAATCCTAGAATCTCAAATCTGAAGATCCAAACTCTAGAACACAAGAACCTGGGGAATCCGGCCAGTTTTAATAGAGGTTTGAGGTCTAATAGACCTTAATCGAGGTGTTCTCGGTTGAGAACACCCCGATTAAAGTTTGTTCGGCCTCAAATGGTCAAATCTAATTTAGGCCTGGGTCGGCTTTGGTTGAACATTTTCAGTAAGTTTTCTTTTTCTTTTCAGTTTTGTTTAAGTATTGTCTGAATTTGTTAAGCATGTTTTGTTGTAGTTGTTTGGTGTTTCTGATATTTTTTCAATTTCTTCCGTCTTTGTAAAGACCTTTTATTTGGTCATTTGTTCTTCTGTGTATATGTGAATACGTCTTGTGATATATATGCTCGATGAGATTAGTCGTCGAATAGATAGTTCATATGGCCTCCCAGTGATTGTGCAAAGTTGTCTGAAGCCATTCGGGACCCTGTACGTGTTGTTTATGTGATCGACTGGTTATTTCTTGTTATAATTAGTATAGTCGATTTGATAAACATCGTCGATTAGTTTTCTATGACTGAATGATCAAATGTTCTGATAACTTCACATGACTGATCGAACTTTGTTGTTAATTGGATGCTTGACTTTGTTTGAGATTAGTTTGTAACTGCAGTTGCAAAACAACTAAAAGATTCAGTCTAGGGCAGCTCTGAATTTAAACTTTCATAAGTTCAAAATGTCCTACTGTTGCAATGGGTTAATACAGTAATAACTAGGGGCTAACAGGGGTAGTTTGGGGTTTGAAAAGAACAGAAAGCTTAGTTTAAGTGAGTTGACAAATAGAGTACTGAATTAGGATTAAACTAATGTAATAGTGGGGAGCCAAACTTGGTAGCATGGGGCTGATTGAATAAAAAAGGGGTGCCCATGCTTTTGGGCAGAAAATACAGGCTAAAGGCCTGTCGAATGGATGGGCATGGGGAATACTTTTAGTTTAAAAAGAAGTTATGGGCAGGAAGGAGGGAAAGGGTTCAAGTCATCTTAATGCTTGCCATTTCTGCCTATAAATAGGACTGTTTCAGAACATAAAAGGGGCTGGACATTTTTGAGTCTTCAGAGAGATTTTAGGTTGGAAAAACTGAAAGAAAGAAACATAAAGAAAATTTCAGAATATTGTAACCAAACAATGCATGAAAACTACATAAGGGTGCAAGTTGGTCAATCTGTCTTTGCCAATTGTTGTTGGATTGTTTGCCGAGCTGTTTGTGATTGTTGAACTACTGGTGCTGTTACATTGAATATTCTGGGCTTTCTGCTGTTTTCTACTCTGTTTCTGGGATTGTCTGTTTGATGCTCGACCATCTGTGGGTTTCATAATTGTTGCTGATTATTGTGGCTGGTTATTGTTGTTGTGTTGTTGCTGTTTGGTTGCCTGTTGCTGATCATTCTCCTTATTCTTTTGCTTTCTATACCAGGTACACGACTAATACTGTCCATGTAACTTGAAAGTTGAGCATGAATACAAAAGAGAAGATTTGAAGATGTTTATTTCCACACATAGTTTGTTACATCGAATATCATGCAATGTGTAACGGTTTACATTCTTGCCTGGATACTGGAGTTAGTCCTCTTATATAGTGAATGTAAATATAGGGCAATTTAATATCATATTGTGTGTAGGTTGACAGACAAAAGGATTGGCAGTGTAGTAGGCTACATCTTATAAATTAGCTATGTTTGTGATTAGAATGTCCTTAAATGCATGTCAAGTATAAAACTATCCATTGTTAGTTAATTTTATTTCCTTTTGATAAATTGCCCTGTTATAACTGATAAACCACCCCTTTATAACAAAAACACAAGATTCCGGCCTCAACCTCGCGAAGGTCGAGCCCAAGTCGAAACGGGCTAAGCAGGCCTTCATCGGAAAATCAGTGGCCCAGGCCTGGCCAATCCCGCATAAGATGGGTTTGGGCCCGTGAGATCCGATCCTTTGCCCATGGGTGTGGCCCTGTTTCTGATTTTTGTTTGAAAAGGCATTCAGAATCCTGCTGTAAATAACTGTAAGCATGTAATTAACTAGGGCTATTTCTGCTTTTCAACTGGTAGAGACGAACGCGACAAGAAACATAGCCGCTATAGGATATCCTTCTAAAATAAAAATGAGACGAGCCTCGATAAACAAATAACGCACAAGCTGCGGGGCCCTCGTTGAATGTATATATTAAAATACTTAGAATTCGGGACAGGCCGTTTTAGCAAAATTCGCGGCCTTCCCAAAATAATAGCATGATAGTCTCTTTAGGCGCGTGTTTAATAATCTACTTTCTTAAACTCGGGTGTGCATTTCATGCGACCCAAATCCAAATCCCAAAACATCAAATAAAATATGTTTCGGATTGTGGGTGCATTTCATGTGACACAGTCCAAAGACATATTTTTTTTAAGCGATGTTCACATTCTTTAAAATAATAATAATAAAGTGGTAAAAAGTTAAATTTGGCGCATTGGTTCATAATTGTATTAAAAATCAGATAAATAAGCCGAATATGGCAGTTGGGCGACCGTGCTAGAACCACGGAACTCGGGAATGCCTAACACCTTCTCCCGGGTTAACAGAATTCCTTATCCGGATTTCTGGTACGCAGACTGTAATATGGAGTCATTCTTTTCCTCGATTCGGGATTAAAATTGGTGACTTGGGACACCCTAAATCTCCCAAGTGGCGACTCTGAAATAAATAAATAAATCCCGTTTCGATTGTCCTTTAATTGGAAAAACTCCCTTGTACCCTCGCGGGTGCGGAAAAAGGAGGTGTGACAGCTCTGGCGACTCTGCTGGGGACAACACTGTGGCCCAGAACCACTGGTTCAGGGTTAGAAATTCGAGCTCATATAAATTGTTATATTTGGTTTTATCTGATTTTGTTACATGATCTGTGCTTAATGTGCTAATTGGTTGCCTTTTACCGCTTTGATATTACGTGAACTGTATATAAACTGTGCCGAAACCTATTATCCTTTCTGAGTCTTCTAAATCATGAAGAAGGGTGTACTTCGTACGACTTCTTTTCTGTATAGTGTCAAATCCCAATTTAGAACGAGGTTCGGACAAGTTGCTAAGCCGGTGAAGCTTCTGTATTCCCGGTACGCTGCCCCCCTCGGCTCGAGCTGTCCGCTCGGGTAAGCCAGGTCTAGAACAAACACCCAGGTTCTGAACCTAGAATAACTCAACTTCATGCCGGATCCCTAGTAGGAACGCTTATCTGCATCATGTGCATTTTTGACTTAGGGGACTCAACACAGGGGTTGGGTCCGTCTAGGAATAGCAACCTGAAACAGAAAAGGCCATCTTGATGCATCCTGCTCACTGCTTGTGCATTTATTTGCTTCGAACATGCATGACAACCGGTTTTGAATGTTGGGAAATTTTTACAAAAAAATGACAAAGTTCAAATAGAAGAGAAAATGAGTATATTTTATTTTAATAGTTTGTTTTACTAAAAACAAAGGAAAAGAGAAAAGAGAAAAATAGCATGCTGAGAATGAGGAATGAGTTTTTATTTTAATTTGCTTTATTTTCAAAAAAAAATAATAAAAAAAATAATATAAACTAGTTAGTTTATTACCCGAACTACGTCGGTTTGATTCTCACCGGATGTGGGATTCGTAGGCAACCCTCATCGGGTCCAACTCCCTGTTTCATTTTACCAATAATGATATACAACAAATTATATATGTATAAATATATATACACATGTATATATATACATATATTGTTTTTTCGAAGATTTTTTGTTTGGAATCAAAATAAAGATTTTTGCTTTCGCCTAAAAACACCTTAATAAATGTGCAGGATGAGCACGAATCAAAATGAACCGTTCTCGGCCCTCAGCGAGGTCCCTCTACAACTCCACATGTGGTGGAATGACTTGGAAGCTGATAGCAAAGAGATAGTGGGAAGAGTATTGGGAGGTTTTGTCGATTTGCTGAGTGTTAGGCCAAGGACAGATATTCTTGAAGCTCTAATACTATTTTGGGACCCAACCCGCAATGTATTCCGTTTCGTTGACTTTTAACTTTCACCAACACTGGAGGAAGTCACCGGATATGGAGGATTGAATGGGAGGTTAAGAGGGCAATACCTACTTTCGCCAAGGCCAGTATCTCCGCATGCGTTTCTGGATCTGGTAAGCATCAGTTGGAAGATACAACATGATGATTTATCGAGAGGATGTTGTGATCTCCATTTCTTGTATCAGCGGTACGGAACTCCGCAAGGTTTCGAGGAACCAAACCTTGGATTAACTCATGGCGGGAACAGAAACAAATGGGAAGCAAGACGTACTTTGGCTTTCATCACAGCGTTCTTGGGAGTCGTGGTCTGTCCAAGGAAGGATAAAAAGATAGAGATAGGCCTTGTAGGGATGGCCAACGTTGCAATCAAAAGAACCGATAGTACTGTAGTTCCTTTGATTTTGTCCGAAATCTACCGAGCTTTGACTATATGCCGAGAAGGAGGCAAGTTCTTCCAAGGTTGCAATCTGTTACTTCAGCTATGGATGCAAGAGCACCTCCATCACCGAGTAGGATACATGAACCACGGGTTGACCGAGAGGAATTGTATCAGCGGCTTCGAGAAACGCATGACAGGCGTCAGATCTCCTGAAGGTGTCGAAGCATGGTTTACACGGTTAAGATCAACAACGGCTGACCAAATTGAATGGGCATTCGGTTGGTTGATTGATACTGAGGTGATCTACATGTCGGCTGAAGAATGTTATGTCGTCTTAATGGGACTTCGCAGCATCCAGCCATATGCTCCTCATCGGGTATTGCGACAACTGGGCAGGTTTCAAGTAATCCCTACTGATGAAGATCTGAGCAAGCATGCCATTGAGCTGAGCCCGGGAGTCATATTTCCCGAGGGGAAGATTAGAAAGCTGTGGCACGAATGTAGATTCTTGGAACCCAAGACCATGGTGCGAGAACTAGCTAAAGGTGAGGTAGACCCAAAGTACGATGCTTGGTTCGAAAGAAGGTTTCAGATTCAGCAGAGACCTGCTAAAAGAGCCCACGTCCAACAATTCACAGATGATTCACAAGAGCAATGGGGATGGTTAAAAAGGGAAGAAGGTTACCGGGCTGAAATCGGGAAGCTAAAGCAACACGTTGAAAGGCTTATATTTGAGAACAACGTGCAAGTCGCCTCGGAGCGAGGCGAAAAGAACAAGCTAGTCCAAGAGAACCAGACATTAAAGGCCCGCCTACGCCAAGCCAGCAAAAGTAACATTGACCGACAGAAACGTCGCTCCGACGAAAGATTGATAGCAAGTTTGAAAAATCAGGTCGTCCAAAGCCAAGAAGAATTAGAACAATCAGAAGCTCGCGTAGCAAGGATGAAGGTCAGATGGGCAAAATGCACAATGGCCCGGAGGCAGCGTCACTGGTCATAAGGGATTATGAAATGAGCATCGGGATATTAAGGGAAACGAACTCCACTCTACATGATCGGATCATCAAACAAGCACGAGATGCCCAGACCGACAGAAGACATTGTTACGATGCAAT
Source organism: Nicotiana tabacum (assembly GCF_000715075.1). NCBI lineage: Eukaryota > Viridiplantae > Streptophyta > Magnoliopsida > Solanales > Solanaceae > Nicotiana > Nicotiana tabacum. The sequence continues at coordinate 162,885,878 of NC_134087.1, forward strand.
GGCCTGCATGGAAAGACAAATGGAGATGTTCCAGGATCGACTTGCTGACAATGCTCAAGCACTGGGATTAAAGAACCGGCAAATAGAGCAATTGTTCGCTGAAAGGGACAACATTCGAGGAAGGATCGACGAGATTGGGCACTACATCTACATGAGATGCCTAGCATGCGAGCAAATGCCTTGGAAGACCCTCCTTGTTTCCATCATGGGCTGCGTCCACCGGATTATGAACGAGTTGAAGAGCTTGCAAAGGGACCTCACACCAAGGGCCGCGGAAAGGCCGAATGATGCCTCGCGGGCCCCTAAGTTGGAAAATTAATCTTTGGTCGAGTCTTGTTTATTTGGCTTTGTCGCTTTCCCATATGTTGTTTTCTTTTCTTTTAGTCAAATCGAGTTAAAAACTGTGGAGTCTGTACTATTGCTGTTTCTTGTTTGAAGTAATTTGTAATAGAAAAATTTTGAGAATGAATTTAATGATTCCAAAAGAATTTTGTGTTTCTTTACTTTATGGCAGAACTACGCCGGTCTGATTCACACAGGGACGTGATACGTAGGCAATCCACATAAGATTCAACCCCCTCTAAATAAAGAAAGAAAAGAAAGAAGAAAGAAAGAAAGAAGAAAATACAAAAAAATAAAATACAGGGTTTCCCAAAGTGCTTTAAAAAGACAAATGAGCAAGCCGGGATGACACATGTTGTTTGAAGTAAAGCATGTAGAAACGGTTAACTGCCTAGGAGCATTGCATCCTCAGTGTGTTGTTATCAAATCTGTTAATATCTAACGCTAACAAAGTTTGTTGTTGTCTGGATCCAGACAGTTATTTGTTAAATAATTCTGGCAACACACCGCTACCAAACCAGATCCAAAGGACCGTTAGCAACAAGCATGACTACTTCAGAGAATAGTACCGAGGAGGAAAGGCCGATGAGCCTGTTGTTAAAAGAAGCGATGGAAAAGATTGAAAGGATGAGACTAGAGATGAATGCAATGCAGCTAGCTCTAGCCAAAGCACAAAAGAGCCCTGAGCCACTGGGGCACATGCCAGAATACCCTCACTACGGCCCTTCAACAAGCCTCCCGAATCCCCGTTATCATCAGGAGAGAAGCCCCATGATTCCCAAGCTCCACCACCCCATCAACCTCTTCCAACCCCAAATGTGCCCACTTTTGTGGGACCCACATCAGCCACCCTACAAAGAATGACCAGCGAGCCATTGTTTCAGGCTCACGATACGCAATACTATCCCCCTGAGCCCACATTCCATGCCTCCGAACCACAGGCCTACAATCCGCACTTGGAAGTACCGGCAGAAATTGAAAAGCCGGTTAAAGCCCCAGAACAAGATGAGGTATTGAGGAAGTTCAAAAGCCTAGAGCAGTCCTTCAGGAACCTGCACGGATTGGGCAACCAGGTCAGCGTGGCCTACAGAGATTTATGCCCTTTCCCGGACGTCCAACTCCCGGCTGGGTTCAAGATGCCTAAGTTTGATTTATATGAAGGGCACGGTGATCCCATGGCGCATTTGCGAGGATTCTGTAGCAAAATGAGAGGGGCAGGAGGTAAAGATGAGCTGCTGATAGCTTATTTCGGCCAAAGTCTGAGCGGATCGGCACTAGAATGGTATACCAGGCAGGATTCCAGCAGATGGTACACCTGGGATGATCTGGCACAGGCTTTCGCAGGTCATTTTCAATACAATCTCGAGATAGTCTCTGACCGTCTCACGTTATTGAGGATCGGGAAGAAGCCCGGGGAAAGTTTTCGCGAGTACGGGTTCCGCTTGAGAGAGCAAGCGGCCAGAATCGATCCTCCCATGAGAGAGGGAGAGATGGTGGATTACTTCTTGCAAACATTGGATCCGACCTACTTTGGTCACTTGGTGACGACGGTTGGAAAATCCTTCAACGAGGTAGTGAAGATATGGGTCATGATAGAAGAAGGTCTGAGGTCTGACAAAATCCTGAATTACTCGGCACTCAAGTCCACGACCCAGGCTATTCAGAGCGGCGCGGGAGGTGCGCTGGGAAAAAGGAAGAAAGAAGAAATTGCCACGATTGAGGCAAGCAGTTGGTCCAGGTCTGGCAAACCCCACTACAACCAACCCAGACCTCACAGGCCAAACTACCCATACAACCCGCCACAGCACTGTTATCCGCCTCGAGAGCCACATTGCTCCGTACACCAGGCCCAGACATACACTCAGCCTCTGGTTCGCCCGCAATGGCGCGCGCCGGCTCCCCAGAACACATATGCACCACCACCAAACACCTATCCTCCACCAGGCGCATATAGAAACCCTCCAGGGGCAGGCTTTCGGGGAAATCCAGCTGCTAGGAATGACAGGGTGCGGAAACAGAGAACGTTCACTGAGTTAGGAGAAACCTACAACGCTTTGTTCCATAAATTGAGGCAATTGGGTTTGGTTAGTCCGGTCGAGACTCGAGGACCAAATCCCCCACTCCAAAACGTGGACCAATCAATAAGCTGTGAGTACTGCTCAGGGATGCTGGGGCATGATACCGAAAAGTGTTGGAAATTGAGGCATGCCACACAGGATCTTATTGATACCAATAAGATCGAGGTCCAGACACCGGAGGCTCCCAACATCAACCAGAACCCACTGCCAGCGCACCACGAGACTCACATGATTGAGTTGGTGTATGAGGGAGGAGTGTTGAGAAAACCCTCACAAACAGTGATGATGATCCAGGCCGCTCTGAAAGAAGGATCGACCAGTGAAAGAATGGGGGTACAGTTGCGAGGAGAAGGAGTCAAGCCAGTAGTGATATTGGGAAAGAGCCCGTCCGCCACAACAAGCAAACCCGAGCCAAACAAGTTGGTAATATCAGGGACTCCACCCACACCTGCAGTTGTGTTGAAAGGGGTATACAGGGAACTGGTCACCATAAAGCCTGTAGTCCAGCTGCCGATGATTGATAGCAAGGCCGTGCCTTGGAAATACGAGAAGGCAGTGGTGATGTACAAAGGAAAACAAGTGGAGGAAGTCAGCTGTGAAGCGCAAGGGCTGACTCGATCAGGACGGTGTTTTGCTCCGGTGGAGCTGAGAAGACCCAGCCCAGCTGCAACCAAGAAACCTGTGTCCGAAGAAGAGGCTGAGGAGTTCTTGAGGAAAATGAATGTGTAGGACTACTCTGTGGTCGAACAACTGAGGAAAACACCAGCCCAGATCTCACTGCTATCATTACTAATCCATTCTGAGGAGCATCGCAGGGCCTTGATGAAGATATTAAACGAAGCTCATGTGCCCAACGAGATTTCTGTAAACCACCTGGAAACCATTGCCAACAAGGTTTTCGAGGTGAACAGGGTAACATTCTCAGATGATGATCTGCCGATGGAAGGTACGGAGCACAATAAAGCTCTCTACCTAACTGTCAAATGCGAAAACTCTGTAGTTGCTCGGGTATTGGTGGATAACGGTTCGAGTGTCAATATTTGCCCATTATTCACTCTGAACCAGGTAAAGATCGACCACGGAAGAATCCACAAGAATAGCATCTGTGTCCGGGGATTTGACGGAAATGGAACAGCCACTGTGGGGGATGTTGTACTTGAATTGACCATCGGTCCAGTCCTGTTCACCATGGAGTTCCAGGTGCTAGATGCCACAGTATCTTATAACCTTCTATTAGGACGACCGTGGATTCATGCAGCCAAAGCAGTGCCCTCCACCCTCCATCAGATGGTCAAGTTCGAGTGGGATAGGCAGGAGGTCGTACTACACGGCGAGGACACGACATACACCATGGGTGGCGCCATTTTGCCTTTCATAGAGACCGATGATGACAAAGGTCCTTGGGTCTACCATATTTTCGATACAGTGTCGGCAAACAAAATTTCTGAAGAAGAAATCATCCCGCAACCTAGGGTAGCTGCCGCAACAGTCATGATGGTCTCGGAAATGCTGGGTAATGGATTTGTGCCGGGAAAAGGCCTGGGAGTCGAGCTTCAGGGGATTGTCCAACCTGTCTCCCTACCTAAAAATTTGGAAACTTTCGGGTTGGGGTTCAAACCAACCGCAGCAGATGTAAAGCAAGCTCGGAAAATGAAGAAGAAAGTCTGGTATCTTCCCAAACCTGTGCCACGTCTCTCAAGGTCTTTTGTCAGAGCAAGGGCCAAGGGGCCACCGGTCCCAAAGATTCTCGGACCATTGATCGGGACAGATGGGGACCTAAATCAGAGTTTCGGGAGGCTATTCACTGATGTCAGTATGGTAGAAGCTGGAGAAGGTTCCAGCAGAGCAGAGATACAGTTTGTGGGGCCTAAGGCCAAGACCAACAATTGGACGGTCACTCCTCTTCTTGTCCGGGGGGAGTCTTGGTAGTAGGCTTTGGTTTATGTTTTTGGTTGTTTTGTTTTGTTTCGGATTATTCCAGGGTGTAATCCAAATTTTACTTCTATTTTGTAAAAGTGTGAAGCCTTTTATCCCGCAAGTTTAATAAAGTTCTTTTCTTTTGTCTCATTTTAATTTTGTTTTGTTCTTTTTCTGAATAGTTCTCTTTTTACTGGTTCTACTGACATGGCATGCACAACGGATCTTCGACCTAGTCTAATAAATCAATCTGAATCCGATTTAATGATACAAGAGGTCGTTTGTGGCGATGAGCCCGAATATGATGACGATAAGGCCTTCGAAGAAATAAACCGAGAACTGTGCCAATTTGAAGAGAAACCCAAGCCTAACCTAAATGACACTGAGGCTGTGAATCTAGGAGACACTGATAACGCCCGAGAAACCAAAATCAGCATCCACATTGAGCAGAATGTCAGGGAAGAATTGATCAAAACCCTCATGGAATTCAAAGATGATTTTGCATGGTCATATGACGATATGCCGGGGTTAAGCACCAATTTAGTGGTTCACAAATTGCCCACTGACCCGGCATACCCTCCGGTCAAGCAAAAGTTAAGGAAATTTAAAACAGAAATGAGTGTAAAGATAAAAAAAGAGGTGATTAAACAGTTGCAGGCGAAGGTCATTCGGGTCACTCGATATCCCGAGTGGTTGGCCAATGTGGTACCAGTTCCAAAAAAGGATGGAAAAATCAGGGTGTGCGTCGACTACCGCAACCTCAACAAAGCAAGTCCCAAGGACAATTTTCCATTGCCCAACATCCATATCCTGATCGATAATTGCGCTGGGCGCGAGATCGGATCCTTTGTGGATTGTTATGCGGGTTATCATCAGGTCCTAATGGACGAGGAAGATGCGGAAAAGACAACTTTTATTACGCCATGGGGAACTTACTGCTATCGGGTAATGCCGTTTGGATTGAAGAATGCCGGGGCAACGTACATTCGAGCAATGACCACTGTGTTTCACGACATGATACACAAAGAAATTGAGGTGTACGTAGATGATGTGATCATAAAATCTTGGCGTCAGGAAGACCATGTAGCAGACCTAAGGAGATTTTTCCAAAGACTCCGAAGGTATGATATCAAGCTCAACCCGGCCAAATGCGCATTCGGGGTTCCATCAGGAAAGCTGTTAGGATTCATCGTCAGTCGACGGGGTATTGAGTTAGACCCATCCAAGATCAAATCCATCCGAGATTTGCCACCGCCAAAGAACAAAACAGAGGTAATGAGTCTGTTGGGTAGACTCAATTACATCAGCAGGTTCATCGCTCAACTCACAGCAACTTGTGAGCCCATATTTCGGCTGCTGAAAAAGGATGTTGCGGTAAGTTGGACGGCAGAGTGTCAAGAGGCTTTCGACCAAATCAAAGGGTATCTGTCTAATCCACCCGTGTTGGTCCCGCCTAAGCCAGGGAAGCCCTTAATTCTTTATCTGACGGTCCTGGAAAATTCATTTGGTTGTGTACTGGGGCAACACGATGACACATGAAGGAAGGAGCAGGCCATCTACTATCTTAGCAAGAAATTCACAGTATATGAGGTCAAGTACACTCAACTCGAGAAAACATGCTGTGCCCTAACTTGGGTAGCTCAGAAGTTGAAGCACTACCTGTCCTCATATACTACTTAGCTCATATCCCGTTTGGACCCATTGAAGTATATCTTTCAGAAACCTATGCCCACAGGGAGGTTGGCAAAATGGCAAATTCTGCTCACAGAGTTCGATATCATCTATGTGACAAGGACAGCCATGAAAGCCCAAGCGTTGGCCGACCATTTGGCAGAGAATCCCGTTGATGAAAAATACGAGCCTTTAAGAATGTATTTTCCCGACGAAGAAGTGATGCATACAAGTGAGCTGGCGTTACCCGAGGAACCGGGTTGGAAGCGTTTCTTTGATGGAGCTACAAACGCGAAAGGGGTTGGAATAGGAGCAGTACTCATTTCTGAAACAGGACGCCATTATCCTGTTACGGCTCAACTACGATTCTATTGCACCAATAATATGGCCGAGTATGAAGCTTGCATTTTGGATCTGCGATTGGCTACAGACATGGATGTCCAAGACGTTTTGGTCTTGGGAGACTCGGACCTCTTGGTACATCAGATTCAGGGCGAATGGTAAACACGAGACTTGAAACTAATACCTTATTGACAATGCTTGCACGATATGAGCAAGCGATTTCGATCGGTGAAGTTCAACATATCCCGAGAGTTCATAACGAGGTTGCAGATGCATTGGCCACCTTAGCATCAATGTTGCACCACCCTAACAAAATGTATGTTGACCCTCTGCACATCCAGGTTCGTGATCAGTACGCTTATTGCAACGCAGTGGAAGAGGAAGTAGATGGCAAGCCCTGGTTTCATGATATCAAGGAGTACCTCAGAATGGGGATATATCCAGAACAGGCCACTGGAGACCAGAAAGAGCCCTCCGGCGTTTGTCAAATGGTTTCTTCCTCAGCGGAGGAGTGTTATACAGAAGAACCCCAGATTTGGGACTGTTAAGATATATAGACACCGGTCAGGCCACGACGATCATGGCAGAGGTACATGCTGGAGTTTGTGGGCCACATATGAGCGGATATGTGTTAGCAAGGAAGATCCTTCGAGCAGGGTATTACTGGCTCACCATGGAGCATGACTGTATCACTTTCATGAGGAAATGCCATCAGTGTCAGATACATGGAGATCTGATTCATTCTCCGCCAACAGAGTTGCATATGATGTCAGCACCCTGGCCGTTTGTTGCATGGGGCATGGGCGTCATTGGGCCTATCGAGCCGGCAGCGTCCAACGGCCATAGTTTCATTATGGTGACCATCGACTACTTCACCAAATGGGTCGAAGCTAAAACCTTCAAATCGGTGACTAAAAAGTCAGTGGTGGATTTTGTTCACTCCCATATCATCTGCAGATTTGGGATCCCCAAAGTGATAATTACGGACAATGGTGCGAATCTTAACAGCAGCTTGATGAAAGAGGTATGCCAACAATTCAAGATTACACACCGCAATTCTACCCCATATCGCCCCAAGGCGAATGGAGCGGTCGAAGCAGCCAATAAGAACATCAAGAAGATACTGCGAAAGATGGTGGAAGGATCTAGACAATGGCACGAGAGATTACCCTTTGCTTTGTTGGGTTATCGCACTACCGTCCGGACTTCCATAGGTGCGACTCCTTATTTGTTGGTGTACGGAACTGAGGCCGTAATACCAGCGGAGGTCGAAATTCCGTCCCTCCGGATTGTCCCTGAAGCCGAGATTGATGATAATGAATGGGTCAAAGCTCGATTGGAACAGTTGAGCTTGATAGACGAGAAAAGATTGGCAGTAGTGTGCCATGGTCAGCTGTATCAGAAGAGAATGCCAAAGGCATACAATAAGAAGGTACGCCCCAGGAAGTTTGAAGTAGGGCAGCAAGTATTGAAGCGGATCCTCCCGCATCAAGTCAAAGCAAAAGGCAAGTTCGCCCCAATTTGGCAAGGGCCTTATATCGTGACCAGAGTGTTGTCCAACGGTGCTTTGTGTCTGATGGATATCGAGGGAAGATGTGTTAACATGGCTATCAATTCGGATGCAGTCAAGAGATATTACACGTAATTTCTTTAATTATGGCGATTGTCGGTTCATTTGTTTGTATTTGGCACTTATTGGATAATGAAATGACGGAGGCAATTCTTTCTTCTATCCAAACACTTTTTACCCTTGTTTCCCCCTTTTTGAGCCTTAAGTTATTCTTTCATATCCCCCTTTTGGAATCACATAATGGAAAGATATGAAAAAAGAAAAAAAGAGAAAGAAAAATTTAAAAGAAAATGAAAAAAAAAGAGAAGATAAAAATCACAAGAAAAACGAAACCGTTAGGAACTTTGTTTGACCTGATTCCTCAAAGAGGATACGTAGGCGCCTCACGGCTCGGTCATAGTGTGCATAGTAGGCACAGCGTGCTTAATGCACATAGCTCAACATAGTGTAAAAAATAAAATCCCCCAAGCAAGAAAACTGGGGCAGGGGTTATGTTTTAAAGTTCCAGCAAAAGTTTGATTCCAAAAGTTGTAGTGGCTCTCCAGGAGGTGCCAAGTCAGGCAGATAAAGTCGAGAATAATACACTGATCCCCGGCAAAGAAGAGGATCATGAAACTGGAAATGAATTGTTAGTCCAAAGGAATCTCCAGAAGAGAGGGTCATATCGGCAGGACTCCAATTCTCCTTTGAAGAAATAAAATGAGAGAGTTTTGGCGGTGAAAACCTTCGCATGCATCACAAGACGACGAAAGATGAGAGATATGAAATGAGAGAGTCTTATCGGTGAAAACCTTCACAGGCACCATAAGGCGCCGGGAGCTGAGAGAAAAGAGAGAGTCTCATTAGTGAAAACCCCTCGAAGGGCACTATGAGGCGACAAGACAGATCGACAAAAGGGTCCACATTCGCAAAGAAATGGACACCTATTTATCCCCAGCAAGTAAGACCATCAGGCAAGATGATTGATACAAATAGACGGGGTCGGGAATCTATGGTGCACGTCATGATCATAAGGACCAGTCATGTCATCCAGATAAGTTTTTTGGTTCAGAAAGATTTTTCTCCTTTTCTACCTTTTTCATTTTCTTTCTAAAAATTTGTTTTGAAAAGGATCTTTCAAAGTTTACTACGAGAGACCGAAGGGGTCCAAAAGAAAAAATACGAAAGGGATAGGCCAAAAACCCCGAGAATAAGACAAAAGGCGTCGGTCGCAAAACCAAAGGACGAATTGCGTCGAAAGAAGGGTGACGTAAAGAGAGCGGAAAATGACGGGTGAAGGACTCGTGGACCAAGTTCCGAGAAGGTTTCCCCGCAGAACGTCGATAAATCACGGACCCAAGTACGAAGTGGTCGGACTCCACAGGAAAGGGAAATTGATCCGATGCAAGATAACCCTAACAGTCCCAAAGGTTATCGCCAGGCAATAAAGTTCTATGCCTTGCAGTTCTGGGAGGAAATAAACTCTTAAGGGAGTGGTTTCGGGAGGGAAGCAGACTCCCATAGTTGGTTCCGTAAAGAGAAAAGTAGAAAGGGGGATAAATGGAAAACCATACCCATCAGACGGGTCACCCCCAGCAAGCAACTTTGTCCACCAACCAGTTGTGGGGGCATAGAGCAAGAAAAGAGAAAGAGAGGAAAAAATCATCCCCCACCGGAAAGACACCGCTGCCCACCATGATTAAAACTAACTAAATCCTTTTTGTCTGCTGCAGGAAAATAAAGGTTGATGATGGCAAAAGGACGCGATGTCAGAAAGATCACCAAATCCGGGGCAGAAAATTTTCTGCCGTTGTCACAAATTTTCTCGGAGGAACGAGGAAACAAATCCAAATACATTTCTCTTCTAGGTCGCCCACCAGTATAATGCGGGAATACTTTCTGTTCTAGGTCGCCCACCAGTATAATGCGGAAATACTTTCTGTTCTAGGTCGCCCACCAGTATAATGCGGGAATACATTTTTGTTCAAGGTCTCCCACCAGTATAATGCGGGAATACATTCATGTTCTAGGTCGCCCACCAGTATAATGCGGGAATACATTTCATGTTCTAGGTCGCCCACCAGTATAATGCGGGAATACATTCATGTTCTACGTCGCCCACCAATATAATGCGGGAATACATTTTTGTTCTAGGTCGCCCACCAGTATAATGTGAGAATACATTTTTGTTCTAGGTCGCCCACCAGTATAATGCGGGAATACATTCATGTTCTAGGTCGCCCACCAGTATAATGCAGGAATACATTTCTGTTCTAGGTCGCCCACCAGTATAATGCGGGAATACATTTCATGTTCTAGGTCGCCCACCAGTATAATGCGGGAATACATTTATGTTCTAGGTCGCCCACCAGTATAATGCGGGAATACATTTCTGTTCTAGGTCGCCCACCAGTATAATGCGGGAATACATTTTCTGTTCTAGGTCGCCCACCAGTATAATGCGGGAATACATTCATGTTCTAGGTCGCCTACCAGTATAATGCGGGAATACATTTCGTGTTCTAGCATTCAGGCGCCCACCCGTATAACAGGAGGAATACTTTTTAGTCTTATACTGCAGATATTGAAATCAGTAGCCCACCGGAAGGTAGAAGGTTACAACAGGAATCCCCCACCAGTATAATGCGGGGATACATTCATGTTTTAGGTCGCCCACCAGTATAATGCGGGAATACATTCATGTTCTAGGTCGCCCACCAGTATAATGCGGGAATACTTTCTGTTCTAGGTCGTCCACCAGTATAATGCGGGCATACATTTCATATTTTTGCATTCAGGCACCCACCTGTATAACAAGAGGAATACTTTTTAGGCTTATATTGCAAATTTTGAAATCAGTAACCCCACCGGAAGGTAGAAGGTTACAACAGGAATCCCCAGCAGGAAACAATAAAAATCCCCAACACCAGGAAGCAGAAGATTGCAGACTCAAGTGCATGTGTCAAAAGGAAGAAAGGACGCGTCTTGAAAGAAGCGGCTTGTAAACATTAAATCATGCCCAGCATAGCAAACTGATGAAGAGAACCGTACCACCGGAGGAACCACTGAAAAGCTTAATGAAGAAAGTCATGTCCCCAGCGGGACAAGCAAAATAATGAAAATTGGCATTCAGAAAGGAAAAGGACCAGTATAGTCCCCGAAGTTCACAAAATAAAAGCATCGGAGGAAAACGCAAGCCGACAAGAAAGCAAGGCGACAAGAACAAGTTAAAGATAGATGAGATCTTATGATCCATAGGCTAGCCTAGCTTCTTATTTTCTTTTCAGCACAATGTAACAAGGAGATTGGTAAGCGGTAACATCCTCCAGCAGCATGTAACAGCACACAACAGCAGCAAACACTACAGTCACACGGTAGTCCCAGCTACCAAAACTTCCCGAACTACATTGACCTGATTCCTGTTCAGCCCAGGATATATAGGAAACCTCTGAAGCAAAGGTTCGGTCAAATCTTTTTCAAAAATGCTTCACACGGAGTACTCGGACGAGCAAAAATCGCCCGCTTTATCTTTGCGCGAAAACCCTTCCTGTCTTCGGGCAAAGAGGGGCAGCTGTAAGCACGTGATTTTTGCTTCGCGAAAGTTACTCCAAAAAGAAAAGAAAATCAAAAAAATATATATGTCTTGTCATTGAGTGATTTGTATTTAATGTTAATTTGTGTGTTAATTGTTATAGGTATTAACCAATGTGTGTGTAATTCTATTTTTAATTTTTTCTAATTTTACAATTTATTTAGGAATTTAGTTTAAATTTGGTTAATTAGAAAGGGAAAGGGTTGTGGAAAAATCAGATTGGGCCCCAAAGAGAGGCCCAAAACCAGCACAAGGACCCGATCCAAACCAGGCCTGCCCAGGCACGGACCCAAAACGACGCCGCATAGGGCATCTGATCTGAGTCATCCGTTCAAACTCATCCAATGAACCACACTCACACCCATAACCCGACCTGTTTACTCGGGTCAACCCAACCCCTCACTTAAACCAAAATGACCCCGTTTCCATACCAAACGACCCCGTCCTGTCACTCACCAGTAGATCCAAGCCGTTGAGATCACTTGATCCAACGGCCCTGATCTATCTTCCCCTTCCGTATATAAACCCTCCATCACACCCCATGCCCCCCTATCCAAATACCCCCGGCTTCATCGTCTCCAGAGCCTAACCCTAATATCCCAAACCCTAGCCGCCCCCTTCACCTTCACTGTAAAGCTGGCGGCAAGGACGCCGGTGACCACCCTAACACCCCTGATGCAGCTCACCACCCCAAATCCAAATTTGTTACCCCCTGGCCTCGAATCACACTCCATCATCTCGAATCTTGATTTGAAGATTCGAGACCAAACCCCGATCTACACCAAACCAACCCAGATTCATATTGGACAACCCCTTGACCTCCCTCGTGACCAAACCAAGCTTGGTTTGGTCCGAATCTACCCACAAATCCTAGAATCTCAAATTTGAAGATCCAAACCCTAGAACACAAGAACCTGGGGAACCCGGCCAGTTTTAATAGAGGTTTGAGGTCTAATAGACCTTAATCAAGGTGTTCTCGGTTGAGAACACCCCGATTAAAGTTTGTTAGGCCTCAAATGGTCAAATCTAATTCAGACCTGGGTCGACTTTGGTTGAACATTTTCAGTAAGTTTTCTTTTTCTTTTCAGTTTTGTTTAAGTATTGTCTGAATTTGTTAAGCATGTTTTGTTGTAGTTGTTTGGTGTTTCTAATATTTTTTCAATTTCTTCCGTCTTTGTAAAGACCTTTTATTTGGTCATTTGTTCTTCTGTGTATATGTGAATATGTCTTGTGATATATATGCTCGATGAGATTAGTCGTCTAATAGATAGTTCATATGGCCTCCCAGTGATTGTGTAAAGTTGTCTGAAGCCATTCGGGACCCTGTACGTGTTGTTTATGTGATCGATTGTTTATTTCTTGTTATAATTAGTATAGTCGATTTGATAAACATCGTCGATTAGTTTTCTATAACTGAATGATCAAATGTTCTGATAACTTCACATGACTGATCGAACTTTGTTGTTAATTGGATGCTTGACTTTGTTTGAGATTAGTTTGTAACTGCAGTTGCAAAACAACTAAAAGATTCAGTCTAGGGCAACTCTGAATTTAAACTTTCAGAAGTTCAAAATGTCCTACTGTTGCAATGGGTTAATACAGTAATAACCAGGGGCTAATAGGGGTAGTTTGGGGTTTGAAAAGAACAGAAAAGCTTAGTTTAAGTGAGCTGACAAATAGAGTACTGAATTAGGATTAAACTAATGTAATAGTGGGGAGCCAAACTTGGTAGCATGGGGTTGATTGAATAAAAAAGGGGTGCCCATGCTTTTGGGCAGAAAATATAGGCTAAAGGCCTGTCGAATGGATGGGCATGGGGGAATACTTTTAGTTTAAAAAGAAGTTATGGGCAGGAAGGAGGGAAAGGGTTCAAGGCATCTTAATGCTTGCCATTTCTGCCTATAAATAGGACTGTTTCAGAACATAAAAGGGGCTGGACATTTTTGAGTCTTCAGAGAGATTTTAGGTTGGAAAAACTGAAAGAAAGAAACATAAAGAAAATTTCAGAATATTGTAACCAAACAATGCATGAAAACTGCATAAGGGTGCAAGTTGGTCAAGTTGTCTTTGCCAATTGTTGTTGGGTTGTTTGCCGAGCTGTTTGTGATTGTTGAACTGCTGGTGCTGTTACATTGAATATTTTGGGCTTTCTTCTGTTTTCTACTCTGTTTCTGGGATTGTCTGTTTGATGCTCGACCACCTGTGGGTTTCATAATTGTTGCTGATTATTGTGGCTGGTTGTTGTTGCTGTGTTGTTGCTGTTTGGTTGCCTGTTGTTGATCATTCTCCTTCTTCTTTTGCTTTCTATACCAGGTACACGACTAATACTGTCCATGTAACTTGAAAGTTGAGCATGAATACAAAAGAGAAGATTTGAAGATGTTTATTTCCACACATAGTTTGTTACATCGAATATCATGCAATGTGTAATGGTTTACATTCTTGCCTGGATACTGGAGTTAGTCCTCTTATATAGTGAATGTAAATATAGGGTAATTTAATATCATATTGTGTGTAGGTTGACAGACAAAAGGATTGGCGGTGTAGTAGGCTACATCTTATAAATTAGCTATGTTTGTGATTAGCATATCCTTAAATGCATGTCAAGTATAAAACTATCCATTGTTAGTTAATTTCATTTTCTTTTGATAAATTGCCCTGTTATAACTGATAAACCACCCCTTTATAACAAAAACACAAGATTCTGGCCTCAACCTCGCGAAGGTCGAGCCCAAGTCGAAACGGGCTAAGCAGGCCTTCATCGGAAAATCAGTGGCCCAGGCCTGGCCAATCCCGCATAAGCTAGGTTTGGGCCCGTGTGATCCGATCCTTTGCCCATGGGTGTGGCCCTGTTTCTGATTTTTGTTTGAAAAGGCATTCAGAATCCTGCTGTAAATAACTGTAAGCATGTAATTAACTAGGGCTATTTCTGCTTTTCAACTGGTAGAGACGAACGCGACAAGAAACATAGCCGCTATAGGATATCCTTCTAAAATAAAAATGAGACGAGCCTCGATAAACAAATAACGCACAAGCTGTGGGGCCCTCGTTGAATGTATATATTAAAATACTTAGAATTCGGGACAGACCGTTTTAGCAAAATTCGCGGCCTTCCCAAAATAATAACACGATATTCTCTTTAGGCGCGTGTTTAATAATCTACTTTCTTAAACTCGGGTGTGCATTTCATGCGACCCAAATCCAAATCCCAAAACATCAAATAAAATATGTTCTGAATTGTGGGTGCATTTCATGTGACGTAGTCCAAAGACATATTTTTTTAAGCGATGTTCACATTCTTTAAAATAATAATAATAAAGTGGTAAAAAGTTAAATTTGGCGCATTGGTTCATAATTGTATTAAAAATCAGATAAATAAGCCGAATATGACAGTTGGGCGACTGTGCTAGAACCACGGAACTCGGGAATGCCTAACACCTTCTCCCGAGTTAACAGAATTCCTTATCCGGATTTCTGGTACGTAGACTGTAATATGGAGTCATTCTTTTCCTCGATTCGGGATTAAAATTGGTGACTTGGGACACCCTAAATCTCCCAAGTGGCGACTCTGAAATAAATAAATAAATCCCGTTTCGATTGTCCTTTAATTGGAAAAACTCCCTTGTACCCTCCCGGGTGCGGAAAAAGGAGGTGTGACAGCAGTGAGAGAGCAAACTATAGAAGAATACCCTTTAAGAGTTATCGAAAAGGGGTTTCCCCAAGATTGGCAGTGTGGGCAGAGTTAAATTATTACGATTATGTATGATAGTTATGAAGACATAAGCTTTTTGTTTATGTAAATAATTTAATTTTCCTAGTAAGAAAGATTTCTCAGAGGTAAGTTAGGAGATGAGTCGTCATTAACGTAAAGTGCAAAGAGTTGCAGAAGATAAAGAAAATTGTTAGAATCCCAAACAAGGGAAGGATCCGCAAATATAAGACCTTTAGTCTAAGGGGTGATGTGAGAATTTTTAGTAAGTCCAGTTAGAGATTTGAAACCCGAATAGTTAGCATAGGATATGAAAAAGAAAATCAGTCAATAATGAGGGAAAATTGTATAATTACCACATGGATTATGTCTAGCATGTGTAAGAAACACAAAGTAAGTAGAATGATCACCGAGCTTGGTTATTGATGATAAAGTGATCACAGAAAAGCTATAAAAAATCATACTCAGTTATGTATCACGAGGGTAGTGCCATCGCATGAGACTCTAATCTTCGGAGTATAGACTTAACTCACAACAATTCTATAAGTGTTTCCAGGAAGAGCTTAAGAAGATAATCAAGTGTGGGAAGTATAACTCATGATCGAGGTAGATAAGTCAACTCTGGTGAAAGAAGTTCACCGCTTATCCTAGCTAGGAGTTCAATTTGTGTACTCCAAAGATAGTAGAGTTGTTGTCTAGAATATGACTTGTCCCCCCTAGTACCACGACAGATTGTGTGTTCCAGATATAGATGGATTTAAAGAGGGAAGATCATGCTAGATGCCCAGTATTTCAGGTATTCTATTTACTCAGGTACCACAAATATTTATCATGGTCTTAAGGAGATTTATTGGTGGAACGACATGAAAAAGAACATTACAGACTTTATGGACAAGTATCCGAATTATCAACAAGTGAAAGTCGAGCAGCAGAAAGCCCATCATTTTATCACAGAATACATATATTTTGAGTGGAGATGGTAAATATAGGCCTTATAATAGGATTATCTTTCTCATTTTGAAAGCATGATTTTTATGGCCGAAGGTGTATATCACCAATTGGCTGGTCCAAAGCTGGTGAAAGGGAGTTGATGAGACCAAATTTGGTCTACCAGACTATAAAGAAAGTTAAGTTGATTCAAGAGCATTTGAAGACGGCTTAGGCCGACAAAAGTCCTATTCGAATGTGCGACATAGAGGCCTAGAGTTTCAAGTTGATGATTGTCTGTTTCTGAAGGTTTTACCTAAGAAAGGCGTTATGAGATTTGAAAAGAAGAGGAAGCATAGTCCCTGCTATGTTGGGCCATATAGAACCTTGTGAAGGATCGGTCAATTAGCTTATGAGTTGGAGTTACCACCAGAGTTAGCGGCGGTACAACTAGTATTTCACGTGTCATGTTATAACATTCAAGTTTCCAGCACTCAAATACTCATGTCAGTTCAGTACTCAGATACTCATGCCATTTCAGTACTCAGATACTCATGTCAGTTCATTACTCAAACACTCATGTCAGTTCAGTACTCAAATACTCATGTCAGTTCAGTACTCAAATACTCATGTCGGCTCAATACTCAACTACCCATGTTAGTCCAATACTTAGACATTCATGCTAGCTTAGTACTCTGATATTGATGTTAGTTCAATACTCGAATATTTGTGCCAGTTTAATATTCATATATCCATGTTAGTTCAGTATTTACGTATCCATGGCAGACAAATATTCAGTCAATGTGGTAGTCATTCAATTCACTATCTCAAAAGTTCAGTAGTCATGTATTCATTGAGTTTACTATGTAAGTGTTTATGAAAGTTCATGTTTCCACCAGACCCGTTTAAGGTCCGGAGTTAGCAGAAGTTACAGTCAGGACAATCATTCGAGGACGAATGATACCAAGGGGGAGATAATGTAACACCCCACACATTCGTATTAAGTATGAATGAGTTAAAGGAGTAGTAAGGTTATATTTTGGACATATGAAATCCTATCGGGATGATTATGGGTGAAAATAGTTGTTTAAAAATCAAGATGGAAAGTGAGGTGCATAAGATTTGACAAAATCAACTATGTTTGCAGAAAGTCCGTGTTCCAGCAGGTTTTAGTGAAACTGTCTAAAGAATTTGGGAAAACTCAAAGTATGAAAGTTGTAGGCCCTTGAAATAGCTTTCCAACGATATATTGTAGATCCTAAACGGAGCTCTGTGCTAAATGTTATTCTGTTTTACAGAATGGTGTGTAACCACCGCGGTCCTGCCGCGTTTTTACCGTGACCGCGGTGGTGAGGCAATGTCCCAGCGATTTACTGCGGTCGAGACCGCGGTTGTGCCAATTGGGACGCGGTGGACGACTTGGCAAGTCATTCTTTTAGCCCTATTTCATCCCCCGCAACCCCAAAACATAAAACCTTGCTCTAAAAAGGAAGGCTCTCAAAAACCTAACTCCTTAAGGGTCCCTCCACCACCCAAGGTAAGTTTTAATGGTGATTTTAAGTTAATTTCAATTTTCCAACATCTTATTAACATGGGTAACCCTCCATATCATTAGATATTTGATTGGGACATCGTTGTTGAGAGAAGAAACCCTAGAACTCGAATTCAAGAAGATTGAACTTCAAAAAGGTAATATCTCCACCCTCTAATTGATTTTATCATTGAATTAATAATTATAGACTCTAGTTAATGAGATATGAGTTGATGGGTTGATAGAAAAGCATGAACAATTATAGGTTTTAGGTGTTGATTATTGATTATTGGTTAAGGGTGTTGTTTACCTTATGAGTGATAAAGAATAATGTTGATTATAACCATTTGAAACTTTAGAATTTATCTAGGACCAAAATAATGGGTTATTGTGTGTAGAGACACCATTAATAAGGACTATGAATCTTTATTCTCACCAAGTATTTGAGAAAATGCCTAAGTGACCAAAACATGAGTATTATTGCTAATATGGAATCCCTTTGACTTGTACTGATATAGATTGAAGTTGAAAGGGTTGGCGAATATTGTATTGCGCTCAAGAGCAGGAAGTTAAGGTATGTGAGACTAACTCTCTATATTTGGGAATTTTAATGATTCTCCCTACACTACGTTTCTTTTACGACGTTACTAATTGCCTCAGAAATATAATTTAGCCTAGTTCCTTGAATAGTTATAGAACTTCTGTTCTTTAGTTTCATAACTCGTTCACGACTTTCATTATGAACGTTGTGAGCTCAGTGCGTATTCAATATAGACTTGGGTTTGGCGCCCCCGATTCTTAGTACAGATTACTCAGTATGCCATAAACAGTTGAAGTTTCAGTATTCATAATCAGTTCAAGAATACATATCTCAATCTAGTCCTATTCAGTATTCCAGTATTATCTAACTCAGTGTGACCCAGTATTCCAGTATCATGTAACTCAGTGTGATTCAGTATTTCACTATCATATATTGCAGTATGATTCTTAGTTTCTGATTTTAAATCCCTGAATGTTGAACACTTGTATTTGGGCCTGGGCCGTAGTTTATGCTTATATGCATTTTGGACATGAGGTCGCAGTTATGTATATGTATACTTGGGCCCAAGGCCGCAGTTTTTGCACATATATATATTGGGCCTGAGGCCGCAGTTTAATATTCAGATAAACAGGTTGTTCATCATTCAGAAGAGGGAGTACTCATATCCTTACTTCATTTCAGTTCAATAATTAATTACCGTTCAGTTATCAGTTATCATTTTAGTTTCAATTGTTATTATTTCAGTTATCAATTATAAATTCTCAGTTATTAGCTTAGTTTCAGTTTCAGCATTTATAATTCTTTCTTTCAGCTGCTTTGCATACCAGTACAATTCAAATGTACTGACGTACCTTTTGTCCGGGCTCACAATACAGGTAATGATTTACAGGTTGATAATTCCGAGCCCTAGGATTCTCGTACCAGTTATTTGGTGATCCCCAGTTCTTTCGGGGCATTATCATTACTATAGCCTTCAGTATTTTCTGACAGTCAGTGTTTACAGTACTTCATTAGAGGCTTCATAGACTAGAGTAACAGTTAGACAAAGTTACAGGCTTTTCACATTAAACTATGTTGGCTACAAATATATTTCAGAAATGTAATAGTATTTCCGCACTTTGATTTATATCATTCATACTTTCAGTATATCAGCATGTGTTAGTTTATCTTACGCATTCAGTATTTTATGATATCACATGTTGATTCATCCAGCCAGTTGGTTCACTCAGTCACATGTAGTCAGGCACCGAGTGCCGTGTTATGTCCAGGACCAGGTTCGGGGCGTGACAATATTTCTTTTATTTTTTTTTGGATCAATATGTTTCTTTTACCTTTCAAAATAAATAAGTCGTATAAATGAAATAACTTAATTCTTAAACATCAGAAAGTATTTAAACAAAGTATTCTATAATTAATCGAGAAAGACAATGAGGTAAATATGATCATACCTCTTCCAATATCAGGAATGGAAAAGGCTTGGTTTTGTAGTCTACCAAATAGTTTCATATTTGAATAGATTTCTTTCTTTATCCTCACTATGTCTCCTCAATAAGAAGGGACTATTGGTTTCAAGATAATCTAATCCAGAAAAAGATAATCAAAGTGAAAGGCAGGCAATAAAGTATGACTTTTTGAAACGAAGCAATGGTTGGAAAATAATGGGAACCGTTAAGTGAGTATACATAACTAATTAATATGATGGGTTGCATCCCTTCAATTAATTTTTTTTTTAATTTACTTATTTATTTATTTTTTGTATAAGTTGGGTATTCAAATTATTTAGAAGTGTAGTTTAGTAATCCAACTTTTAGCTTTTGGTGTTCCCACTTTTATAATATATATATATATACATATATATAGATTTATTTATTTTTTGTATAAGTTGGGTATTTAAATTATTTAGAAGGATATTTTAGTAATCCAACTTTTAGGTTTTGGTGTTCCCACTTTTATAATAACTAGTATCTATGAGCGTGCGTTACATGTTAATAAATGACACGTGATGATTTAAACATTTAAATTATCTAAAAGCTGGAAAATATTATTACATTAGCATAATACGTGAAATCAAAATGAAAAGACATCATCAAAACTTACACAAATGATCAATTTAGTCATGTTAGTTAGATAATTACGTATTATAGTTTAAAAGTATTTAATGTGATGGTATCTTACCGAACACTTCTTTGTAGATGATATTTTTTGTATGTTTCCTTATAATGTTTGGTAGCTCTACCATAACCAAAACTCTTGTTGTCTATATTGATATTCCTCTTGAAGGTGCAACATAAAGTTGTTCGTGCAAGAAAATATATTGTGATAAATATAGTCTAATATTTCTTACTTTTATATTTCTTGTCACCACTTGTTCTTATTGCTAACAATATCATGCTTCTTTATCTGACATTTTCAAGTAATAAATGACATAAGAATATTATTTTAATTCTGCCGGAACATCTACAAAGGATTCCCGGTATACAAGAGTCAGTTTTTTATAATATAGTCTTGAAAGCTTATTCTTTCAGGATTTAGCTTTGATTGTGCTTCCTCAAACACTTGTATAGTCTTCTTAATATTTTATTTTAACTTGAAAAATAATTTTACTAATATGATGAATTTAAAAAATAATTTAATAGGATTCTCTTGCTAAATAATTAATTGAAAGATTTAATTATTTGGTTTTAACACAAAATATAGTAATTTATTTTCTGTTGATTTAGATTCTTAACATTAGTTCATCTCATGTTTGAATATTGAACCATGAATATAATTTTATCCACCATAATTAATTTTAAAATCTTAAATATTAAAAAAATTAACATAGAAGTTATTGTAGTAAAAGAAAAGTTAATACAGCTATGTCCTTTCCCTATAAATTCTTCTGTTTAATATTTTATGGCTATTTTGATCTATCAATATTATGTTCATGCTTTTATAATAATATAGGTCTAAACATGGATAAATAAACCAAAATTTAAGCAAATGATAGTATAATATGCGGAATACAGCCCAAACACAGCCCGATAACGGGGTGTCACTAGTCATGAGCATCTATATAACCTAATACAAGTCTGAAAAGTGTACAAACTAATACAAATGTATGATAAGAGATAGAAAATATAAAGAGGGAGAAATACGAGACTGCGGACGTCAAGCAGCTACCTCGTGAACTCCAAATATCTGCTGGGAGCTCTCAACTAGCACTGGCAGGATCAACAACGCCTGAATCTGCACACAGGGGTGCAGTGAGTAAAGTGAGTACACCAACTTAGTGAGTAACAAATGTCAATAAGGACTAAAAGCAAGAAATTACGTAAACCACACACCATTCTATAATAAAGCAGTAAAACCATTTAAAAACAGTAAATCAGTGAAGGATAGGTAAAATTCTTTAACTTAAATGTAGTTTCATGAAAAGCCTTTTTCAATAATTAAGCAAGTAATTGACAGTCAATTATGAAAGGTAAACACATAAAGGCTCGTCCCTCAGGCACAGTATTAACAAATTCGCCCCTCGGGCAACATCTCAGAACAGTACCAGCCCCTCGGGCAATCACATAGAACAATACCAACCCCTTGGGCTCAATCTCACATTACAATGGGTACCCGTGCTCACTAGGGGTGTATAGACTCCTGGAGGGGCCCCTTACGGCCCAAGCGCAATATCAAGCCACCTCGTGGCATCATCACTAGGCCCTCAGCCTTATATCAACCAAGCCACCTCGTGGCATACGTATCTCAGGCCCTCGGCCACATAATCAGTATCACAACATAGGCCCTCGGCCTTACTCAGTCAAAATCCTCACAAGCCACTCGGGCAGTAGTAAAATATGCTTTTCAGTCCAAAATAACATTTAAAAGATCATGTAAGTGTTAAAACAGAGTAAACATGACTGAGTACAAAAAATAGTGAATTATAACATATCTGAGTTCAAGTATAAAGTCAAAACAGTGAGAAAATACCAGTAAAAATCCCCGAAGGGTTCAAATAGTTGGCACAAGGCTCAAATATGGCATTCAGCCCAAATCATGATAATAGCAAATAGATTTCAGTCAAATACGTGGTAAAATAGTCATTCGGGACGGACTAAGTCACAATCCCCAATAGTGAACGACCACACACTCGTCATCAAACGTGTGCCTCACCTCAATATATCACTACGATGTGCAATTCAGGGTTTCAAACCCTCAGAACATCATTTATAATCATTACTCAACCCAAACAGGTCAAATCCCTAGCTCGTGACGCCTTTTCCCCTTGAATCGTCCTCCACTCGCATCAAATCTATCCAAAATCAAAACGAGGACGTCAAAATATGCTAAGGGAACGAAGCCCAAGCGAAAATAATCAATTTACAACATAAATCTCGAAATTACCAAGACCCGACCTCCGGGCCCACATCTCGGAATTCAATAATTTTTACAACAATAGATTCCTTATCTCCCCACGAGTTCATACATATCAAAAGTTCTGAAATCCGACCTCAAATGGTCCACCAAATCCTCAATCAAAGGCCTAAGTTCCCAAGCCCTAGTTTCCTTAATTTTCACCCTTAATTTCCATAATTTCTAGCCCTAATCCATGAAATAATAGCATAGGAACGCGTTTTAGGTCCAAATTCCTTACCTCAATGAAGTTCCCTTGAAATCCCTCTCTCAAATCATCCAAAAAGCTCCAAAGCCGAGAAAAAAATGGTGAAATAACTCAAAAATTCGTGAAGGCCACAATTTATACTTTCTGCCCAGACATTTTCGCATATGCGGTCCTTTAACCGCTTCTGCGGTACCGCACTTGTGGTCATTCATCCGCTTCTACGGAAATCACTTACCCGGCCAAAAACTCCCATCTGCGATTATATCCCGACATCTGCGACATCGCAGATGCGGCCACCCTAACCGCTTTTGCGGTCGCTGCTCATCAGGCCTCTTTTCGTTTCTACGATCAAATCCTCCGCTTATGTGGCGCCGAACATGCGGTCCCCAATCCACAGGTGCAAAAATATCAGAAGTAGCAAATTCAACAGCTGCAACAAAATCCAAACTTCTCCGTTAACCATCTGAAATCACCCCGTGGTCCCGGGTCCTCAACCAAAAGCACAAACATATGCTAATACCTTATTCAAACTTGTACCCATCTTCAAAACACCTCAAACAGCATCAAATCAACCAAAACACATATGATTCATGCAAAATTTTCTAGAATCTTCCAAATTCTGCTTTTGATCAAAAACCCACCAAACCACGTCGGAATGACCTGAAATTTTGCACACACATCCAAATTGACACAACGGAACTACTGGAACTCTCAGAATTCCATTCCGACCCCTATATCAAAATTTTTCCTACCAACCGAAAATCGCCAAAATATCAACTTCGCCAATTCAAGCCTAAATCTACTACGAACCTCCAAAATTCATTCTGATCATGCTCCTAAGTCATAAATCACCTCCCGAAGCTAACCGAACCATCTCAACTCACATCCGATCCCTCTAACATATAAGTCAACATCCAGTTGACTTTTCCAACTTAAACTCACTCTAAAGAGACTAAGTGTCTCAAACCTTACCAAATCCTTTTCGAACTCGATCCGGCCAACCCGATACCACATAACACGGATAAACAAAGCATAAAGAAGCAGAAATAGGGAGAATGGAGCGGTAACTCATGAGACGACTGGCCGGGTCGTCACATCCTCCCCAAATTAAACAAACATTCATCCTCGAATGAGTCAAAAACATACCTGAAGCCTCAAACAGGTAAGGATATCTACTCCGCATCTCCCGCTCGATCTCCCAGGTAGCCTCCTCCACGGGCCGACCTCTCCACTACACTTTCACTGATGCTATATCCTTTGACCTCAACTTTTGAACCTGACAACCGAAAATAACTACTAGCTCCATATCATAAGTCAAATCATCATCCAACTAAACCGTGCTAAAATCCAGAACATGAGACGGATCCCCAACATGCTTCCGGAGCATAGAAACATAAAATACCGAATGCACACTCGACAAGATGGGTGGCAAAGCAAGCTCATAAGCCACCTCCTCAAATCCTCCGAAGCACCTCAAAATGTCCAATGAACTGCGGACTCAATTTTCCTTTCTTCCCAAATCTCATAACACCCTTCATGGGTGAGACCTTCAATAGAACCTTCTCACCAACCATGTAGGACGTATCTCAAACCTTCCTATCAGCATAACTCTTTTGCCTCGACTATGCTGTACGAAGCTTCCCCTGAATCACCTTTACCTTTTCTTAGGCGTCCTACACCAAGTCTGTCCCCAATAGCCTAGCCTCACCGACTCGAACCAACCAACTGGAGATCTATACCGCCTCCCATACAAAGCCTCATATGGAGCCATCTGAATACTCGACTAGTAGCTATTATTATAAGCAAACTCTGTGAGTGGTAGAAACTGATCCCATGAACCTCCAAAATCAATGACACAAGCACACGACATGTCCTCTAATACTTGAATAGTGCGCTCGGACTGCCCATCCGTCTAAGGGTGAAAAGCTGTGCTCAACTCAACCTGAGTACCCAACTCTCGCTGCACAGACCTCCAAAACTGTGAAGTAAACTGAGTGCCCCTATCTGAAATGATGGGAACTAGGACACCATGCAAATGAACAATCTTCCGGATATAGATCTCTGCCAACCGCTCTAAAGAATAGGTACTACACACAGAAATGAAGTGCATGGACTTGGTCAGCCAATCCACAATCACCCAAATAGCATCGAACTTTCTCAAAGTCCATGGAAGTTCAACTATAAAGTCCATAGTGATCCTCTCCCACTTCCACTCTAGAATATCTATCCGCTGAAGCAAGCCACCCGGTCTCTGATGCTCATATTTCACATGTTGACAATTGAAACACTGAGCTACAAATCCCACAATGTCTTTCTTCATTCTCCTTCACCAATAGTGCTGCCTCAAATCCTGATACATCTTCGCGGCACCCGGATGAATGGAATATCGCGAGCTATGGGCCTCCCCCATAATCAACTCCCGAATATGGGGCACACAAATTCAGCCATGCATCCGCAACACCCTATCATCACCAATGGTCACATCTATGGCATCATCGTGCTGAATTCTATCCTTAAGGACAAGCAAATGTAGATCATCATTTTGGCTCTCTCTAATGTGATCATATAAGGAGGACCGAGAAACCACACAAGACAACACCCGACTGAGCTCCGAAATATCTAATCTCACGAACCGATTGGCCAAGGCATGAACATCAACTGCAAGAGGTCTCTCCCTAACTGGAATATATGCCAAACTCCCCATACTCACCGCCTTTCGGCTCAAAGCATCGGCCACAACATTGGCCTTTCTCGGATGGTACAATATAGTGATATCATAATCCTTAAGCAACTCCAACCATCTCCGCTGCCTCAAATTAAGATCCTTCTGTTTGAACAAGTGCTGGAGGCTACGATGATCAGTAAACTCCTCACAATACACACCATACAAGTAATGCATCCAAATCTTCAATGCGTGAACTATGGCAGCCAACTCCAAATCATGAATGAGGTAGTTCTTCTCATGGGGCTTCAATTGACGAGAAGCATAAGCAATAACTCTACCATCTTGCATCAATACACAACCAATCCCGACTCTCAAAGCATCACAATACACGGTATATGAACCAGAAGCTGATGGCAAAACCAACACTAGAGCTGTGGTCAAGGCTATGTTAAGCTTCTAAAAGCTCTCCTCACACTCGTCCGACCATACAAATGAAGCATCCTTCTGAGTCAACTTGGGCAACGACAATGCGATAGATGAGAATCCGTGAACAAACCGGTGATAATAGCCTACCAAACCAAGAAAGCTACAAATCTCTGTGGCTGAGGATGGTCTAGGCCAACTCTGAACCGCCTCTATCTTCTTCGGATCAACTTGAATACCCTAGCTGGACACCACGTGCCCCAAGAGAGCCACTGAACTAAGCCAAAACTCACACTTGCAGAATTTTGCGTAAAGGTTCTCCTCTCTCAATCTCTACAACACAACTCTCAAATGCTCCGCGTGCTCCTCCGGACTACGCGAATATACCAGGGACTACTCTCAAAGACTATGACAAACGAGTTAAGATAAGGTCAGAACACATTGTTCATCAAATGCATGAAAGTTGCTGGGGCATTGGTCAGCCCAAAAGACATCACCAAGAACTCATAATGACCATATATGTTTCTAGGGGGTGTTGTTCATCTACATCTATCCCAATGAGTCATCTATCGAATATCGGTTCCTGAAAGCTGTCTTAAGAATATCCGAGTCCCTGATCTTCAATTGGTGATAACTTGAGCGGAGATCAATCTTAGAGAACACTCTCGCTCCTTGAAGCTGGTCGAATAAATCATCGATGCAAGGCAAGGGATACTTGTTCTTAATTGTTACCTTGTTCAATTGCCTATAATCAATGCACATTCTCATAGTGCCATCCTTCTTCTTCACAAATAGAACTGGCACACCCTAAGGTGACACACTAGGACGAATGAAACCCTAATTAAGGAGTTCCTGAAGCTGCTCCTTTAATTCCTTCAACTCCGCTGGTGCTATACGATACGACAAAATAGAAATGGGCTGAGTGCCCCGCACCAGGTCAATGCCAAAATCAATATCCCTGTCCAATGGCATGCCCGACAGGTCTGCAGGAAATCTCTCACAATTGGAACAGAATCAATACTGGGAGTCTCAGCTCTGACATCCCTCACAAAGGATAGATATGAAAGACAACCCTTCCCAACCATACGCTGGGCTTTCAAGAATGAGATCACTCTACTAGGAACATAATCAGTCACACCTCGCCACTCGATCTGTGGCACACCCGGTATAACCAATGTGACTATCTTAGCATGACAGCCCAGAATAGCGCGACACAAAAATAGTCAATCCATGCCCAAAATGTCATCGAAATCCACCATACACAATAATAAAAGATCCACTCAGGTCTCCAGACCCCTAATAATCACCACACACGACCGGTACACATGGTTTACAATAACAGTATCGCCCACCAGGGTAGATACATGAACAAGTGAAGCAAGAAACTCATGAGGCATACCTAAATAATGAGGAAAGTATGCTGACATATAAGAAAAGGTGGAATCGGGATCAAATAATACAAAAGCATCTCTGTGACAGACTGAAACAAAACCTATAATAACAACATCTAAAGAATTAGCATTGGGTCTGCCTGGAAGTGCATAGAAACGGGCCTAATCGCCACCTGATCGACCTCCCCCTCTAGGGCGACCCCTAGCTGACTGACCTCCACCCCTAGCTAGCTGAACGGGTGGTGGTGAAGCAACTGGCGCTGAAACCGATGACTGACCCCTCTGCTGAGATGAACTCACAAGACGACGAGGGCACTACCTCCACATATGACCCATCTCACCACACTCATAACAACTCCCAGGTGCTGGAGAAGGGGACTGAAGGGAACCCCTCGCACTGGAGTGACTAGTATATGCACTCGGCATAGAAGAGACCTGAGTTGATAGAGAACGGGACAAACTTTGAGTTGGGAGGGCACTAAGTGTTGATTGGGCCTGATTAGAATTGTGAGAACCATGACCTGATGACGCCCCACGATAACCTGGGTGAGCTGGCTGAGCATGCCTAAATGGATGGCCTCTACTGTGCTGAAACTGACCTCTCGAAGGAGTACCACTGTAACTACCAGATCCTCGAGGACTCTCGGCCTCTCTCTCCTCACGCTCCTATCGACGAACAAACTCAATAACCCGAGCAATATCTACAACCTCCTCAAAGGTAGCACCAATCACCCTCTCCCTGGTCATGAGAATACGAAGCTGATAAGTGAGGCCATCAACAAACCTTTTAATCCTCTCTCTATCTGTCGAAACCATCCAAATAGCATGTCGAGCTAACTCGGAAAACCTCATCTCGTACTGCGTCACAGTCATCTCTCCCTGACGCAACCACTCAAACTTCCTACGCAGCTCCTCTCTGTGGGAGTGCGGCACATACTTCTCCAGAAAGAGAACGGAGAACTGTTTTCAGGTAAGGGGTGCTGCACCAACAGGCCTACGCCTCTCAAAAGCCTCCCACCAAGTGAACGAAGCTCCTGAAAACTGATAAGTAGTGAAAGCGACCCCGCTGGTCTCCAGAATACCCGTGGTATGAAGAATCCTCTGACACTTTTCTAAGAAACCCTGGGCATCCTCACCCTCTGCACCACTGAAGGCCGGAGGTTGCAGTCTACCAAACCTCTCCAACCTACGCTGCTCATCCTCCGGCATAGCACGAACTACATAGTCCTGAGCAGCTGCAACTAGCTGGGTTGGATGTTCCCCTAGCGTATGAAGTCCCTGCACGACCTGCTCAGGTGTGCGAGCGGCGGGAGTCTGATTGCCTCCCCCGGCCTGAGAAGCAGCTGCGGCTGTAGTGGCTGAAATTGCCTGAGCTAGGCTAGTGCAAACTGATAAGATCTGAGCCAAGGCCTCCTGAAGACCCAGATCACAATGGGTACAACTGGTGCTTGAGCTGGTGCTGCTAGAGCGTCCATAACTGGGACCTGATCCTGAACTGGGGCAGCTGGTGGATCTACAGGTGCTGCCCTAGCTACTTTGCCCCTACCACGACCACAGCCGCGTCCTCGGCCTCTAGTGGCCACAACTGGTGGTATTGGTGGTCGTCCATCCTGACTGGTAGCACGTGTCCTCACCATCTGTGAGAGGATAGAATAACATAAGTTTAGTACTCGGATCAAAAGTTCACACGACAAGAATTTCAAGAATATGAAGGTTTTCCTAAAGGTTTTGTAGCCTCTCAAGGAAAAATACAGATGTTTCCGTACCGATCCACGAGACTCTACTAAACCTGCTCATGACTCATGAGACCTATGTAACCTAGGCTCTAATACCAACTTGTCACGACCCTAAATCCCAAACCCGGTCATGATGGCGCCTCTCATGAAGACAAGGCTAGCCGGCACTTCCCATTTCCAATTATCAATAGTTAAGCATTTAAAAACAGTCTAAACATGGATAAATAAACCAAAATTTAAGCAAATGATAGTATAATATGCGTAATACAGCCCAAACACAGCCCGATACCGGGGTGTCACTAGTCATGAGCATCTATATAACCTAATACAAGACTGAAAAGTGTACAAACTAATACAAATGTATGATAAGAGATAGAAAAGATAAAGAGGGAGAAATACGAGACTGCGGACGTCAAGCAGCTACCTCGTGAACTCCAAATATCTGCTGGGAGCTCTCAACTAGCACTAGCAGGATCAGCAATGCCTGAATCTGCACACAGGGGTGCAGGGAGTAAAATGAGTACTCCAACTCAGTGAGTAACAAATGTAAATAAGGACTGAAAGCTATAAATCATGTAAAGCACAAAGCATTATATAATGAAGCAGTAAAACCATTTAAAAACAGTAAATCAGTGAAGGATAGATAAAATTCTTTAACTCAAATGTAGTTTCATGAAAAGCCCTTTTCAATAATTAAGCAGGTAATAGACAATCAATTCTGAAAAGTAAACACATAAAGGCTCTCCCCTTAGGGCAACAGCTCAGAAAAGTACCAGTCCCTCGGGCAATCACATAGAACAATACCAGCCCCTCGGGCTCAATCTCACGTCATAATAGGTACCCGCGCTCACTGGGGATGTACAGACTCCTGGAGGGGACCCTTGCGGCCCAATCGCAATATCAAGCCACCTTGTGGCATCATCACTAGGCCCTCGGTCTCATATCAATCAAGGCAACTCGTGGCATACGTATCTCAAGTGCTCGGCCTCATAATCAGTATCACATGTTTCCTTACAACATAGGCCATCGGCGTTACTCAGTCAAAATCCTCACAAGCCACTCGGGCAGTAGTAAAATACTTTTCTCGGCCCAAAATAACATTTAAAAGATCATGTAAGTTTTAAAATAGAGTAAACATGGCTGAGTACGAAAAACAGTAAATTATAACATGACTGAGTTCAAGTATAAAGTGAAAACAGTGAGGAAATACCAGTAAAAATTCCCGAAGGGTTCAAATAGTTGGCGCAAGGCCCAAATATGGCATTCAGCCCAAATCATGATAATAGCAAGCAAATTTCAGTAAAATACGCGGTAAAATAGTCATTCAGGACAAACTAAGTCATAATCCCTAATAGTGCACGACCCCATGCCCGTCATCAAGCGTGTGCCTCACCTCAATACAGCACTATGATGTGCAATCCGGGGTTTCAAACCATCAAAACATCATTTACAATCATTACTCACCTTGAACCGGTCAAATCCCTCACTCGTGACGCCTTTTCCCCTCGAATCGGCCTCCACTCGTGTCGAATCTATCCAAAATCAGAATGATGGCGTCAAAATATGCTAAGGGAACGAAGCCCAAGCGAAAATAATCAATTTACAACATAAATCTTGAAATTACCATGACCCGACCCGTGGGACCACGTATCGGAATTCGATAATTTTTACATCAATAGATTCCTTATCTCTCCACGAGTTCATATATATCAAAAGCTCTTAAATTCGACCTCAAATGGTCCACCAAATCCTCAATCAAAGGCCTAAGTTTCCAAGCCCTAATTTTCCCAATTTTCACACTTAATTTCCATAATTTCTAGCCCTAATCCGCGAAATAATAGAATGGGAACGAGTTTTATGTCCAAATTCCTTACCTCAATGAAGTTCCCTTGAAATCCCTCTCTCAAATCGTCCAAAAAGCTCCAAAGTCGAGATGAAAATAGTGAAAAAGCTCAAAAATTCGCGAAGGCCACAATTTATACTTTCTGCCCAGATTTTTCACATTTGCAGTCCTTTAACCTCTTTTGCAGTACCGCATTTGCGGTCATTCATCCTGCATCTGTGGAAATCACTTACCTGGCCAAAAACTCGCATTTGCGATCACATCCCCGCATCTGCGACATCGCAGATGCGGCCACCCTAACTGCTTCTATGGTCGCTGCTCATCAGGCCTTTTTTCGCTTCTACAATCAAATCCTCCGCTTATGCGGCACCACACCTGCGGTCCCTAATCCACAGGTGCAAAAATATCAGAAGCAGCAAATTCAGTAGCTGCAACAAAATCCAAACTCTCCGTTAACCATCCGAAATCACCCTGAGGCCCCTGAGACCTCAACCAAAAGCACAAACATATCCTAATACCTTAATCAAACTTGTACCCATTTTCAAAATACCTCAAACAACATCAAATAAACCAAAATACATCGGATTCAAGCCAAATTTTCTAAAATCTTCCAAATTCTGCTTTTGATAAAAAAACCCAACCAAACCACGTCCAAATGACCTGAAATTTTGTACACATATCCAAATTGACACAACGGAACTACTGCAACTCTCAGAATCCCATTCTGATCCCTATATCTAAATCTCGCCTATCAACCGAAAATCGCCAAAATATCAACTTCGCCAATTCAAGCCTAAATCTACTACGAACCTCCAAAATTCATTCCGATCATGCTCCTAAATCACAAATCACATCCCGAAGCTAACCAAACCATCAAAACTCACATCTGTGCCCTCTAATACATAAGTCAACATCTGATTGACTTTTCCAACTTAAATTCACTATAAAGAGACTAAGTGTCACAAACCTTACCAAATCCTTTTCGAACTCGATCCGACCAACCCGATACCATATTACACGGATAAACAAAGCATAAAAAAGTAGAAATAGGGAGAACAGAGCGGTAACTCATGAGACGACTGACCAGGTCGTCATAATGTCGTGCTTCATCTCATCAAGAAAGGTAGAATATAGAGAATATGCAGTAAAAATATGTAGAAATCTAAGGAGCTTGCTAATAGAGGAGAGATGCAAAGTCCAACCAATAATAAACTTTATCAAAATCCACATCAACCAAAAATCCGTCGGTTTCTCACAACCTGCGTGTACACTGTCAATAGAGACATATGAGAGGATGATCCTAGGGGATGGGTCCTTATCCAAACGCTACACGGATAACTCACATGCTGCACGGACTATTCACATGCTACACGGACAACTCACATGCCAATAAAAACAATCACATAGACAACTCACATGCCGATAATAATAAATTCATAGACAATTCACGTACCAATAATAATAACTGCACGAACAACTCACGTGTTATCATTACTCAAATTCACACGGACAACTCAGGGGAGGATTTATGTAGAGGAGACAAGGTGTACGCCACCCGGACGTTCGGGTAGACTTTCTTGTATATACTGGTATTTCACGAAAAAATAGTTATTATGCAAAGAGTTGCACTCGAAATCACATAGTGACCGTAGGTGCCATGGTAAGATAGCCGCTTTCCACATACAAGACCCGTGTTTAAAGCTGTTGATAGGCAATGGGATTCTGCTTTTCCCTCTCAGCCTTACTCGTTCCCTTTTTCCATTTGTTAATCTTTCTTCTCTTTTTCTTAAATTCTTGTAATTTTGTTCATCTTTGTCTTTCCTCTCATTGTACAACCCCATTTTAACTATATATTAAACATTTGCTTCCTTTTGTTTTTTCTAGATCTAAGATATTTTTTTTATTTGAATGTAATTTTAATTATTTTCTTCTATTATCCATATATTGTTGTTCTCCCTTTGATTTTGAATAAAAGGACCAAACTTGTTTCGTTTGGTTATCATGTATCTTATAAAGCAAATCGAATTAATTCAAAATAAAATAAATAATTAGCAAAATATAAAGCCTAATTTATTCTCCTTGACTAGTGATAAAATTTTAATTAAATATAGTGGCACCCATAATCATCGAATCCTGGATCCTCCTCTGGGACACACACACACACACACACACACACACACACACACACACACACACACACACACACACACACACACACATATATATATATATATATATATATATATATATATATATATATATATATATATATATATATATATATATATATAAGAATACATGTACATGATCAATGAATATCAAATTTCATACTCATGGACTGGTATAAGTGACATGTTAAGGTGTATGCCTGTGCAAAATATACTAGCATAGCTCAATTGAGGCAATTTCATCACAAAAATAGCAGTTATCATGTTCAATTAGGGAATTAACCTATATGTAACCTCTACATGATCCAATTAGCTCACAAATGGGTACAAACATAAGAAGCACAATAGCTTGAGGCTTAGACATCAATTCAAGTCATATCATAGCCTAAGCACTACCCCGAGTATGAATAATACCTCGGTGCACGCACATGGGCTCAACCCTTCATATGTGCGCCACCTATAACATGTATCTATCACTAATAACTTAGCAAATTAGTACCTAAACCAAGTTTAGGTAAGACACTTTCCTCAAACAAGCCAAATTGATACTTGAAAAATGCCTTCCCACATGAATCAACCTCTGAACTACTTGAATCTAGCAAAAAATAACTCAATAACATCAAATAGTGCCATAGAAATTGTCGCGCCCCCTTTCTTTCCCCGCGGAATCGGGTTCATGACATTTTGGTTGGGACAACTCTTTCCTTTTGGGAAATGGGTTTGCATTTTTGAAGAGTCGCCACCGAACGATTTAAGGTGCGTTAGGACACCTATATGGTTCATCTATAACTACGTTTGGTAACCAGATATAGGGTAAGGGCTTGAAATTATCCTAAGGGAAAGGTGTTAGGCACCCCTCAGGATCAACTAGTGTGGTTCCCGGCCAAACAGTTTTTGTGAATTTGTACAATTAGCAAATAATAAAGGAGGGCTCAAATAATAGGGTATTTACGTTTAAATACAAAGGTGTAAGAAAACAAATAATGAAAAATACTAGATTTTTGAAAAGAATTACAATTTAAGCATATTCGTGAATGTAAAGAGAGGTGTCCTAGGTTTGTTTATAATATAGATCACATCAATGCAATACTCGGTATGACACTCCTCAGAGAGGGGTTACACGTGGTATTAACGTACCGGTCAGCATATCCATATCTACCCTTTCCCGCCCCGTGAGGGTAATTAAAGCAAAGGTTAGTCTCGACCCCTATTGCATGTTGTTACTCGTCCCTTCCTATCAGTCCCGGAGGAATTTAGGACTCGTATCCTATAAGAAGGAGGTTCTAGGAAGACCCTCATGTTTAAAGGCAAAATAATAAGGTGACAAATAAGAACACATAAGACTGCATTTAGGGGGAAAACACAAAAACAAATAGAAGGCTCAGATACACCTCCACAAGTAATGCACACAGACAACATGACTCATACATAGGTAAGGTCCGTATTTGAACTCAAAATTCTAAATCACGATATCTAAGTGATAACAGCAGAACCGGATCTATTACATGACTCAGAAAAGAAGTCCGAATCAGGCTTGCCTACTGATTTTAACATGCTGACAGTTAAACAAAGGCAGTTCTGGTTTTTATTTAAGCTATGAGCTAAGGCTTGCCTAGGCGGAAAGTAATATGCAGCATTTATTCAGATTTATTAAAACAGTGTGTAGATTGTTTTTCCTAAAACATAATGTTCTAATATTGCAAAGACATGCAAGGATTATTACCAGTTTGTTTAAAGCTGGATGAGACTGTTGATACTCCTTTTCATGCATCAGTAGTTAACTAAGCGTAGCTAAATGAGTATGAATGAGAACCTAATCAAGGTATCTAATGATTTATATGCATGATTCCTAAAGCGGAATTTCTAAATACACAACATGATTGCAGAATTTCCTAAGAACAGAATTTCTAAATGAAATTTTAGAACATGTTTATGTCGGCAGAATCACATAATAACAGCTTATTTTATTGTTATTATCTACCCTATAGACATGATTTCTAAGTGTGGATGAGATGCTAAAAACAGTATATATAAATCCCAAATAGCATGATATCTAATGCATAGCATGTTGTACCTAAACATAGCTGTTATTGCGCATAGAAAAAAGTAAACCTAGGAACATGATTTCTACCCTGGATTATACTACAACATGCATATTACCCACCCCTTTTTCAATATCCAACCCCAATACTTGTTTACAAATTATTACAGACCAATACTGAAATGAATTACATAAGTAGAAAAGAAAGATAAAAGTTACACTATAGAGAGCCTGAAAACAGGCCCAAACATTTAGCACCTGATTAGGACTTTCTCCCTGAGTTATGTAATAAATCGCCTCAAGTACCAAGATTTTTCCATAGTCTTTCTCATATCTGGGTGTGTCAGAGTTTCCTAAGGACCTCAAGGGATCCCGGGCAGTGCTCACACCCAGACTGCATAGCCAAGACAGAGTAAATGCAGTGTGGAAAGGCCAACTTTTATGTGTCCAAGTTCAGAAGGAGCTCAAGGGTCCCAAGGCAAGGCTCACACAAAAGGGGCAGAACCTAGTGGTCTAAGAGTATGTGTGAGAGTGCTTGACATAGTTTTGAAAAGGTTTGAGTTGAAAACAGTTTGAAACAACATATTTGAAATAAGTTTGCCAAAACAACAAAAGAGTTGCTTAGGAAAAAACAGTTTTGAAAGGAGAAGGGATAGGAGCAACAACAACTTGGAACAAGCCAGCACACACAGAACAAGTTCAGAGAATAGTGCAGTTTCAAAAGTCTCAAACAGGGAAGTAAGGGGTTAGGGCCAATTATGAAACACCTAAACATGGATAAGAGGAGAAGCACATAGACCAACAAGTACAAAGAACAAGTAGGAACCGATTGGCCTCCAGACCACAAACTATTACTTCAAAGGGTTAACAAATGGATCATGCTTGAAATTAGAATAGTAATAGGCAATAAGACATAGGGACAGGGTATGGGAGTAGTCATGTTGAGGGCAGGAGAGTATTACACACAATATGCCACTTAGTGTTAATCAAGTACATTAGGAGTCTATGATACTAACATAGCATACTAGTTGAGGGAAATAAACAAGGACTCAAATAAACATGCTGATTACACTTGAGAAAGAGAGGGAAAACTTAAGCATGCTGAATAAAGTAGTAAACAAGAAGGGTAATTAAACACATAAGCCATTAAATTAGTGCAGAAGGAGACATGGATAGACATGGAGCACATAGAGTTGAGTTTCAGAATTGAACTTAGGAACATACCAGTTAAGGAAGCAAAAGTAAAGCAAGTAGAGTTCCACAGTCTAGCCTTGGCTTTCAACCGGCTAGACAAGTAGTTAGCAGAAGTAGTA
This sequence comes from Nicotiana tabacum, assembly GCF_000715075.1. Classification (NCBI taxonomy): domain Eukaryota; kingdom Viridiplantae; phylum Streptophyta; class Magnoliopsida; order Solanales; family Solanaceae; genus Nicotiana; species Nicotiana tabacum. The sequence goes on from NC_134087.1 coordinate 162,922,251, forward strand.
GAGAGAGAAGAGAGAGTTTGAGTGTTTGTGTGTGTGTATTCTGAACTAATTGTTCGCATGTTAAGACTGTGGAAAAGAGTCAGTTATATAGTAGTTTGAAAACTGGCTCAAATAGGCAAGAATCAATCCTTCAGCAATTATAGAACTCAGTATAAAAAATTGGTTCGAATCTCCCTTTAATTAAGGGAGTCAGTGTAAACGGTAAAGAGAAGGTGGCAAGTAAGGAAATAAATCATACACGGCTGGAGTATAACAAATAAGGAAAGATTTCAAAAATAGTACCAGTATAGAGCAGGTAATTAAGGCTAGGTTCAGAAAGCTTTTAAACTAAGTAAACAAGCAGCAATGCAGACAAGGTGAGGGAAAATTAATTAAGGCAAGCAACTAATAAAATTAAATGGAAGGGTAGGAGTCGAGATTCAGTAGAAATAAATATCATAGCAAATATGGTAAGGAAATCAGTTAGCTTAACAGACGAGCAAAGCTCTTAGGGGTTTGAAAGAAAAAATTTCAATCACCATCAATTAAGGAAACCAGAATTGATCAAAAGGGAGTCATGACTTTGCACTTTCAACATATAAATAGAGGAAGTCCACAGACGTAGCAAGAACACATATTCGAAGCATAGTCACAGGACATCAAGTAAGCAGGTTAACACATAGAAACGAAGTAAAGAAAACATACTAACCCCCATATAAACAAAGTGAGGAAAATCATGCTAACACTCACAGTCAGGTTAAAAGCGGTAAGAGTACAAAATCGTTCAAAACAAACAAGAGAAAAGGTTTAATCATAACGAAATCAGTTAGAACATGTGTAAAAGAACTTCGAGAAACCTAGTTTTAGAAAACAATGACTAAAGTCGGAATAGTTAGTTAAAACTGGAGATTTTTAAAGGAAAAGGGAATGGGGACCGTTGATCTAAATGATCAACGGCTAGGATTGAATGGGGTAGGTGGATTTCGGATTTTGGTATGGGTTAATAGGGTGTGGGTCGGGCTTTTAATTGTAAATTGGGCAGGGAATTGGGGTCCGATTTGGGCTATAATTTAAATAGCCAGTTTTTCTCTATTTAATTTATAAAAAATAGTAAATAATTTTTGAAAAATATTTTAAAATGCTAAAATGATGTAAAATACATAATTAGCAATTTAAAAATACAGTATCCAATTTTATGCATATAAAACATAATTAAACCTTAAAAGGGCTTATATTGCAATTATGTGTAATTTAGCTTTAAAAATACTAAATGTAATTATAAAAATATGTAAAAATTACCTTAGCCATATTTTGGCATAAATATAGAAATCCAATAGATGAATTATCAAAATAATAATTTTGGAAATAATTATTGTGGATCTTATGGATAAAAAGGGAGAAAATAAATCAATTTAAAACCTTAAAATTATGAAAAAATAGTAAAAACTTTGGACATGCTTATATATGCTATTTTGAAGGTATTTTGCATATTGAAAAATATATAGGGAAAAATTGGGTATCAACAACTGCCCTTCTTTACCCGGGAAGAATGAAAGAGTTTCCAGGTAAAGAAATGATGGCCAATTTTGACCGAGCGAAACGGTTTGAAGAGGTTTAGGACGCACACGACATTCTAGTTGCCTACATATCCATGGTTTTACAGAAATCAGTCCGTATGTAGTTCAGGATCCAACGACGGAGCATGCCGATGAAGCGATTTCAAGAATAGACGCAAGATCTAGGGCTGGGTGAGTGGGCGGTTACGGGGATGGTTAGGATTAATATGGCCGAGGGAACTGGAGCGGGATCGCTTCTGCTGGGATAGTTGTTGCTCGCCAGCTTACCTGCAAATAGAAGCAATACAAGCGTATACTATGCATAAATTTAAACATAATGCAAATTCTCGTTAGACCATGAATGTTGTCTTCGAATGATGAGGATGACGTCCTTAGACCATGATGTCCTAGGCCATAAAGCGTATGATAATGGATTCACAGGCCATGAAATGATGTTCTCGGGCTATGAGGATGGTACCTCCGAACCATGACGCCTTTGAATAATGGTATGCAAGAGATCGAAAGAGATCCTCAGGCCATGACATGGTGTTCTCGGGATATGAAGATGGTGCCTCTGAACGATGATGCCTTTAGATGGGTTGGCGATATTTCAGCCCATGAAGGACGCAGTAGTATGATGCGGGCAAGAAAGAGATTAGTCTTGCGAATTGAAAGGCAGAGCTTAGCCCGTAAAAGAAGCGAGATAAATAGTTTTTGGGATAGCGCTTAGTTTCGAAGAAAATTGGAGGCAGAACTTAGTCTCGAAAGGCACAATTGTAGCCTTATGCCGATTGGAAGGTAGAATATTAACCTTATGCAATGCAAATGCAGATGGAGGTAGAGCTTAACCTTGGAATGCAGAATGGTAGCCTTATGCAAGAATGTAGATGGAGACAATGTTTAGTCTCGGAAGGCAGAATGGTAGCCTTATGCAAGAATGTAGATGGAGACAGCGTTTAGTCTCGGAAGGCAGAATGGTAGCCTAATGCAAGAATGCAGATGGAGACAGTGTTTAGTCTTGGAAGGTAGAATGGTAGCCTTATGCAAGAATGCAGATGCAGATAGAGGTAGAGCTTAACCTTGGAAGGAAGAATGGTAGCCTTATGCAAATTGGAAGGTAGAATAGTAGCCTTATGCAATGCAAATGCAAATGGAGATAGCGTTTAGTCTTGGAAGGCAGAATGGTAGCCTTATGCAAGAAATAAAATAACAAATGATAGTAGAGTTTTCTTAGCTGATAGCAGATTGTGGCGTTGTGATTACTAAGAGCATTGTGACATACGGAACATTATTGGTGTGTGATGATAGCAAATGTTGGCAAGTGCAACGGTTATAAGAATCGTATTAATGTTTGTCCCACGGGCGTACAATATGTTTAATGATTTTGTAATCCTAGTGCCTGCATCCAAAGAAAAATCGTGAGTTTTGTAAGGCGGGAGGCTAGTTCGTATCCCCGCTGGCTTTTGCTTAACTCATTCGGCATTGATCTGGTGATATCGTCTGTATCATTGGGGTAGTGTTGCTAAACAAGCAGTTTAAAATAATAAGCATGCATGATTTTTTAAAAGTATGACATAAATCAAAAATAACATTTAGACGAACCGACGACTGTGACGTAGCTCGGGACATTGCATCCTCTCTTGCTACAAAATTTTAAGGGTCCTCCTCAAAATTTTGCTCCAGTTTGATGGGTTGATGTTTCTGACTGTTGCTCGTGCGGCGATTGGCTGAAATTACTTCGGAATTTTGAGGGTCCTACTCAAAATTCTGCCCCATTTTCCAATTGCGGGTGGAAAAGAAATTTTTATTGAATTGTGACCAAACCCACAGGGCTGCCTACGTATCCCCTCTTAAACAGTAATCAGGTCAGGCGTAGTTCAATTTACATCATATAAGGAAAGTGTAAAGATTATACAAAGTAACGCTTGACTACATCTGAATTGATCAGCTTTGGCCAGACTTCTCCACCCATTTCTGCAAGTATGAGGGATCCTCTTGTCAAAACACGTTGAACCATGTATGGACCCTTCCAGTTGGGAGATAACGTCTCTTTGGCTTCACCTTGATGCGGAAAATTTTTCTTTAATACCAGCTACCCCAGTGTGAACTATCTTTGCTTGACTCTTTTATTGAAGGCTCTGGCCATTCTGTTTTAATAGAGTTGACCATGTTAAACTGCATTCATTCTCTTTCCATCTATAAGGGCTAGTTGCTCATAACAACTTTTTACCCACTCTGCGTCGTCGAGCTCAGCTTCTTGTATGATCCTTAGGGAAGAAATTTCTACCTCAGCGGGAATGACAACCTCTATACCATAAACTAGCATATAAGGGGTTGCCCCGGTTAAAGTGCGGACTGTGGTGCGATATCCCGGTAGAGTAAATGATAACTTCTCGTGCCACTGCTTATGCTTCTCTATCATTTTACTCAATATTTTCTTGATATTCTTGCTGGCGGCTTCTACAACTCCATTCATCTGAGTCCTGTAAGCTGTGGAATTCTTGTGTTTGATCTTGAAAGTGTCGCACATAGCTTTCATCAAGCCACTGTTGAGGTTGGAGCCATTATCAGTAATAATAGACTCTGGAATTCCGAATCGCCAAACAATGCAGCCGCGAAGAAAGTCTACCACGACTTTCTTAGTCACTGCTTTGTAAGATGTTGCTTCGACCCATTTGATGAAATAGTCTATGGCTACTAGGATAAACCTGTGTCCATTTGAAGCGGAAGGCTCGATTGGTCCAATAACGTTCATTCCCTAGGTGGCGAACGACCACAGTGATCTTGTTGTGTTAAGCTCGCTTGGAGGTACCTTTATCATGTCTACATGTATCTGACAGTGGTGGCATTTCCGGACATACTGGATGCAGTCTGTTTCCATAGTCATCCAAAAGTAACCATCCTAGAGTATCTTCTTTGCTAAGACAAAATCGTTCATATGTGGACCGCAGGTCCCAGCATGAATTTCTTCTAGTAGCCTGGATGTTTCCTTTGCGTCGACACATCTTAATAATCCTAAATTGGGAGTCCTCCTATACAGGATTCCTCCACTGTGAAAGAAGTTGTTGGACAATCTCCGAAGTCTGCATTTCTGAGTAGGATTAGCAAGTTTCGGGTACTCTCCTTTTGCCAAATATTCCTTGATATCATGAAACCAAGGCTTTCCGTCTGCTTCCTCTTAGAAATAGGCACAGTAAGCTGGCTGATTATAGATTTTCACTAGAATGGGATCAATGAAATTTTTGTCTGGATGTTGTATCATAGATGATAGGGTAGCCAATGCATCGGCGAACTCATTCTTGATTCTGGGAACATGGTGGAATTCCGTCTTCGTGAACCTCTTTCTCAATTCCTGTACGTGATGCAGATACGGGAGTATCTTGGAGTTCTTGGTCGTCTATTCTCCTCGTACCTGATGTATAAGTAAGTTTGAATCTCTAATCACTAGCAGCTCTTGAACGTTCATGTTAATGGCCATTTTGAGTCCTAAGATGTACGCTTCATACTCGGCCATATTGTTGGTGCAAGGGAACCTAAGTTTGGTAGACACCGAATAATGCTGACTGGTTTATGATATTAGGACTGCTCCTACGCCAACTCCTTTGAAGTTTGCAGCTCCATCAAAGAATATTCTCCAACTGTCATAGGATTCCGCAATGCCTTTTCCTATGAATGATACCTCTTCATCAGGAAAATACATTTTCAGGGGTTTGTATCCTCCATCCACGGGTTCTCAGCAAGGTGGTCTGCCATCGCCTGTCCCTTGACCGCTTTCTGAATTATGTAAACAATGTCGAACTCACTCAATAGGATTTGCCACTTGGCTAGCTTGCCAGTGGGCATGAGCTTCTGAAAGATGTACTTCAAAGGATCCATCCTCGATATAAGATATGTAGTATAGGTGCAGAAGTAATGTCTCAGCTTCAGAGCTGCCCAAGTCAGAGCACAATATGTGCGTTCCAATAGAGAATACCGGGCCTTGTACAAGGTGAACTTCTTACTGAGATAATTAATGGCTTGCTCCTTCCTGCATGTTTCATCATGCAGCTCCAGAATGCAGCCGAAAGCTCCATCTAACACTGCAAGGTAGAGTAATAAGGATCTATCTGGCTCGGGCGGGACTAAGACTGGTGGTGTCGAACGGTACTTCTTGATTTTGTCGAAGGCCTTTTGGCAGTCATCGGTCCATTTGGTGGCGGTGTCCTTCTTTAACATTTAAAGATTGGCTCATAGATAGCTGTAGACTGTGCTATGAATCGGCTGATGTAGTTAGGTCTTCCCAAGAAACTCATCACGTCTTTTTTGTTCTTTGGTGATAGTAGTTTCTGAATGGATTTGACTTTCGATGGATCCAGTTATATTCCTCGGCGGCTCACAATAAACCCAAGAAATTTCCCAGCAGGAACCCCATATGCACACTTTGTAGGGTTTAGTTTCAGGTTGTATCTCCGCAGTCTATTGAAGAACTTCCTCAGATCTTATATGTGGTCAGTGGCCTTCTTGGATTTGATAATAACATCATCTACATAAACCTCTATCTCCTTGTGTATCATATCATGGAAAATGGTAGTCATGGCCCTCATGTAGGTGGCCCCTACATTCTTTAGGCCGAATGGCATCATCTTGTAACAGTACACTCCCACGGCGTAATGAAAGCTATTTTCTCAGTATCTTCCTCATCCATCCAGATCTGATGATAACCAACGAATCAATATACGAATGACTGTAACTCATGCTTGGCGCAGTTGTCAATTAGGATGTGTATATTTTGCAAAGGGAAGTCGTCTTTCGGACTGGCCCGGTTGAGATCCCAGTAGTCGACACAGACTCTAACCTTCCCATCCTTCTTTGATACTGGCACAATGTTGGCTAACCATGTCGGGTATTCTACTACCTTGAGAACCTTAGCTTTGATCTGCTTGGTGACTTCTTCCTTGATTTTCGAACTCATATCAGGCGTGAACTTTCTGAGCTTTTGCTTTGCCGGTGGACACATTAGATCGGTTGGCAGTTTGTGAGCCACAATAGACGTGCTTAGACTAGTAATGTCATCATACGACCATGCGATTATGTCCTCATACTCCTTTAGAAATTTTGTGTATTCTTTCTTCTATAATGGTGATAGGTGAATGTTGATTCACATTTCCTTGACGTTTTCTGCATTTCCCAGATTGACAATCTCGGTCTCGTCCAGGTTGGACTTAAGACTGTACTCAAAGTTCTCAACTTCTTTGACAAACTTGTCAGGTATGTCATCTTCTTTAGAATCAATATCCGTTTGTTGTGTTGTCTCATCATATGTCACAGTCATCGGTTCATCAAGACAAGTAATAGTAATGATGTATTGTTAAAGCAAAGAGAGAAAATGATAGCAATAAATATTAATTCATAAGAAAAATCAAAAACTCTTTTGATAAATTGAATAACTGTTTTGAACATCGAAGATCTTATTGCGGGAATTGAAAAATGCGAAAAGAAAATCATTTAGTAAAAACAGTGAATAATGCTTGTTTTAGCCTTGCTACCCTGAGGCTCGTCGGGCTTTAGTTATCCTGATGGTCCAATTCTTGAGATGTGCCCCTTTGCTCACAGTTTGTACGGAAGGGCCTTCTTCCCCCTCCTCCTCGAGAATAACGCAATAATCCATATCACTGTCCTCTAGAAACAAGTTCTTCACTGCTGCAAGTTCTTCTTCTTCATCTGAACCATAAATAATATCGGCCTGTTAGAAGGTCTACTTAAGATGCAGTATTAGCTGCTCTAGTGGATAGTAAGGATCGCACCATGGTGGCGACCATCTATTGAATTCTTCCCAGGTGTATTCATATCCCAAAACGAAGGTAGTGCCATGTTTCTTGAGTTTTATGGGTTTAGAGATTCCTTGAAGGTTCTTGCCGAGCCCTTTACTAGGTTCGTACCCACTCCAACTCAGTATACTCTCGATTTTGCTATCCCAATATTTGTCTTTGTCGATAGCATTGACCCGCTCAATGTGGTGCTAAGTTTCTCCACCCAGCTTCCTTCTTCCCTCGATCGCCGGAATGGTTAGGTGACTATATATAGGGTTGCTACTATCGACATGAATGATCACTTCCTGGTGATTCCATTCGAACTTTACTGCCTGATACAGCATTGATGCTACATACCCAGCAGCATGAATCCATGGTCATCCCAGTAGCAAGTTGTAAGACGCTGGTACATCTATTACTTGGAAATTGACCTCGAACTAGGTTGGTCCCATCTGTAGGCATAGACTAATCTCACCAATAGTGGACCTCTGAGAACCATCAAAGGCTTCCATATGGATTGCTCCATCCTTTATCTCATGCAGCCCTTTACCCAACTTCTGGAATGTTACTAGCGGACAAATGTTATGATTGGAACCCCTATTGATCAGGATTCTGAGGATGAAATAATCTTTGCATTGCATGGTGATGTGCAGTGCCTTGTTGTCCCCCAGCCCTTCAGGTGGCAGCCCGTCCTCATGAAAGGTAATCTTATGGCTTTCCAACAATTGTCCTACCATATTAGCCACTTCTCTGCTAGTGATGTTACTTGGTAAGTATGCTTCATTTAGCACCTTTAATAGAGCATTCTTGTGCATCTCAGAATTTTGTAGCAAAGAGAGAATGGATATTTGTGCTGGCGTCTTGTTTAACTAGTCGATGATCGAATATTCTTTGGCATGTATTTTCCTCCAAAGGTCGTCCGGACCTATCACAGTGAGGGGTGGCCGATTGGAGGCTTGCTTCCTTGATTCAGCTTGATGTTTAGGGGTATAGACTCTACCAGTTCTTGTCATACCCTGTGCTACGATAGTTTCTTCAATCCTGACCTTGCCTTTACTTCTCGCCTCGGCTGTATAGTCCCAGGGTACATCATTATTATAGAATGGTGGCATGGTTGACATCGCCACTGGGACTGACGCGGCTATACTTACATCGAACAGAACATGTCCCCTGGGTAGCAGGACTGCAACCTCAAATGGTGCGGGTGCATTTGTCGGAGACACGAATTCAACCTCAATTGGTACCAGTGTCTTTGCGGATGGCGCTGCTTCAAACTCAAGAGGTACAGACGTATTCACCTCAGTGTCCTCAGACGGTTGGATCTGGACTATGATTGGATTGAGAGTTATTGTTGGTTTCTTTTGGTCATCACTTTGTGCGATCAACCCGATTGATCCCTCGGGATACCAGTCATCTTCTACTTCAATCATGTGGATACCTCCACCCTTATGGTCTAGAAGAGGGTTGTTGCGGACGTTTGGAGTAGGTTCCTTTTCCACAATGATCTTGTTATCAATCAAGGACTTATCTTGTCTTTCAAGGAGCGGCACTCATCGATGGTGTGCCCTTTAGTGCCAGAGTGGTATGCACAAGACGTGTTTGGGTTAACCCATTGAGAAGGATTATCAGGGGTTGCAGCAGGGATGAGGTGACATAACCAACAACTTTGAGCCTCTCATACAGCTGTTCGATGGGTTCAACGAAGGCTGTATATTATTTTAGAGGTTTGCGATCAAAATTAGGTCGGGGTCTAGGGAAATTTTGGCGTGCAGGGGGTGATTGATAATGTGATGGTTGTGCATTATAGGTTTGGTAGACATGAGCGAGTTGGGAGCATCTGGGTGAAGTAGGTTGATATGTAGGGGTTGGAGATGACTAATAGGTTGGTGGCGGAGCTTGGTATAAGGGTGCGGGTGCTTGGTAATTTGGAGTTGGATGATATGTGAGTGGAGGTGTTGGGTAAGTTTGGTATTTGAGGAAAGACTTGGTCCTTGGTGCAACCATCATGGCCCCTACGTCCCTTTTCTTGGACACACCACTGGACTGTAAAGCCTTACTCATAGCTTGCACTGCTTCGAAGTTTGTAACCATACGACTTTTAATACTTTCTTCAATTCTTTTACCTAGTTTGATAATGTCAGATAACTTGTGGTTCTCAATCATCATCAGCCATTCATAGTACTGCGGGTCCTGAGCCCGGACAATGAACTTGTTCATTTTCTCCTCTTCTAAGGCGGATCTGACCTTAGCAGCTTCAGACCTCCATCAAGTAGCATACTCGTGAAATGTCTCCGTGGGCGTCTTCTTCAAATTCTGGATATAGAACACGTCTGGTGCGTTCTCTGTATTAAACCTGAATTGATCCTTAAAGTCAGATGCCTTTCCTACCCAGCTTGACCACTTCTTGGGATCTTGGCTGATGTACCAAGATAATGCATCTCCTTTCAAACTCCTCATGAACAGCTTCATGCATATTTTTCGTCCTTCCCTACTCCAACTAGCTTGTTGCAATATTTCCTCAAATGGACCCTTGGATCACCCGTACCATCAACATTTCGAACTTAGGAGGTGTACCCCTCAGGTAGTTCAACATCAGGCTGTATGCAAAGGTCCTCATAGTTCAGCCCCTCGATTCCTTTGTTTCCCTCAACACCCTAAATTCGACTAGCCAGTTTCTTAAGTTCCTCATCTAAGTTCCTGATAAGCAGATCCTTTTCATCAGATTCAGGTGTGCGTGAGATAGGTTGGGTGGAGTGTGGCATGGTCTCCACGTAGATAGGAATGTTATGGTGGCCTGGTGTATGGGTGTGGAAATGGTCGTTTGTGGAGTTCTGAGGTTCTGGGATGAGAAGTGGAGTGTTGTTTGGGGTATGGTAGGTGTTGCATTAGTTCTTTGGTGGAGCAGTGTGATGATGAGGCGCGGGATGATTCTGCAATTTTCGGATATTTTGAGGAGGTGTAGGGTTTTGAGCATTGGGGAAGTTGATATCTGGGGTGTTGAGAGAAAATGATAGGTTTTCCAGATTCTGAACCTGATCGAGCTCTTCTTGGAATTTTAGCAGTTTCTATTCAAGTTATGACACACTCTCGTTAGGAAACCAAATACCCTGGCCATCAGTGGGCTTGACCCGTTCAGTTGTGCTCTCCTTCCTGATGTTTTTTAAATCTTCCATTTTGCCTTTGTTCTTTCCTTTAATGGGACTAAGAGGAGAAGTGGGTGGAAGACCCTTGGATATTTTGAAATAAGATGATGATGCTAGAGTGCACGAACTAACCTTTGGAAAGGGGAATAATAAAAACAAAATAAAACAAAAGGTAATCAAGTCAGTGAAGATTATAAAAAGTATTGTAATATTTAAACACATAGTGTGGGAATGTAAAACACGTCCTAATTTGGGAACCCCTTTGTGCCCGAGGTAGGCCTAGCGAGAAATAGACTTGGAGAACTTTAATGCTAAATGCCTCATTTTGTTGATAAAAATAGACGAATCCCAAAATGACACTAAATAAGCAAGAAATAAAAGTCACTAATAGTCATTGGCCCTATTACATTCATAAAGCCAAAAGGTAAACTCCTATCTACTTGGTCCGAGAAGGACCTTCCTCATGTTGAATGCTCTCGTTGATCAAATCCTCTAGTTCGCATAGGTTTACCTGTAAAAATGCCTTTGCCAGGCGTTCTCCTTCGTTTCCCTCAGCATTCTGGCAGTCGGTGACTCTGTTCCTCACTTTTCCTTCCAATTCCAACAGACTGTATTCCAGATATTCTAACTTTTTGCTAGCTTTTGCGGCCCTCTCTTTTCACTCATTGATTTGGTCATTTGATAGAAGACTCCTCCACTGGTCTAGCAAGAGTAGGGGCGTGCTAATCTACTGAAACTGGGGACCTCGTGCCTCATTTTTCTGCAAGACAAACAAGGTTAGGCCCTTACCTCCACCAGACTTGACTATTTAATATCAACAATTAGCATGAAGCTTATAGTTCTCCAGATAAATGCACAAAATGTGATGATGTCCGTTTGGGTCTAGGAAAACCTAGTGGACTTTTGGACAAGGCTATCTTAAAGGATCATTATATGTACAACATAACTGACCCGGCTAGGTCTGACCATGATGCATACGCAATTTAAACAGAGTAAGGTTTCTATAGGGTTTTAGACTGGTACCCTTGAGTGGACAACTCAAGGGGGAAGGCACGAAACTGTCGACTGCACCACTGATCGAATAGTTTTACCGCAAATAAGCCTTTCCGAATTTAGAGGGTAATGATATAAAAAGAGCATAACCACTCATCATGTGTTGCTATAGTATTTGTTTGGCATGAGTGGAGTATAATGTTGAGCATGATTATTCAATAATTAAAAGCATGTTGACATATATTTGCACGTTAAGAAAGCGATAAATACAGCAGTTTTACAATTTAAAGCAGCAGTAAAGGAAGGAAACAAGAAATATATATCAGTTTTGCTTTTGAAGAAGAAATTAAACGCTTAAAGGAATTAAATAAATAATTGCACATAGGGAGGGGTACAAATTCACAAAAATGGTATGAAATGGTAAAAGCTTAAATATCCCCAGCAGAGTCGCCATGCTGTCGCGCCCCCTTTTTTTCCTCGTGGAATCGGGTTCATGACATTTTGGTTGGGACAACTCTTTCCTTTTGGGAAAGGGGTTTGCATTTTTGAAGAGTCGTCACCTAATGATTTAAGGTGCTTTAGGACACCTACAGGGTTCATCTATAACTACGTTTAGTAACCAGAGATAGGGTAAGGGCTTGAAATTATCATAAGGGGAAGGTGTTAGGCACCCCTTAGGATCCACTAGTGTGGTTCCTAGCCAAACAGTTTTTGTAAATTTGTACAATTAGCAAATAAACAAGTAGGGCTCAAATAATAGGCGATTTAAGTTTAAATACACAGGTGTAAGAAAACAAATAATGAAAAATACTAGATTTTTGAAAAATATTACAATCTAAGCATATTCGTGAATGTAAAGAGGGGTGTCCTGGGTTTGTTTATAATATGGATCACATTAATGCAATACCCGGTATGACACTGCTCAGAGAGGGGCTACATGTGATATTAACACACCGGCCATCATGTCCATAACTACCCTTTCCCGTCCCATGAGGGTAATTAAAGCGAAGGTTGGTCTCGACCCCTATTGCATGCTGCTACCCGTCACTTCCTATCAGTCCCGGAGGAATTTAGGACTCCTATCCTATAAAAAGGAGGTTCTATGAAGACCCTCAAGTTTAAAGGCAAAATAATAAGGCGAAAAATAAGAACATATAAGACTGCATTTAGGGGGAAAACACAAAAACAGATAGAAGGCTCGGATACACCTCCGCAAGTAATTCACACAGACAACACGAATCATGCACATGTAAGGTCCGTATTTGAACTCAGAATTCTAAAGCACGGTATCTAAGTGATAACAGCAGAACTAGATCTATTACATGACTCAGAAAAGAAGTCCAAATCAGGCTTGCTTACTGATTTTAACATGCTAACAGTTAAACAAAGGCAGTTCTTGTTTTTATTTAAACTATGACCTAAGGCTTGCCTAGGCATAAAGTAATATGCAGTAGTTATTCAGAGTTATTAAAATAGTATGGAGATTGTTTTTCCTAAAACATAATGTTCTAATATTTCAAAGACATGCAGGGATTATTACCAGTTTGTTTAAAGCAGGATGAGACTGTTGATACTCCTTTTGATGCATCAGTAGTTAACTAAGTGTAGCTGAATGAGGATGAACGAGAACCTAATCATGTTATCTAATGATTTATATGCAGGATTCCTAAAGCGGGATTTCTAAATGCACAACATGATTGCAAAATTTCTTAAGAGCAGGATTTCTAAATGATATTTCAGAACATGTTTACGTGGGCGGAATCACATAATAGCAGCTTATTTTATTGTTATTATCTACCCTATAGACAGGATTTCTAAGTGTGGATGAGATGCTGAAAACAGTACATATAAATCCTAAATAGCATGATAGCTAATGCATGGCATGCTTGGCATGTTGTACCTAAACATGGCTGCTATTGCACATGGAGAAAAGTAAACTTATGAACATGATTTCTACCCTAGATTATACTGCAGCATACATATTACCTACCTTTTTTCAATATCCAACCTGTCGCGCCCTCTTTTTCTATCGAAATCGGGTTTATGACATTTGGTTGGGACAACTTGTTCCCTTTGCGAACTAGGTTTTCCATTTGAAGAGTTGCCACCTAATTATTTAAGGTGCATTAGGACACCAATAGGGTTCAATTCTAAGTTCGATTGAATAACCAGAGATAGGGTAAGTGCTTGAAATTATCCTAATGGGAAAGTGTTAGGCACCCTTTAGGATCCACTAGTGTGGTTCTCGGCCAGACAGTTTATTGTGAATTTGTGCAATTAACAAGTAAACAGATAAGGCTCACATAAGAGGGGATTTAGATTAAACACATAAGAGAAGGGATAACTAAAAGAAGAGTTTTGGAAAGAAGTTTGCAAATAAAAGGGAAGGGGTCCTAGGTTTATATTTAATATGGTTCATATTAATGTGATACCCGGTATGACACTCCTCAAAAGAGGGGATACACGTGGTATTAGAACACCAGTCATCATATTCATCTATCCTTCCCACCCCGTTAAGATATCAAAGCGTGGATTGGTCTCGATCACTATTGCATGTTATTACCCGTCCCATTCCTATCAGTCTCGGAGGAGTTTACGACTACTATTCCTAAAGGGGAGGGTTATTAGGCTGATTTTGGTTTCAAAAGGTAAAAATCTAAAGCGATATACAAAACACATATACTGCATGTTGGGGGAAGTATATAAACAGATAAAGGCCCGTGTACACCTCCTCAAACGAAAACAGATAAATAGCATGACTTGCACATACTTTTAGGTCTGATTAAAATACAAAAGACGAGGGGAGTTTGATCATTGAGGAAGATCAGTTTATTACATAACTCAGATAAGAAGCCCGAGTCAGGCCTGCCTGCTGGTTTTAGCAATTAATAAAAAGCGGATTCAATTTTATGGTTATTACTGTAAGGCTTGCCTAAGTGTTAGATGAGGTCCTATAGACATGATATCTAATTGATTCAGAATGTGGTGAAACAGCAATAACTCAAAACGAATTATTTGAAATCCTATATGCATGCTTGCTAAACCTCGTTAAATAAGGGAATTAGGTTATTTAAAACCGGTTCAGAATAGACTGAATTAAATTAGACTAACTCCAGATTCTGTAGGCGATGGTATCTAATGTTGCTGATTTTAATCCCTATGGGCATGATATCTAACATTGAATGATTTCAACATTATGAACATGATACTTAACCTATAGTCGTTTAGAACCTAAAGCATGATATCTAAGTGGCATGCAAAATTTTAAATAAGTACTATAGGCAGGTTATCTAGATGTGTGATTGATCATGAAGAAATTAAGATAAACACTATAGACATGGTGTCTAAAATGCAGAATTGAACACGCAGAAAAATAACAGTCCTATAGGCATGCTTTCTACCCTTGAGCATACATGATTTCCCAACCCTTTTTACTAGCCAGTCCCAAGTGTTTATTACAAATTATTACAGACGATAAATAATGAAATACATCATAAATGTTTAAAGAAAAGTTACAACTAGAGGAAGCCTGACTCTTGACTTCCTCTTTGAGTTATGGAATAAACCACCTCAAATGCCATTGATTCAAATCCTTTCTAAGACTTGAGTGTGTCAAAGTTCCCTAAGGGTCTCAATAGGACCTCGGGTAGTGCTCACACCCAAGTTACATAAACAAAATAGAAATGAGTGCAGTGTGGAAGTGTCAGCCCTTATGTGTCCAAGTTCAGATGGAGCTCATGGGTCCCAAGGCAAGGCTCGCATGAGGGGGGCAGAAGAAGAAAATAATTTCTAAGAAGATAGTGAAAGTGCAGGAACAGAGTTTCAAAACTGAAGGGACAAAGGAGAGGGTAAGGGGTGATATGGAGACAGTAATCAATAACACATAGAATTAATAACTTCATACAAATGGGGGTCAAGGGCTGGGAATCCATTGCAAGGAGCCCATGCTCTTAGGCATGGATCAGTTTTGGGCATGTACAGCAATAGAAGGTGCTGACATGCTTATAAAACAATCAGAAAACGCAACATCTGGAGGAAACATGAAGGTTATGATCCCAGGGGAATCAGGTTTGGGTCATGCACAACAATGTCCAATGATGTCATGCCCCAAACCAACCACAAGTATTAAACACATTGGGGTGGGAATTTAGAATTCACAAGTCATGATAAGTAATGGCAAAAACATTAACTCAGAATCAGGAAAGGATAGATTACAACATGCTTAATAATGGAACTTGGTTAAATGCAAATAGGAGACAAAGAAGAATGCAAGAAACAGTAGAGAAGCATGTTGTTGTTGATGCAAAAGCTAAATTAGAACATACCAGTAAAGATGTAAATGCAGGAAAAATAAGCAAACTTTCCACAGCCTAGCCTTGGTGTTCAGCCGGCTAGGTAAGACAGCAATACAAGTAGCAACAGAGAAAGAGAGAGATTTTAGTGGAGTGTGTGTCTTAACCCAAGTGTTTTATGCCTTGTGTTCGTGTGTTTGAAAGAAAGGAAGTACATGGTATTTATAGCTTTCTGAAAACGAGTAAAAAAGAAGTAATAAGCTACTAACATGGAAACAATCAAAATTCAGAACCAATTATACAAGTGATTGCCTTTAATTAAGGGATCACTTGCTTAACGGGTAGTGACAGGTCCAAAATAAGGAAAGAAATCAATTTGTAAGCAGACTGATAGTTTCCATAAAAGTAGTAGTAAAACAATCGAGTAAGTAATTATGTCTAAGTACAGGAATATACTTATTTTGGAAAGGATTCAGTAAGGCAAAACAGGAAAAGAAATCAATTAACCTTAACAAACGAGTGAAATCGGAATTTCATAAAGGAAAAGTTTGAAATCAGTCACAAGTTTGAAGATCAATCAAAGAAGGAAACTCAGCATATAAATAGAGTGCACAAACACTATAAACGCAAAGCCAAGCTTATTGGCAAAAGGGAATAGCATGCAATAGTAGCCCAAAATTCAGTAGATAGCAGCATTCAAAGCATGATAGTCCAGTAGGTCAAGTCATATTGAATCAGTAGTGAAGAAAACATAGAATATCAAAAGCATGCGAAGATCTCACAGTAGCAGGTGAGGAAAACCCTTTTTGAAAAAATTAGGGTTTCGAGCATAATCGAGTTTTAGAGATGATAGAAACGCAGAATCAGAAGAATCACACAAAGGAATAAAAGAACTTCAAATCGAGTCACGTACTTGAACGAACAGTCTCAGGCCCAAAGCCATAGTGTTTTCAACAATAGTATAGTTTTAAAAGAGGATAAACAAACAAATCAGACGAAACCTCAAGCAAACAAGCATTCATCTAATAAACAGTCAAAAGAAATTAGGGATTTTAACATGCAAACTCAAGTAGAAGAACGATATGAGCAAACATAGAAAAACATGTCAAAAATCAAAGAAAAGTTTTGAAATAACTTAACAAGAGCCCTAATCGGAAAAACATATGGAGTTCTAAAAGCAATGTTTTAAAATAAACTTTGAGAAAAGTGCCTAGAAGTTCAAAGCAAACATAGATCTGAAGCAAATCTGAAAGAAATCGAAAGAACCTTAGAGATTAGGGTTTTAGAAGAACCCCAAGTGATGAGAAAGGCCTGGAAAGCCATCGATCTAAGCAGGAGAGTCAAAGGCTTGACTCGAATGGCCAGGGTTGGCCGGAGAAATGTCAGAGACGACCGGAGAACAGTCATCGAGCAAAGACTGGACCAAGCCCCTTCAGGATCTGGTCATGAGACCTTAGAAACGAACACGTAGAAGCCATGAGAGGTCGATACAGGTCTCCGATGACCTTGGAATGCCATGGATTATGGCAGATTAGGGTGGCGGTGACTAGGATTTGAGGGTGTTGTAGATATGATTTGAGAGAGGAGGGGGATTCACAAGCGGCGCATGGTGGAAAATGGTAGGGTTTAGGGGGTCGTTTAGGATTAATTACGGTAAGGGGGTCTGGTGGCCGTTGATCATTTTGACCAACGGCCTAGATTGAACGGGTAAGTGGGGTGGTTTAATGGGATAGGGTTTGGGTTATTTCAGATTTTAATTGGGTCGGGGTAATTGGGCTTCAAATTGGGTTCAATTGGGGTTCAAAATCAGGCTATAATTGAAATAAAATGGGGCTAACATTTAAATAGCCAATTTTTCCTATTTGATTTATAAAAAAATAATAAAATAATTTATGTAAATAAATTAAAGGTGCTAAAATCATTTACAGTACATAATTATCAAATTAAAAACACTAGACTTAATTTTTATAGATATAAATGCAATTAAATCTAAAAGAGGCTAATATTGCAATTATATGCAATTTAGCTTTAAAAATACTAAATCAATTTATAAAAATATGCAAAAATATCTTAGCTATATTTTCTATGAAAATCCAATAAATGAATCACCAAAATGAAAACTTTGGGAATTATTATTGTGTTTTTATGAATAAAATAGGGGAATAAATTGGTTAAAAAGAATCTTTTAAAAATTAGGAAAATGATAAAACATTGAACATACTTATACATACATACATATGCTATTTGAAAGTATTTTGCATATTAAAAATATATAAGAAAAAATTGGGTATCAGTAGCTGCCCCTCTTTACCCAGAAAGGATGAAAGAGTTGTCGGGTAAAGATATGATGGTTAATTTTGACCAAGCGAAACTGTTCAAAGAGGTTTAGGCCGCAGAAACTTTCAAGAACGGTCGCAATATCCAGGGAGGGGTGAATGGTTAAGGTTCGACATGGCTGCGGTAACTGGAGCGGGATTGCTCCTGCCGAGATGGTCGTTGCTTGTCGGTTTACCTGCAAATAAGAAATACACGCGTATATTGTGCGTAAATTTAAACATGATGCAATTTTCCGTTGGATCATGAAGATTGTATTTGGATGGTTAGAATGACGTCCTTAGACCATGATGTCCTGGGCCATGAGGCGTATAATAAAGGATTCGCAGGCCATGAAATAATGCTCTCGAGCTATGAGGATGACGCCTCCGAACCATGATGCCTTTGAATAATGATATGCAAAATATTAAAAGGGGTCCTTAGGCCATGACATGGTGTTCTCGAGCTATGAAAATGGTGCCTCCGAACGATGATGCCTTTGGACAATTTGGTGATCTTTCAGCGCATGAGGTGCAGTAGGTGGTCATCTTTCAGCCATGCAAGTGTAGATGAAGTGGCGATCTTTCAGCCATGCAAATGTAGATAAAGTGGAGATCTTTTAGCCATGCAAATGTAGATGAAGTGGCGATCTTTCAACCATGCAATGCAGTAGGTGGCGATCTTTCATCCATGTAAATGTAGATGAGGTGGCGATATTTCAGCCATGCAAATATAGATGAGGTGGCGATCTTTCAGCCATGTAACGCAAAAGGAGGTGATCTTTATGCCATGTAAACGTAGATGAGGCGATCTTTCAGCCATGCAGATGCAGTAAGTGGCAATTTTTCAGCCATGCAGATGCAGTAGGTGGCGATCTTTCAGCCATGCAGATGCAGTAGGTGGCGATCTTTCAACCATGCAAATGCAGTAGGTGGCGATCTTTCAGCCATGCAGATGCAGTAGGTAGCGATCTTTCAGCCATGCAAATGCAGTAGGTGGCGATCTTTCAGCCATGCAGATGTAGTAGGTGGCGATCTTTCAGCCATGCAAATGTAGATGGAGGTAGAGCTTAACCTCGGAAGGTAGAATGGTAGCCTTATACAATGCAGAAAATGTAGATAGAGATAGTGTTTAGTCTCGGAAGGCAGAATAGTACCCTTATGCAATGCAGAGATGCAGATGGAGATAATGTTTAGTCTCGGAAGGCAGAATGGTAGCCTTATGCAAGAAATAAAGTGTCAAGCGGTAACAGAGCTTCTTAGATGATAGTGATTGTGATATTGTGACTGCACAGAACGTCACCGGTGTGTATGGATGGCAAATGTGAGTAAGTGCGACAGTTCTGAGAGTTATATTCTTGAACGACGTTTGTCTCGTGGGTGTATAGTACATCTGATGTTTTCGTAATCCAAGTGCCTGTGTGCAAAGAAAAATCATGAGATTTGTAAAGGGGGAAGGTTAGTTCATATCCCCGCTGGCTTTGCTTGATCTGCTTGGCTTTGATCTAGTGATACGGTTTGCATTATTGGGGTAGCGTTGCTAAACAAGGCAATTTCAGTAATAAACATGCATGATTTCGTAAAAAATATGTCATAAGTATATATAATTAAAAAAACAATTTTTAGATGAATCGACGACTATGACATTGTTCAAGACGTTACAACCTCTCTTGCTACGAAATTTTGAGGGTCCTCCTCAAAATTCTACCCTAGTTTAATGGGTTGATGTTTATGACCGTTGCTTGCGATGATTGGCTGAAGTTACTTCGGAATTTTGAGGGTCATCCTCAAAATTCTGCCCAAGTTTCCAATTGCGGGGGGAAATGAAGATTTTATTGAATTATGACCGAACCCATAGGGATGCCTACGTATACCCTCTTAAACGGGAATCAGGTCAGGTGTAGTTCAATTTACATCATATAGGAAAGCATAAAGATTACACATAGTAACGCTTGACTGCATCTGAGTTGATTAGTTTTGGCCAGACATGTCCGTCCATTTCTGCAAGTATGAGGGCTCCTCCTGTCAGGACCCGGTGAACCATGTATGGACCCTGTCAGTTGGGAAAGAACTTCCCTTTGGCTCATCTTGATGCGAAATTTTTTTCTTTAACACCAGTTGCCCTAGTGTGAACTGTCTCAGCTTGACTCTTTTGTCGAAGGCTCTAGACATTCTGTTCTGATAAAGTTGACCATGGCAAACTGCATTCATTCCTTTTCCGTCTATAAAGGCTAGTTGTTCATAATGACTTTTTTACCCATTCTGCGTCATCGAGCTCAGCTTCTTGTATGGTCCCTAAGGAAGGGATTTCTACCTAAACGAGAATAATGGCTTCTGTACCATAAACACACATATAGGGGGTTGCCTCAGTTGATGTGCAGATTGTGGTGTGATACCCTAATAGGTCTAAATGATAACTTCTCGTGCCATTGTTTATGCTTCTCTATCATTTTCCTCAATATCTTCTTGATATTCTTGTTGGCGGCTTCTACGACTCCATTCATCTGAGGTCTGTAGGCTGTAGAATTCTTGTGTTTGATCTTGAAAATTTCACACATAGCTTTCATCAAGTCACTATTGAGGTTAGAGCCATTATTAGTAATGATTGACTCTGGAATCCCAAATCGACAAACGATGTCGTCGCGGACAAAGTCCGTCACAACTTTCTTGGTTACTACTCTAAAAGATGCTGCTTCGACCCATTTGGTAAAATAGTCGATTGTTACTAGGATAAACATGTGTCTATTGGAAGCGGCGGGCTCGATTGGTCCAATAACATCCATCCCCCAAGTGGTGAATGGCCATGGTAAGCTTGTTGCATTAAGCTCATTTGGAGGTACCTTTATCATGTTTGCATGTATCTGATAGCGGTGGCATTTCCGGACATACTGGATGCAGTCCATTTCTATAGTCATCCAAAAGTAACCAGCTTGGAGTATCTTCTTTGCTAAGACAAAACCGTTCATATGTGGACCGCATGTTCCAGCGTGAATTTCTTCTAGTAGCCTGGATGCTTCATTTGCATCGACGCACCTTAATAATCCCAAATCAGGATTTCTCCTATGCAGGATTCCTCCGATGTGAAAGAAATTATTGGACAACCTCCTAAGTGTGCATTTCTGAGTAGGATTTGCAAGTTCTGGGTACTCGCCTTTTGCCAAATACTCCTTGATATCATGAACCCAAGGCTTTCCATCTGCTTATTCTTCGACATGGCCACAGTAAGCCAGCTGATTGGAATGGGATCAATGAAATTTTTGTCTGGATGTTGTATCATGGATCACATGGTAGCTAATGCATCGGCGAACACATTCTGGACCCTAGGAACATGTTGGAACTCCGTTTTCGTGAACCTTTATCTCAATTCTTGTACATGATGTAAATACGAGAGTATCTTGGAGTTCTTTGTCTCCCATTCTTCTCGTACCTGATGTATAAGCAAGTTTGAATCTCCGGTCACTAGTAACTCTTGAATGTTCATATCGATGGCCATTTTAAGCCCTAAGATGCAAGCTTCATAGTCAGCCATGTTGTTGGTGCACGGGAACCTAAGTTTGGCAGACACCGGATAATGCTGACCGGTTTCAGATACTAGGACTGCTCCTATGCCAATTCCTTTGAAATTTGCCGCTCCATCAAAAAACATTCTCCAACCATCATAGGATTCTGCAATGTCTTCTCCTATGAATGATACCTCTTCATTAGGAAAATACGTTTTCAGGGGTTCGTATTCTCCATCTACAGGATTTTTAGCAAGGTGATCTCCTAATGCCTATCCCTTTATTGCTTTCTGAGTCACGTAAACGATGTCGAACTCACTCAACAGGATTTGCCACTTGGCTAGCTTGCCAGTGGGCATGGTCTTCTGGAAGATGTACTTCAAAGGATCCATCCTCGATATGAGATATGTAGTATAGGCATAGAAGTAGTGCCTCAACTTTTGAGCTACCCAATTCAAAGCACAACAGGTGCGCTCTAACAGAGAATGCTGAACCTCGTACAGGGTGAACTTCTTATTAAGATAATAAATGGCCTGCTCCTTCCTCCCCATTTCATCATGCTGCCCCAGAACACAACTGCAAGCTCTATCCAATACTGCAAGGTAGAGTAATAAAGGTCTATCTAGATCAGGCGGGACCAAGACTGGTAGTGTTGACAGGTATTCCTTGATTTTGTCGAAGGCCTTTCGGCAGTCATCAGTCCATTTGGTAGCGGCATCCTTTATCAACATTTTAAAGATTGGCTCACAGATGACTATAAACTGTGCTATGAACCGGCTGATGTAGTTAAGCCTTCCCAGGAAACTCATCACGTCCTTCTTGCTATTTGGCGGTGGCAATTCTTGAATGGCTTTGGCTTTTGATGGATCCAGTTTTATTCCTCGGCGACTCACAATAAACCCAAGTAATTTTACAGCAAGAATCCCAGATGCACACTTTGCGGGATTTAGTTTCAGGTTGTACCTTCGCAGTCTATTGAAGAACTTCCTCAAGTCTTCCTTGTAATTCGTGGCCTTATTGGACTTGATGATAACATCATCTACATACACCTCTATCTCCTTGTGTATCATATCATGGAAAATGGTAGTCATGTCCCTCATGTAGGTGGCCTCAGCATTCTTTAGCCCAAACAGCATCATCTTCTAACAATACATTCCCCATGGTGTAAGGAAAGCCGTTTTTTCAGCATCTTCTTCATCCATCCAGATCTGATGATAACCAGCGAAACAATCTACAAATGATTGGAACTCGTGCTTGGCGCAATTGTCAATCAGGATGTGTATGTTTGGCAAAGGGAAGTCGTCTTTCGGACTGGCCCGGTTGAGATCCCAGTAGTCTACATAGACTCTGACCTTCCCATCCTTTTTTGGTACAGGCACGATGTTGGCTAACCATGTCGGGTATTCTACTACCCTGATAACCTTAGCTTTGACCTATTTGGTGACTTCTTCCTTGATTTTCAAACTCATATTGGGTTTGAACTTTCTGAGTTTTTGCTTTATCTATACAAAATACTTTCAAAATAATATATGCACGCATATATAAGCATGCCCAAGTGTTTTATATTTTTCCCATTTTTTAAAAGATTTTTAAACACAATTTATTGTCCATTTTAGCAGTACAAAATCGATAACTACTCCCAAAATCATCAATTTTGGTGAATAATTTATTTTATTCCCATATTTATACCAAAATATAGTTAATGTAAGTTTTATATATTTTTACAAATTTATTTGGTATTTTAAAGCTAAATTGCATATAATTGCAATTCTAGCCTATTTTAATATTTAATAGCATTTTTATAATCATAAAATTGGTTCCAGTAGTTTTAAATTAATATTTATCTGTTATTAACTAATCCATTGCTTTTAATTTGTTTTCAAAATCATTTTTACTATTTTTGGTAAAATAAAAGGGAAAAACTGGCAATGTAAATTTTAGCCTCATTTCGTTTCAATTTTAGCCCCATTACATTTCAATTTTAGCCTCCAATTGACCCAATCTTAACCCCCAATTAGACCAGCCCAATTTCAATTTTAACCCGACCCCCTTAACCCGTTCACTAACCCGCCCGGCCTTTCCTTTAATCCAGGCCGTTGATCGTTTCGATCAATGGCCACGATCGTCCCTTACCATTTTAATTCACCTAACCCTAACCTAATCCCCCATTTCATTCTGATAGCTACCTTTGGATTCTATCATCTCCCAAAACTAGGTTCCTCGGAACCCTAGTCATCTTCTACCCTTTTCAACCACACTTTCACCGGAATCCATGGCTTCTCAAGCGATGGATGGCCTGTACTCACCCTCCTCCACCATTAAACCCTGGGTGTTCGAAATTTTGAGGTCCGACCTCGATGGTGTCCTTTCAGATCTCTACAGATCCAAGGTTCTATGGCCTCTCCGGCCTGGCTCCGGCGTATTCAGGCATCAGAAGCCTATTTCTGACCTTTTCGACTCAAGATCAGACCTTCTTCCAAGCCTTTCTCATTTCTAAGGTTTCTCTGAAACCCTAGCCATTCGAGGTGTTTATCTAGTTGTTTTCTTAAATCTATGCTATATTTGTGCTCTAATGGAGTTTTAAAACGTTTTTCCCAATTTTTCTTTCAAAATTTGTTTCTCTTCGATTTAGGGTTTCTAAAAAAATTTCGAAAGTTTCTCTGACTCTACCTCTTCTTTTCTTTGTGTGTACCTATCTATGCTATGTTTGTATGTTTTCTTTTTCTACCTAGCATGTTCTTCCCCTGTATCTTTATGTTTGCCTTATTTTGCATGTTCATCTATTGTGCTCCGTTCTTTCTACTACTGGTTTTTATACCATGCTTTCACATGTTTATCTTATCTTTTTGTTTACCCCTATGTTCCTTTACTGTATTTTCTACTAAGCTTTTAGGTCTTTAATTGCCTTCTTCTGGACTTTGTTTGAGTTCTTTGTTAAACATGTTTCCTCTGCTGTTCTCTTAAGTGCTATACTATCTCATTTCTCTTCTGAAACTTGTTTAAGTTCCAAGCTTTCTTAAAACATGTTCTTTATGCTTCAAATCAGCTTTCTCACTTTGTTGTTTCAAACTTGCTATTACATCTTTTTTTTTCTCATAAGTCTCTGAAAAAGACCTCTAAGCTTGTTTCCGTTATTTGTCTTCTTTTCTCTGTATCTAACTCGAGTTGAAAACCTTAGGGTTTGGGATTTTTGGCGAGTTTTGATCTTGTCTTTGAGACTACAGTTCTATTTTGGAACTCTAGGTTTCTCAGACTCATTTTGAGTCTTTGTACTGAAGTCGAACTTCTTTGACTCTGAACTTTTATATGCTAGGCTTTTCTAATTAGCATGACAATTCTTTCTTGATTCACATGTCTGTGAACTTTATACATGATGAATTCTTCCTTCAAAAAATGCTTTGCCAATTTATGATTGATTCAAAATTCCTTTTAATAAGGATCGATTGATTGTTACTGATTTTCTTTAATTAAACCTTTCTTCACCTTTTCTGGTTGGATTCATTTATACCAAAAATCAATTTCTGATTTTTACTGACTGTTGATTGATTGTCTTTCCTTATTTGCACAAACCGTGTTGATATCAAACTCTTTCCTTAAATAGTTTCTGTGAATCTGCCCTTCTTGTACTACTTTGGAAAATATTTTGATCAAACTCTTTCCTTAATTATCTTGCCCGTTTGAAATCAGAATCCCTTAATTGAAGGGAGACCTTATGTGATTGATTTCGAAATTATTCTCTTACCTATTTCTACTTGCTTTCTGCACTATAAAGGGCACGACCCTTCTGCACTTTTTGGGGACTTCCAATTCAATACTCTTTAAGACCTTGAGTTCAACACTTACACAACACTTATTGAACACGTTCAATTTCAATACTCCTACATTCTCAATTCAACACTCTACTCTCTTCTGAAATCTTCTGGCTATGTATTTGCAATTTGGCTTTACTACTGCTCTTCTCTTCTTATTTTCCTGAAATTGGTATTTTCTAATTTAACTTTCGGCTTTATCCCTATGTGTTTGCATTACAGTTTCAACAATCGTGTCTACTTTGTTGTTTATGTTCTGTATTGAATATGTTGTTCTCTTTGCATCTGTTGCTGTGTGAATTCCCCATACCCTTATTCACTTCTATGTGTTTGAGTTAAGGTTCAGGCATGGCAATATCCAAATTGCTGCTCATGTCTGGACCTGATCCTTTAATGGATCCTAACTCCCAAACAATGTGGCTAGCAGGCTGGTTAAGGGTGTGCCAGCACTCCTAATTGCTGGGTATGACCACCAGCCTGTCTTGGCCTTCCCCAAAATTCCCTCTATGCACTTGTACTCTCTCTTATATTCTAAGTTATGTCCCCTTCCTATGAGCCTTGCTTTGGGACCTTGAGCTCCCTCTGAACTTGGACATTTGAGGGCCGGCCCTTCCACACTGCACTATAATCCAATTCTGCAATATATTTGGGTGTAAGCACTGCCCGGAGTCCACTTGAGACTCTTACAGAACTCTGACGCATCCCAAATAGGAGAAAGGATTTGGAATTTGATCTTTGGAGTTGGTTTACTTCATGCTTCAGACAGAAGTCTGAATCAGGCTCTCCTTGGTTGGGATTTTAGCTTTCTGATATAATTTTTACTTTTTTTTCTTCATTCTGGGTTGTAATAATTTGTAATAACTCATGGGGGCTTATAGTGAAAAAGGGAGGGGTACTTATGTATGCCTAAGGGTAGATATCATGCTCATTGGGTCTTTATTTCTGCAAATCATGGCTAGTTCTGCATTTTGGCATCTTTGAAATCCTGTTTTAGGTTCTGCACTTCTACATTTTCATACAGAAATCCTGTTTTTGGTTCTGCACTTCTACATTTTCATATAGAAATCATGTCTATAAACTTCTGCATCTTAGAAATCCTACCTATAAGTTCTGCATATATATCATATCAATAGCTTTTGCATTTCTGCATCTCATATAGAGAACATGACTATTGGATTCTGCACTTTGCCTATCATATACAAAGCATGTCTATAAGGTTCTGAATACTACATACGTATCCATCACTAGGCAAACGATATATAGGCTTAAATAATAAAAATTAGCATTTTAGACGCCATGCCTATAGGATTTCTGCATTTTCGTAAAGGTTAAAATCAGTCACACTTAGAAAGCATGCCTATAGGAATAAGCAACTAATCTGGATCCCTCAACTTGCTTATAAGTGTAAAATCAGTAATAGCATTGCTTAAACGCTTGCAGAACTTATGTTCCTGCTATTAATAAATCTGCTTCTGAAATCAGTATCTTTCTCTCGTATTTAGATATCATGCCTATAGGTTTCACCTAAGTAAGCTATAAGGTAAATTAGCTAATTGAATCAGACTCTGTTAATTCCAACCAGCAGGCAGGTCTGATTCCGGTTTCTTATCTGAAATGTGTAATAGACTAGTCTGCCTCCTTAACGTTTAAGTTTAATTCAAACTATAACTAGTATCTGCAAGACATTCTAAACAATCTATCTTTAAGTGAAGAAGCCTGTCTGAGCCTTTTAAATTGTTATGTGTTTCCCATATCTGCCTTATGTGTTTTTGTTTATCGCTTTAGAATTTTATCCTTTTAAACCATACAAAGCCCAAATCTCCCTTCCCTTTAGGACTAGTAGTCCCAAATGCCTCCGGGGCTGATATGATTGGGGCGGGTACTAGCATGCAATAAGTAAACAAAACCATTCCGCGTTTAATACCTCAACGGGGTGGGAAAGGGTAGATATTGGATATGATTACCGATGCGCTAATACCATGTGTAACCCCTCTTCTGACGAGTGATTAAAGGGTATTGCATTGATGTGATCCATATTATTTATAAACCTAGGACCCCCTTCCCTTTACTTGTTTATTTTATTACTTTCAAAATTTCAAAACTCTTTTTTCTCAAATTTCAGCTTCCTTGTTTCTTCAAACTTTAACTTATTTGCAATCACAATGTGACAACCCATCATATTTGAAACCCTTATTTGCTTATTTATTGTTTTTACTTAAGTCACAATTGTAGCATGGCCGGCAACCACACTAGTGGATCTTGAGGGGTTCCTAACACCTTCCCCTCGAGATAATTTTTAACCCTTACCCAAACTCTGGTTTTTCTAAACAAATTCTTCCTAGTGTCCTAATGCACTTAATCATTAGGTGGTGACTCTTCAAATCAAAAAACCTAATTCCCAAAAGGGAACGAGTTGTCCTCCCAAATGTCATAAACCCGATTTCGCGAGAAAAAGGGGGCGCGACAGCATGGCGACTCTGCTGGAGATTTCTTTAAGGCTTTTACCATTTCATGCTATTTGTGACTTTATGCTTCCTTGAATGTCTTGAATGCCTTTAAGTATTTATTTTGCTCTCCTACTTCGAAAACTGACTTGGCTCTTCGTTTCTTCTCTTAATTTCTCTTAATGCTTTCTTTTACCGCTTTCCTTTAATACTGTTGTAATTTTGAGCAATTATTGTAATTATTACCTTATGAATGTGCAAATACCTGACAATTTGCTTAATTATTGTAACTGCATATTCAACATCATATTCCACTCGTGTCAAACAAAATACCATAGCAACACTTATAATGAGTGGTTGCGCCCTTCCGATATTATTAGCCCCTAAATTTGGCAAAGGCATATTTGCGGTAAAACCAGTCGATCAACGGTGTAGTCGACAGTTCCGTGTCTTTCCCTCTTGAGTTGTCCGCTCAAGGGTACCAGTCTAATACCCCATAGAAACCCTACTATGTTTAATTGTGCATGCATCACTGTCAAAACCTAGCCGAGTCAGTTATGTTGTCCACATAATGACTCTTTAAGATAGCCTTGTCCCAAGTCCACTGGGTTTCCTTGGAACCCAAACGGCCATTACCACATTCTGTGCATTTATTTGGAGAACTAAATGCTGATTATGCCAATTATTGGTATTTAATAGTCGAGTCTGGTGGGGGTAAGGGCCTAACCCTTTTGTCTTGCAGAAACATGAGGCACGAGGTCCCCAACTTTGGTATGGTTAGCACACCCTCACTCTTGTTGGACTGGTGGAGGAGTCTTCCATCAAATGACCAAATCAACAAGTGGAAAGAGAGGGCCGCCAATGCTAGCGAATAGTTGGAATATCTGGAGTACAGTCTGCTGGAATTGGAAGGGAAAGTGAGGAAGAGAGTCACTGCCTGCCAGAACGCTGATGGCAAAGACATTTATACTGGTAAACCTATGCGAGCTGGAGGATTTGATTAACGAGAGCATTCAACCTGAGGAAGGTCCTTATGGGACCAAATAGATAGGAGTTTTTTTTTACTTTATGAAATGTAATAAGGCCAATGGCCACTAGTGACATTTTATTCCTTGTTATTTAGTGTCGTTTTGGGATCCGTCTTATCTTTATCAATAAAATGAGGCATTTAGTATTCTAAGTTCTCCAAATCAATTTGTCGCTAGGCCTACCTCGATCACAACGAGGCTCCCAAATCAGGACACGGTTTATATTCTCGAACTATGTGATTAAATATCGCAGCATCTTTTCCTTTTAATCCGCACTAACTTGCTACCTTTTTGTTTTTACTTTTGTTTTATTCCCCCTCCCCAAAGGTTAGTTCGTGCACTCTGGCATCTTTATCATACTCCACAAGATCCAAGGGGCCTCCACCCACTCCTCCTCCTAGTCCCGTCAGAAATAGGAACAAGGGAAAAATGGAAGATTTGAGCAACATCAGAAAGGAAAACTCGATTGAACGGGTAGAAATAACTGAGGGTACTCATGTCTCCAAAGAAGGTGCATCCCAACTCGAGTAGAAACTGCTGAAATTTCAGGAGGAACTTGATCATGTCCGGAATTTGGCAAGCTTGTCGTTTTCCCTCACCACCCCAGATGTCAACTTTCCTAACACTCAAAACCCCACACCTCCACAGAACATCCCGAAACCACAAAACCATCCTGCTCCCCATCACCACTGTAACACTTGCCACACTTCCAATAACACCCCGCTATTCATCCCTAAACCACTGAACTCCATAAATGATCATAACACCCCTATCTATGTGGAAACCATACCACACTCCATTCCACCCATCTCAAGCACCTGAGTCTGATGACAAAGACTCCCCTATCAGGAGCCTGGCCGCAGAACTCAAGAAGCTGACTAGCCGGGTTCAGGGTGTTGAAGGAAGTAACGGGATTGAATGGTTGAACTACGAAGATCTTTGCATACAACCGGATGTTGAACTGCCCGAGAGGTACCAACCTCCTAAGTTCGAAATGTTTGATGGTACAGGGATCCTAGAGTCCATTTAAGGACATACTGTGACAAGCTGGTCAGAGTAGGGAAGGACGAAAAGATTTTCATGAAGCTTTTTATGATAAGTCTGAAAGGAGATACTCTATCTTGGTACATTAGACAAGACCCGAAGAAGTGGTCGAATTGGGTAAGTATGGCGTCCGATTTCATGGACAGGTTCAGGTTCAACACGGAGAATGTGCCATATGTGTTCTACATCCAGAACCTAAAGAAAAAACTTACGGAGACTTTCCGCGAATATGCCACTCATTGGAGATCAGAAGCTGCTAAGGTCAGACCGGCTTTAGAAGAAGAACAAATGAACAGGTTTTTCGTCCGAGCTCAAGACCCACAGTACTATGAAAGGTTGATGCTGATGGAAATCCAGAAATTTTCCGACATCATCAAGCTATGGGAGAGGATCGAGGAAGGTATCAAAAGTGGCATGGTCACAAACCTTGAAGCTTTGCAGGCTACAACAAGGCTCTACAGTCTAGTGGCACGTCCAAGAAGAGGGATGTGAGCGCCGTGATGGTTGCACAGAAAACCAAATACCCTATCAAATACCAAGCCTACCCGATGCCTCCACTTACCTATCAACCTACCCCAAATTACCAAGCACCCTCACCCTCTTACCAAGCTCCACCACCTACTTACCAATCACCTCCACCACCCACATATCAACCTACTTCACCCAGATACTCCCAACCCGCACACGTCTACCAAGCCTACAACACCCAATAAGCCCACTATCAATCACCTCCCCCTCGCTAAAACTTTCCTAGATCCTGACCAAATTTCGACCGCAGACCTCCCAAACAGTATACCACCATTGCCGAACCAATTGACTAGCTGTATGAATGGCTCAAAGCTGCTAGTTATGTCACCTCTATCCCTTCCATAACCCTCGAAAACCACTCCCAATGGGTCAACCCAAAAAAACTTGTGCATACCATTTCGGCATGAAAGGGCATACTATTGATGAGTGCCGCTCTCTGAAGGATAATATCCAAGCTTTGATTGACAACAAGATCATCGTGGCAAAAGAGCCTGCTCCGAACGTCTGCAGCAACCCTCTACCAGACCACAAGGGTGGAGGTTTTCACATGATTGAGATAGAGGATGATTGGGACCCCAAAGGATCGATCAGATTAATCGTAAAAGGTGACGAGCCGAAGAAATCAATAGTCACCCTTAACCCGATTGTGGTCCAGATTCAGCCTTCTGGGGATGCCGAGGTGAATATGTCTATACCACTTGAGTTTGAAGCACCACCCCCTGCAAAGACGCCAACAACAATTGAGGTCGATTTTGGGTCCCCAAAGGCACTTGTGCCATTTGAGGTTGTTGTGTTACCTTCCAAAGCAAGGGTGCCCATTCCAGTAGCAACAACAGCCATAACACCGTTCCACACAAAGGCCATACCATGAGATTACACAGCTGAGGCAAGAAGGAAAAGGAAAACCAAGTTCGGAGAAGCAGTTGTGGCATAGGGTATGACAAGGACCAGTAGGGTTTATACTCCAGAACACTTGGCTGAGTCGAGTGAGCAAACATCTGGATGGCCAGCCATCACTGAAGCTGTGCCCGACTACCTTTGGAGGAAGATACAGGCCAAAGAGTATTCAGTCATTAATTAGTTGAACAAAACGCCAACCCAGATCTCTATCTTAGCTCTCCTACAAAGCTCTGGCGCACATAAGAATGCCTTATTGAAGGTGCTGAGTGAGGCGTATGTACCAAGCAACATCACCGGAGGAGAAAGGGCAAATATGGTGGGACAGGTATTGGAGAGTCACAAAATCACTTTTCATGAAGATGAGTTGCCACCAGAAGGGCTGAGCCACAACAAGGCGTTTCACATCACCGTGCAATACGAGGATTATTTTATCACTAGGGTCATGATCGATGGAGGGTCCAGCCTCAACATTTGTCCGCTGGTAACAATCAGAACATTAGGGAAATGGCTGCGTGAGATTAAAGACAGGGCCATTAACGTCAAAGCCTTTGACGGTTCCCAAAGGTCCACTATTGGGGAAATCAGCCTGTGTTTATAGATGGGGCCCACTTGGTTTAATGTCGACTTTCAAGTAATAGACGTGCCGGCATCTTACAACTTGCTCTTGGGATGACCATGGATTCATGCCACTGGAGATGTAGCATCAACCCTACATCAGGCAGTGAAATTTGAGTGGAATTACCAAGAGGTGATCATCCACGGCGATGGTAGCAATCCCATATACAGTCGCCAGACCATCCCAGCGATTGGAGGAAGAAGGAAGATAGGTGGAGAAACCTATCACCATATCAAGCGAGTCAACGCCGTTGACAAGGATAAATGGTGGGATAACAAAATCGAAATCATATTGAATTGGTGCGGATATGAGCCAGGCAAGGTACTTGGCAAGAACCTCCAAGGAATCGCTAAGCTTGTCAAGCTGAAGAAACATGGTACCACTTTCGGTCTGGAATACGAGTACACCTGGAAAGAGTTCAATGGATGGTCTCCGCCATGGCACGAGCCTTATTATCCACTAGAGCATCTGATACCTCGCTTGGAGCAGATTTTCCAGCCAGCTGATGTTATATATGGGTCAAAAGAAGAGGAGGCACTGTCAGCGATGAGGGATTTGTTTGTTGGAAGAGGATGACATGGATTGCTGTGTCATTTTCGAGGAGGAAGGGGAGGAAGGCCCTTCCATACAAGCCGTGAGTCAAGGAGCGTGCCTCAACAATTGGTCTATCAGAATCACCAGAGCCCGGAAAGCCTCGGGGTAGCAAGGTTGAACAAGCATCATGCACTATTTTTTCATTTTTTACTAGTTGACTTTCCTTTTGCCTTTAATTTCGCAATAAGATCTTTAATGTTCAAAACAGTTATGGAATTTTTCAAAGCATTTCTGGGCAGCTGTTGATACCCAATTGTTCCCTGTATATTTTTTATATATACAAAATACTTTCAAAATAACATATGCACGCATATATAAGCATGCCCAAGTATTTTAGTATTTTTCCCAATTATTAAAAGACTTTTAAAACCAATTTATTGTCCATTTTAGCAGTACCAAATCGATAATTACTCCCAAAATCATCAATTTTGGTGAATAATTTATTTTATTCCCATATTTATACCAAGATATAGTTAAGGTAATTTTATATATTTTTACAAATTTATTTGGTATTTTTAAAGCTAAATTGCATATAACTGCAATTCTAGCCTATTTTAAGATTTAATAGCATTTTTATAATCATAAAATTGGTTCCAATATTTTTAAATTAATATTTATGTGTTACCAACTAATCCAATGCTTTTAATTTGTTTTCAAAATCATTTTTACTATTTTTTGTAAAATAAAAGTGAAAAATTGGCGATGTAAATTTTAGCCTCATTTCGTTTCAATTTTAGCCCCATTACATTTCAATTTTAGCCTCCAACTTACCCAATCTTAACCCCCAATTAGGCCAGCCCAATTTCAATTTTAACCCGACCCCCTTAACCCGTTCACTAACCCGCCCGACCTTTCTTTTAATCCAACGACCGTCCCTTATCATTTTAATTCACCTAACCCTACCCTAATCCCCCATTTCATTCTGATAGCCGCATTTGGATACTCTCCTCTCCCAAAACACTCTCGAAAGTTCCTCGGAACCCTAGTCATCTTCTACCTTTTTCAACCATACTTTCACCGGAATCCATGGCTTCTCAGGCCATGGATGGCCTGTACTCACCCTCATCCACCATTAAACCCTATGTGTTCGAAGTTTCGAGGTCTGACCTCGATGGTGTCCTTTCAGATCTCTACAGATCCAAGGTTCTATGGACTCTCCGGCCTGGCTCCGGCGTATTCAGGCATCAGAAGTCTATTTCTGACCTCTCCGACTCAAGATCGGAACTTTTTCCAAGCCTTTCTCATTTCTAAGGTTTCTCTGAAACCCTAGCCATTCGAGTTTTTTATCTAGTTGTTTTCTTAAATCTATGCTATATATGTGCTCTACTGGAGTTTTATAACGTTTTCCTCAATTTTTCTTTCAAAATTTGTTTCTCTTCGATTTAGGGTTTTTGAAATTTTTTTGAAAGTTTCTCTGACTTTTCCTCTTCTTTTCTTTGTGTGTATCTGTCTATGCTATGTTTGTATGTTTTCTTTTTCTACCTAGCATATTCTTCCCCTGTTTCTTTATGTTTGCCTTATTTTGCATGTTCTTCTATTGTGCTCCGTTCTTTCTTCTGCTGGTTTCTATACCATGCTTTCACATGTTTATCTTATGTGTTCGCTTACCCCTATGTTCCTTTACTGTATTTTCTACTAAGCTTTTAGGTCTTTAGTTGCCTTCTTCTGGACTTTTTTTGAGTTCTTTGTTAAACATGTTTCCTCTACTGTTCTCTTAAGTGCTATACTATCTTGTTTCTCTTTTGAAACTTGTTTAAGTTCCAAGCCTTCTTAAAATGTGTTCTTTATGCTTCAAATCAGCTTTCTCACAGAATAGTTGCTTAGGGAAAAACAGTTTTGAAAGGAGAAGGGGATAGGAGCAACAACAACTTGGAACAAGCCAACACACACAGAACAAGTTCAAAGAATAGTGCAGTTTCAAAAGTCACAAACAGGGAAGTAAGAGGTTGGGGCCAATTATGAAACACCTAAACATGGATAAGAGGAGAAGCACATAGACCAGCAAGTACAAAGAACAAGTAGGAACTTATTGGCCTCCAGACCACAAACTACTACTTCAAAGGGTTAACAAAGGGATCATGCTTGAAATTAGAATAGTAATAGGCAATAAGACATAGGGACAGGGTATGAGAGTAGTCATGCTGAGGGAAGCAGTCTATTACACACAATTAGTAATTCCACTTAGTGTTAATCAAGTTCATTAGGAGTCTATGATACTAACATAGCATACTAGTTGAGGGAAATAAACAAGGACTCAAATAAACATGCTGATTACACTTGAACAAGAGAGGGCAAACTTAAGCATGCTGAATAAAACAGTAAACAAGAAGCGCAATTAAACACATAAGCCATTAAATCAGTACATAAGGAGACATGGATAGACAGGGAGCACATAGAGTTGAGTTTCAGAATTGAACTTAGGAACATACCAGTTAAGGAAGCAAAAGTAAAGCAAGTAGAGTTCCATAGTCTAGCCTTGGCTTTCAGCCGGCTACACAAGCAGTTAGCACAAATAGTAGAGAAAGAAGAGAGAGTTTGAGTGTGTGAGTGTGTATTCTGAACTAATTGTTCGTGTGTTAAGACTGTAGAAGAGATTCAGTTATATAGTAGTTTGAAAACTGGTTAAAATAGGCAAGAATTAATCCTTCAGCAATTATAGAACTTAGTATAAAAAATTGGTTCGAATCTCCCTTTAATTAAGGGAGTCAGTGTAAACGGTAAAGAGAAGGTGGCAAGTAAGGAAAAAAATCATACATGGATGGATTATAACATATAAGGAAAGATTTCAAAAATAGTACCAGTATAGAGAAGGTAATTAAGGCTAGGTTCAGAAAGCTTTTAAACTAAGAAAACAAGCAGCAATGCAGACAAGGCAAGGAAAAATTAATTAAGGTAAGCAACTAATCAAATTAAGTGGAAGGGTGGGAGTCGAGATTCAGTAGAAATAAGTATCGTAGCAAATATGGTAAGAAAATCAGTCAGCTTAACAGACGGCCAAAGCTCTTAGGGTTTTGAAAGAAAAATTTGCAATCACCATCAATTAAGGAACCCAAAATTGACATATTCGAAGCATAGTCACAGGACATCAAGTAAGTAGGTTAACACATAGAAACGAAGTAAAGAAAATATACTAACCCCCATAGAAGCAAAGTAAGGAAATTCATGCTAACACTCAGAGTCATGTTAAAAGCGGTAAGAGCACAAAATCGTTCAAAACAAACAAGCTCATTTTTAACTACAGGAATCAGTTACCAGATGCTAACATGTTTCAGTATGAACTATATAAAAAAATCTCTCATACAACTCCATTTCAGTCCACTTACTACATACTAACAGGGATCTACCTATCATCAGTGACTGAAGAATTTAAATACACAAGTCATATAGAAACCAAAGAAGAATTTCAACTCTTCACGTATATTCAAACTTCATGTTTTCAGCTTACAAATGCCAAAGTTACAGCTGTGTACCTGGAAGTTGAAATACGAGTAAGAAGGAAAGGAGGTCAACTACAACAGATAACAGTAACATCAGTAGGTTGACCATCAACAACAACAAACAGAGCCAAGTTTAAGACCAAACCATAGTCAAGATGCCCAGGAAGAAAGAAGCTTAA
Source organism: Nicotiana tabacum (assembly GCF_000715075.1). Classification (NCBI taxonomy): domain Eukaryota; kingdom Viridiplantae; phylum Streptophyta; class Magnoliopsida; order Solanales; family Solanaceae; genus Nicotiana; species Nicotiana tabacum. Next base: position 162,958,394 of record NC_134087.1, read on the forward strand.
CCAAAACACTGAATCTATTAGAAATTAGACTAGACGGTCATAGAAAACCTTTCAGCATCAGATAATCCCTCAAGTGTCCTGAACACCCAAGTACAGAACAGAAACAGAGAGATTTCAATTGTTTCTGCTCTTAAAATCAATATAATAGTGTGAGCTGATTGTCTAAAGCCTTCTCTCAAAACTCTTAAGGTTTCAAAGTGTGGAAGAATTCAGCTTTAAAAGCTTTAAAAAAAAAACTAATCCTCAAACTCTCAATACTCTGTTTTTGTATTCAAACTTTGAACTATTTAACTCTCTAAAATTCCTTTTCAATTGAGTAAAAAACTGATCAGACTCATTCCCCAAGGGTTGACAACTCTCAAAAAAAAACTTTCTTCTTTTCAGATTGCTTTTCTCTTCTCAGGTCTGCGCAACTCTGTCCTAAGTCCCTCCACTTATACCCAAACACTGACCTTGCCAGCTCTCAAGAGCACTCAGGCAGAATTTCGAAACTAATTCTGCCCATGATCTTCTTTAGAACTCCACTAGAGTATGTTTTTCCCCATTATCCCTTGTCTTTTCCGTATTTAATGTTCAAACAGTTATGGGCAACATATTTTAATCAATCCCTTTTAAGCCTCCCCATACCATTATGTTTTGTTCCCCATTAACATTAAACAAATGCATTAGTTTAATGTTACATTAGCACTTAGTGGACAGAACACTCAACCTACCCATTTCCTCAAGTTATCAATTCCCAAATTACCCCCTGGAACCCCTGTGATTACTATCCTAACTTAACCCCCCTTTAATTTGTGCTACATCTTTCAGCTATAACCAGTTCTTAAAGAAGAACCTAATCACTGATTAACTAAAGCTGAATTTAAACACAATTTCAATTCCATCGGACTCCAAACTCAAACAGAACCACAGTTAGATTCAAACCACTAAACTCACACAACAATTGAACTCACATCAGAACGAACAGTATCGCAACCAAGATGAAGGGTTTAAGGATTCAGGGAATAGACTAACACAATTCTACACTAAACCTAAATACGAGCAGATGAAACTGTAAACACATTGAATGAACAACTAAATTCATATGTCAAGTCACGTCACAGAGTAGGGGACCAAACATCACATAAAAATGAAACAATTTGGTGTAACAGCAAACGATTTTACCAGAACTACTGAACTACAATTGAACCGAATTAATTGACAAAACTATTTAACCATATGTTGACTGATAGAAGTAGACTAGACCAAGAAAAAGTCCGATGGAGAAGAAAGAAAGGAAAGTAATTGAAAGAGATAGAACTATAACGAAACTTAATCAGACAAGCCATGAAACAATCAAAAGAAAAAGTAAAGAAAAATAAGTACCTCAGAATTTCAGTCCCAGTTCCCATTTGTTTTAGTTGAAACTCCCACTTGTGTTTGAAGCCGAGACGGACCTTAATCGAGTGTTCTCGACTGAGAACACACGACTAAGGTCGACCACGACCTCAATTCTTTCCCTTTAGGGTTTGCTCTTTCGTTTTGAGATTTGACCAACTCCGCTCTGATTCGCGCAAAACTAGTAAGGTACTTGGGACGAGGGTGGTCTAGTGGACAAAAGGTGTGAGTTTGGTAGCCATTGAACGGATTAGGGTTTGGTTCGATTCTTCGATCTAAGATTCGAAGCGTCTGGTACTGATTCGAAGAAAATTGATTCGGGATTTGGAAAGAGGACGTTGTGGGTAGGTTGTGGTGTAATTTTGGTGTTAATCGGAGAAGGTAAGGTTTTTGGACGATCTTCGATTGAAGATTCGAAGAGTTCCGTTGAGATTCGAAGTAAACGACACATGGATTCGTGGAGAGAGTGGCCAGAAGGTTCAGGGGTGTGAGTTTTATAGTCACCGGCATTGTTGCTGCCGGCTTTCAGGCGAAGGGGTACGAGGGCGGCTAGGGTTTGGTGGAGGGTCATTTGGTCTCTGGTTCTTGGAGACGAAGGGGAGGGGTTTGTCTTGAGGGGAACGGGTAAGGGATTAGGTTTATATACTAGAGGGGGAAATGAATCCTGGCCGTTTGATTTGATGAGATCAACGGCCTGGATTGATCATTTAAGTGGAACGACACCGTTTAGGCACTCCTGAGACTGTATCCATCTCCGGTAAACGGGTCGGGTTGGGGAATGGGTAAGGGAGAGATGATCTCGGTCGTTGGATTGATTCAATCCAACGACACTGATTGAAAGTGACATAAACGACGTCGTTTGGGACGTTTCAGTGGGCTGATCAGTTGGATCGGGTTAGACACAAAATTTGGGCTGGATTTGCTCAAAATTAACATGGCCCAGTCCGATTTCTCTTCTATTTTTCATTTTTGTTTTCTTTTCTTTTTAAACTAATCTTCAAAATTAAAAACCTAAAAATCCTAATTTAAATTGTAAAACCAAAATTAACTTAAAATGCTAATTAACTCTTAAAAACAAATATCACACAAAATTGAATAAAAGAAAATCACACGATTTTGACATTAAATATTAAAACGCGAAGTACATTATTTTTTGTGAATTTTTTATTTTTGTAGAACACACTTAACTACTCCTAATTACAGAATTAAATCCTAAATGTCAATGCAACCTATTTTTGTATTTTTCTTTAATTAAAAACAAAGATGAACATGCACAGACAACACGAATAATTAACAAAGTGCCACGAAAATTCTCCAAATTGCGTACAAAGAAAAACTATTTTTTATTTTTTTTATTTCTTTTGGAGTAGTTCCTGTGAGGAAAAAATCACGTGCTCACAGCTGCCCCTCTTTGTCCGGAAACACGAAGAGTTTTCGTGCAAAGATAAAGTGAGCGGATACGAGGGGTTTTTGCCCGTTAGGCTACTCCGTGTGAAGAATTTTTGAAAGATTTGACCGAACCTCTGCTTCAAAGGTTTCCTACATATCCCTGGCTAAAAGGGAATCAGGCCAATATAGTTCGGGAAGTTTCGGTAGATGGGACTACCATGAAGTTGTGGTTTTGTTTTTACTGCTATTACTGCTGCTGCTACCTGCTTACTGCCCTCCTTATTACACCATGCTAAAAGAAAACAAGAAGCTAGACTAAACTAGGAATTACAAAATCTTATCTAGAACTTCAAACCTGCTCTTGTTGCCTTGCTTTCTTGTTGGCTTGTGTTTCCTCTGATGTTTCTTTCTTTCTTGTGAAATTCGAATTGTTTCTCCTTCGACATGCGAATTATCTTTATTTGACCATTGTTGTCTCTCTTTTGACTTATGCACTTGAGTTTATGCTGGGGATTTTAGTTGTAACCCTCCTCCCTCCGGGCGGGCTCCTGACTTCTACTACGACTTAAAAAGATAATACCTCCATTCCCTAGGCGGGCTCCTGACTTCGACTACAACTTGAACGTATAACAACCTCCATTCTCCAGGCGGGCTCCTGACTTCAACAACTTCTTAAAAATATAACACCTCCATTCTCCAGGCGGGCTCCTGACTTCAACAACTTCTTCAAAATATAACACCTCCATTCTCCAGGCGGGCTCCTAACTTCGACTACAACTTGAACGTATAACAACCTCCATTCTCCAGGCGGGCTCCTGACTTCAACAACTTCTTAAAAATATAACACCTCCATTCTCCAAGCGGGCTCCTGACTTCTATTATGACTTAAAAAGATAATACCTCCATTATCCAGACGGGCTCCTGACTTCGACTACAACTTGAAAATATAACAACCTCCATTCTCCAGGCGGGCTCCTGACTTCAACAACTTAAAAATATAACACCTCCATTCTCCAGGTGCGCTCCTGGCTTCAACAACTTCTTAAAAATATAACACCTCCATTCTCCAGGCGGGCTCCTGAATTCAACAACTTCTTCAAAATATAACACCTCCATTCTCCAGGCGGGCTCCTGACTTCAACAACTTTTTCAAAATATAACACTTCCATTCTCCAGGCGGGCTCCTGACTTCAACAACTTCTTAAAAATATAACACCTCCATTCTCCAGGCGGGCTCCTGACTTCAACAACTTCTTCAAAATATAACACCTCCATTCTCCAGGCGGGCTCCTGACTTCGACTACAACTTGAACGTATAACAACCTCCATTCTCCAGGCGGGCTCCTGACTTCAACAAATTCTTAAAAATATAACACCTTCATTCTCCAGGCGGGCTCCTGACTTCAACAACTTCTTCAAAATATAACACCTCCATTCTCCAGGCGGGCTCCTGACTTCTATTATGACTTAAAAAGATAATACCTCCATTACCCAGGCGGGCTCCTAACTTCGACTACAACTTGATAATATAACAACCTCCATTCTCCAGGCGGGCTCCTGACTTCAACAACTTCTTCAAAATATAACACCTCCATTCTCCAGGCGAGCTCCTGAATTCTATTATGACTTAAAAATGCGTTCTATTGCCATTGTTCCTTCCTGCCTCCTGAACCATTTCTAACTTGAATTTTCTTCTTTCTGAACTGCTTCTCCAAAACTAGTGTTTCATTCCTCTGAAACTGCCGGGGATAACTCTGGGTTTTCATTCAAAAAATATGCTATTTTCCTCCTTCCAAGACTACTTCCCTTAAAGCTGGTGTTTTCCTTCCTCTGGAACTACTTCCCTTAAGACTTGTGTTATCTTTCTCCCGAAATTGCTTTAAAACTTGTTTTGCCTTCTTCCCAAAACTGCTGGGGATGCCACTTTTCTCCAAACTTGTGTTATCTTCCTTCTTCCCCAAGTGGGTACCTGACTTCCAGAAAATTTTCAAAATGAAAGAAAATTTTCTGCCCCAGTTTGACGATCTTTCTTGTGGCACGTCTTTCTGTCATCAATAACATTTCCCGTCCCTGCTTAAAATCAAAGAGAATTTGTTAGTTTAAAAGATGAGGATGCTCCTGCCGGGAACGGTTTTCCCTTTCGCTCTTTTCCATGCTCTGCGTTGTTCAACCATCTTGAAACTCAGCTGATAACTTTCGACCTTCTTGATGATTCTGTATTCACCAACCTCTCCACCGTTGTTTTCCACCTTTGCTCTATACCGTCCCCGAAAACTTAGACCAATCCATCATTTGGTTTTACAACGACGTCTTTCTCGTCCCATCACGTTATCCTCGCCTGTCTTATTCCCATTTACCTTGCACCATGTTGGCAACTGGTAGTTGGCTTTGAAAATCCTTCTTTAAAAACAAACTACTACTGATCAAAAGAAATGGAAAATGATGACTTCGAAAGATAGAATAAGAAAAATCTTTCTGAACAATTGTTTGAAGAGAAAATAACTTATCTGAATGGTATAACCGATCCCAATGGTCATGTCGTGCATTTTTGGATTAATCAACCCAGTCTGTTTACATCCATCAATCTTTCTGATATCCCTACTTTGTATTTCAAAGGTCCTGCAACCCCACTTCTCTTTGCCGAAACAACATCTTTATTCTGCTTGATGTCTCGACGGATCCTTTCCATCAAGCTTATCTCGTTTGCCCCCATTTTAATTCCTTGTCGCCTTATAGTGCCCTTCGATGGGTTTTCACTAATAAGACTCTCTCGTTTCTCTCAACTCTCGTCGCCTTATGGTGCCTGTGAAGGTTTTCACCGATAAGACTCTCTCATTTTATTTCTCTCAACTTCTGTCGCCTCATGGTGCCTGTGAAGGTTTTCACCAATAAGACTCTCTCATTTTCATTATTTTCCCTGCTTGGACCGAAGTATTACCCTGATATGAATCACCTCTGTTTGTTCGACTTTTCATCTCTCGAAAAACTGATCAGAAGGTCTTTCTTTGGACCGTAATGTGGGCTTTTGGATGGGATTAGAAAGAAAGGGTATCAAAGGCTAAAAATAATTTGACATGGGCTTAAGATTACAACTTTTGGAATCACATTTCTTATTACAAATACAACCTCTGCCCCAGTTTCTTGCTTGGGGATCTTCCGACTTTTATTTTACTATGACCGAGCCGTAAAGCTCCCTACGTACCCTTAACAGGGATCAGGTCAAACATAGTTCACACCTGAATTTCCTTGTTTGTTATATTTTCCACTTCTTTTCTTTTCTCTTTTCTTTTTTTCTTTTTCTCTCTTTTTCGTTATTGATTCCAAAAGAGGGGTATGAAAGAAATAAATAAGGCACAAAAAGGGGAACAAAGGGTAAAGTGTTTAGATAGTAGAACAAATTGTCTTCGTCATTTTAATCTTCGAAATAATGCCAAATACAAACAATCAACAATTATATCGTAGAAATCATACATAATATCTTTTTACTGCATCAGAATTGATAGCCATGTCTATGCATTTTCCTTCCATATCTGTTAAACATAAAGCCCCATTGGACAATACTCTAGTTAAAATGAATGGCCCATGCCAATTTGGGGCGAACTTGCCTTTTGCCTCAGCCTGATGTGGAAGGATGCGTTTCAGCACTTGCTGGCCCACCTCAAACTTCCGGGGACGCACTTTTTTGTTGTATGCTCTTGCCATTCTCTTTTGATATAACTGGCCATGACACACAGCTGCCAATCTTTTTTCATCAATCAAGTTCAACTGCTCCAGACGGGTTTTGACCCACTAATGATCATCAATCTCAGCCTCAGCGACAATCCGAAGGGACGGGATTTCAACTTCCGCAGGTATTACGGCTTTAGTTCCATATACCAACAAATAAGGAGTTGCCCCTACTGAAGTACGGATAGTAGTGCGATAACCCATCAACGCAAATGGTAATTTTTCATTCCACTGCCTAGAACCTTCTACCATTTTCCGAAGTATCTTCTTTATGTTTTTGTTGGCTGCTTCAACTGCTCCATTCGCCTTGGGACGATTTGGGTTAAAATTGCGGTGTGTAATCTTAAACTGTTGATATACCTCTTTCATCAAATTGCTATTAAGATTAGCACCATTATTTGTGATGATCACCTTCGGGATTCCAAATCGACAGATGATATTTGAGTCAACAAAATCGACCACTGCTTTCTTGGTCACAGACTTGAAAGTTTTGGCCTCAACCCATTTGGTGAAATAATCAATGGCTATACCAGAATGAACCTATGCCCGTTGGATACTGCTGGCTCAATTTGTCCAATAATATCCATGCCCCAAGCGACGAAGGGCCATGGCGCTGACATTGTGTGTAATTCCGATGGCGGAGAATGAATCAAATCTCCGTGTATCTGGCACTGATGGCATTTGCGCACAAAACTAATACAATCTCTCTCCATGGTGAGCCAATAATAACCTGCTCGGAGAATTTTCTTTGCCAACACATATCCGCTCATATGTGGTCCGCAGACTCCTGAATGTACTTCGGACATGATAGACATAGCTTGTCTAGCATCTATGCATCTTAACAATCCCAGGTCTGGTGTTATTTTATACAAAACTCCTCCACTCAAGAAAAATCTGCTTGCCAACCATCGAATCGTTCTCTTTTGATCCCCCGTAGCTTGCACTGGGTATATCCGTATTTTGATGTATTCCTTGATATCATGGAACCATGGTTCGCCATCAAATTCTTCTTCAATCATGTTGCAATAAGCATGCTGATCTCGTACTTGAATATGCAAAGGATCGACATAGGCTTTGTCTGGATGGTGCAGCATTGACGCTAGGGTAGCCAAAGCATCGGCGACCTCATTATGGACCCTTGGAATATGCCTGAACTCCACTGATCTAAACCGTTGACAAAGATCATGCAAGCATTGTAGGTATGGTATGAGCTTCAGATCTCGCGTTTCCCATTCTCCTTGAATTTGATGTACCAGAAGGTCCAAGTCTCCCAAGACCAAGACTTCCTGGATATCCATGTCTGCAACTAGCCTTAAACCCAAAATGCATGCTTCGTATTCAGCCATATTGTTGGTACAATAAAAACAAAGTTGGGCTGTAACAGGATAGTGATATCCTGTTTCCGAAATAAGCACAGCTCCTATTCCCACTCCTTTCATGTTAGCAGCCCCATCAAAGAAAAGTTTCCAACCTGGTTTTTCGGCCTGTTCTAGTTCATCAATGTGCATCACCTCTTCATCAGGAAAATAAGTCCTCAGTGGCTCATACTCTTCGTCGACCGGGTTCTCGGCCAAATGATCGGCCAATGCTTGGCCTTTCATCGCAGTCCGAGTCACATAGATTATGTCAAACTCTGTGAGCAAAATCTGCCATTTTGCAAGTCTTCCTGTCGGCATAGGCTTTTGAAAGATATACTTCAATGGATCCAAGCGTGAAATGAGGTAGGTAGTGTAGGATGACAAATAATGTTTCAATATTTGTGCCACCCAAGTTAGGGCGCAACATGTCCTTTCCAGGTGAGTGTACTTAACCTTATAAGCCGTGAACTTTTTGCTAAGATAATAGATGGCTTGTTCTTTCCTGCCGGTGACATCATGCTGCCCCAGTACACAACCAAATGAATTTTCCAAGACTGTCAAGTAGAGAATCAAAGGTCTCCCTGGTTCTGGCGGAACTAGCACAGGTGGGTTTGTCAAGTAACCTTTTATCTTATCAAACGCTTCTTGACACTCAGCAGTCCACTTGATCGCAACGTCCTTCCTCAACAACTTGAAAATAGGCTCACAAGTTGTCGTGAGCTGAGCAATAAACCTGCTGATGTAGTTCAGCCTTCCTAACAGACTCATCACTTCAGTCTTGTTCCTCGGAGGGGGCAAATCTTGTATGGCTTTGATCTTTGATGGGTCCAACTCGATGCATCGCCGACTAACTATGAATCCTAACAGCTTTCCGGATGGAACACCAAATGCACACTTGGCAGGGTTAAGCTTGAGGTTGTATTTGCGAAGCCTCTGGAAGAATTTCCTTAAATCCTCGACGTGGTCGGCCTGATGCTTTGATTTTATGATCACATCATCTACGTATACCTCAATCTCCTTGTGTATCATATCATGAAATATAGTAGTCATCGCCCTCATATAAGTTGCCCCAGCATTCTTCAAACCAAATGGCATTACCCGGTAGCAATAAGTTCCTCATGGCATGATGAACGCCGTCTTTTCTGCATCTTCTTCATCCATTAGAATCTGATGATACCCGACATAGCAATCCATAAAAGATCCAATCTCGCGCTTGGCACAATTATCGATCAAAATGTGGATATTGGGTAGTGGGAAGTTATCCTTCGGACTTGCTTTGTTAAGATTGCGGTAATCGACGCATACTCTGATCTTGCCATCCTTCTTCGGTACGGGCACGACATTAGCCAACCAAACAGGATATCTGGTGGCCCGAATAACCTTTGCATCCAACTGTTTGGTAACTTCTTCTTTGATCTTCACACTCATATCAGTTATGAATTTCCTCAACTTTTGCTTAACGGGAGGGAACGCTGGATCAGTGGGCAATTTGTGGACCACTAAATCAGTTCTTAAACCCGGTATGTCGTCGTATGACCACGCAAAAATATCTTTGTACTCGATGAGTGCTTCGATTAACTCCTCCCGGATTTTTTTCTCAAGGTAGACACTTATTTTAGTCTCTCGGACATTGTCTGTGTCCCCTAAATTGACGGATTTTGTGTCATTCAAATTGGGTTTGGGTTTTTCTTCGAAGTGAATTAACTCCTTACTAATCTCTTCGAAGGCTTCATCATCATATTCTGATTCGTAACCACAATCTACTTCTTGAACTAACATTTCAGAATTAGATTGATTTTTAAGACTAGGCTGAGGATTCCTTATGCACGTCATTTCATTAGAACCAGCGAAAAAAGAACTGTATAGAAAAGAAAACAAAACAAAAGGAAAACCATCAGGAATGATGAAGAAAGGAAAATTGTATTTCATTGATTGATAAAAGATAACAAGGTTCGCACACTCAAACAAACTGAAAAAATGAAATCTGGATTACAACCCTGGAATAATCCGTACAAACTTAAAGGAAAATCAAAGCGAACTACCAAGACTCCTTTCGAGTAGGGAGAGGAGTAGCCTTCCAATTATTAAGCTTTGTTTTTGGCCCAACAAATTGCACTTCCGCATTGCGAGAACCCTCTCCAATTTCCACCATGTTCATACTGTCGAACAACTGCTCAAATCTTTCAATCAACTCCTTGTCAGGATTAATCGCAGAATTGGGAATTGTTGTCACTGGGCGACTCCTTGTACCGGACTTGACAAATGATCTGGAAAGATGTGGGAACGGCCTTGGAAGGATCCATGTCCTCTGTTTCAATTTCCTGGCTCTTTTTATGTCTGCGGTTGTGGGCTTGAATCCCAGACCAAATGTTCCCAAGTTTTCAAGAAGAGACACGGGTTGTATGATGCCTTGCAGATCTGACCCTAAACCCTTTCCTAGTACAAATCCATTTTTCAGCATTTCATATGCTACCATGACTGATGCGGCATTTATCTTCGGACTTGGGATACACTTCCCTTCTGTAACTTTCTCGACTGACATTGCTTCAGAAACTTGGTAGACCCATGGTCCCTTGTCATCTTCTACTTCAATGAAAGGCACAATGGTGTTGTTGTGAGCGCACAAATTATCTTCACCGTGCACCACTATTTCCTGTCTGTCCCATTCAAACTTGACCATCTGATGGAGTGTTGATGGCACCGCTTTAGCGGCGTGAATCCACGGTCGCCCTAATAGCAAATTGTAGGAAACAGCGATATCCAGCACTTGGAATTCCATTGTGAATTCTACTGGACCTATGGTCAGCTCCAACATTATGTCCCCGACTGAGTCTTTGCCTCCGCCGTCAAATCCCCGCACACAGATATTGTTCTTATGGATCCTCTCCTCTTCTACTTTCAACTTGCTTATAGTGGAGAGAGGACAGATGTTTGCACTTGAACCATTGTCAACCAATACCCGGGTAACCACAGCATCCTCACATTTCACTGTCAAGTAAAGGGCTTTGTTATGCTCAGTACCCTCTACCGGCAATTCGTCATCGGAAAAAGTGACTCTGTTTATTTCGAATATCTTGTTGGCTATCTTTTCCAGATGGTTTAACGAGATCTTGTCGGGAACATGGGCCTCATTCAAGATTTTCATCAGTTACTGACGGTGCTCATCTGAATGGATTAGCAGCGAGAGTAATGAGATCTGAGCGGGCGTTTTCCTCAACTGTTCTACAATAGAATAGTCATGCACTTTCATTTTCCTCAAAAATTCCTCTGCCTCTTCTTTAGTTACAGCTTTCCTCACCGGCGTTGGATCATTTTTAGTTCTTCTTAACTCCTCGGGAGTAAAACACCTTCCTGAGTGAGTCAAACCCTGTGCTTCACAAACTTCTTCCTTGATTTCTTTCCCTTTGTAAATCACCGTCACCCGTTCATAATTCCAAGGAACAGCCTAGCTGTTGATTACTGGAAGCTGAGTTACTGGTTTTATAATAATAGGCTCTGTGCGAGCAACCTTCACGACCACAACAGGTTTACTTGCAACCCCTAGCACTACCATTTTAGCTTTCTCTGGTTTCACTGCAACAATGCTTGACGACCCTCTCTCAGCTACCACAGCTGGATTATCATCTACCCCTCTCAACTGGACCACTGATTTCCCACTGGTTACTTTTTCCTTTGAGCTGGTTTTGCTGGAACAGATCATCATTACCGTCTGTGAGGGCTTCCTAGGCTCCCCCTCTTTGTGTATCAACTCAATCATGTGTGTCTAATGGTGAGTTGGTAGTGGATTCTGATTGATATTTGGTGCTTCTGGGGCTTAAACCTCGATCCGATGAGTATCAATAAGCTCTTGCACAACTGTTTTAGTTTCCAGCACTTCTCTGTATCATGCCCAGGGACCCCTGAACTGTACTCATAACTCACCGAGTGGTCAAGATTTCTAGGGGGAGGATTTAGCATTTTAGGATCAATTGGATTCAACATGCCCAACTACCTCAATCTGTGGAAAAGACTGGTATATGATTCCCCCAGTGGAGTGAAAGTCTTTTGCTTCTGTGACCTCTCATTCTTGAGGGCTTGGTTTGGTCGGAGACCTATCCCAGGGGGATTTCTATAGGCCCTTGGGGGTGGATATGTGTTTTGTGGAGCTGGGTATTAATTTTGTGGAGCCGGCATACGCCACTGTGCGTGTGCCGGGGATTGGGTATAGGCTTGTGCATGTTGGACGGAAAAATGGGGATCTGGCGGTGAGTAGTAGTCTTGTGGAGGGCTATATGAAATGTGGGGGTAATTTTGGTGGTAGGGTCGTGATTGTCTATAGTAGGGTGACGGTCCTCTAGATCTGAACCAGGCTCCGGACTCAACAGTCATGACATCTTCTTTCTTCTTTTTCCCAAGCACACCCGCAGTGCCGCTTTGAATGGCCTGGGTGGTTGCCTTGATCGCTGAATAACTCATGATCTTGTTGGACTTAAGCCCCTCCTCGACCATGCCTCCCATTTTTACGACCTCATTAAAAGATTTGCCAATTGCGGACACCAGATGACCAAAGTAGGTCGGCTCCAAAGCCTACAAAAAGTAATCAACCATATCGCTCTCTTTCATTGGGGGATATACCCTTGCTGCTTGCTCCCTCCACTAAAAACCATATTCTCTAAAGCTTTCACTGTGCTTCTTTTCTAGTTTGGTCAGGGACAGTCGATCCGGAATGATCTCAAGATTATATTGACAGTGACAAGCGAATGCTTGGGCCAAATCGTCCTATGTGTACCACTTGCTATGATCTTGTCTGGTGTACCATTCTAACGCCGATCCACTTAAACTTTGGCTGAAATACGCCATCAGTAATTCATCTATTCTGCCTGCCCCCCTCATCTTGCTACAAAAACCTCTCAGATGAGCCACCGGATCACCGTGTCCATTGTACAAGTCGAATTTGGGCATTTTGAACCCTGCCGGTAGTTGTACATTTAGGAAGAAACACAGGTCTTTGTAAGCTACACTCACCTGACCTCCTAACCCTCTCATATCCCTGAAGGATTGTTCTATGCTTTTCATTTTTCTGAACATCTCTTCCTGTTCAGGATTTCTGGCCGGTTTTTCTGCTTTCCCCGGTAGGTCAGAATGTGGATCATGTGGATAGGCTTCAGGCGCTTTGAAGGTAAGCTCCGGGGGATAATACTGATTGTCCTACGCTTGGAACACAGGTTCACTCCGGGATTTATGGAGTGCAGCTGGTGGAGATGCCACAAAGACAGGGGTGATTGGTAGAGGAGGGTATGGAATTGATTTTTGTGGTGGAGCTTGTGGCGTATGAGAAGTAGTGTCATGGTAGTTTTGATAAATGGGAAAACCTGGATCGGTGGCGGGATGATCCTGAGACTGAGCTAATGGTGGGGTAAAACCCGGGTTGGCTGGGTAAGATGGCGGTGATTGCCCTTTGGACCAGGCCTGGTACATTTCGGCCATCTGTTGCTTAAGCTTGAGCATCTCTTCTTTCATTTTATTGACGTCCAACTCCTCTACCTCAACACTAGTGTCGACATCCGGGATAGACATGATTTCCGGTATTGGTCCCTTCGATCTGGTTTGGTAATGATAATGTGTCAGTATCCTCTAAATAAACTAACTGCTTGAATTCTCTAGAAAACAACAAACTTGTTAGTTTTTAGAGTTTAACACATATGTAATTACACATTGGGATGCAATGCACCTAGGAAATTAACCATTTCTATCATGCATTTGCTTCGGTTGCGTGAGTCATTCCGGCCTCTCATAATTGTGCCCCTTCTTTTAAGCTTCCTTTATTCTGTCCTTCTTTATTTATTTTTCATTTTACCCTTTTTCTTTTTTAGTGGTGGTCAAATCCTATAGAGATTGCCTACGTATCATTTCCCCGCATGAATCAGACCGTGCGTAGTTCTGTCCTATAAGTGCGAAAAGCAAAGAGACAATTTTTGGAAATTTTCGATTTTTCATTAATAAACATTCTATTACAAACCAGACGCTTTTGGAAAGGAAAATAACAGACTCGAAACCAAACCAAGTACGAACTCAATAACTTCTAACAAACTCTGATGCGAAAGAAAAAACAGACTCTAACAGACAACATACTCTAAGAAAAAAAAAGAAAATGCAGATTTAAACTATGAACACATTAAAGTTTTAAATTTGGGTACACGCGGGGCGTCATTCGGCCTCGCCGCAGGTTTAGGTGTAAGGTCCCTTTCCAGCTGTTCCAATTCATACATGATTTGCTTCACAAATATCATCACCGCCGAGAAGAAAGTAGTGCGGGTCATGTTTTCACATACCCGGCATTTCCTGGTAATAGCATGAGCAATAGTCAGAATCTTGTCCCTGGTTCGGTCTTTCTCTAGGAGTAGGCGTTCTATCTGATCCCCTCTAGCCTTCAAAACACGAGAATCATGCAGATGTTGTTTCTGTAACTGTTGTATTTTATCTTCCATCGAGGCCATTAGATTGTAGCAGTGTTTACTTTCGGTTTCAAAAGCCTTGGCTTGTTTAGCCGCCTTGCTCTCTAAGGTGGTCACCTTCCTTTTTAGACTGGCAATGGTCTTTTCATAATCTTTCCTTGCCTGCTGTAAGTACTGTGTGCGCTCTTTTGTTCTTTTTGCCCATTGTGCCTGGAGTGGTGCTATGGTACCCTCAGATTACTTCAAATCATTCCGGCACTCACTAATTTCTTTTTTCAACCCTTTTATTAACCGCTCATCCGATCGACTCCTTCGTTGGTTGTTAGCATCTATCCTCATTTGTCAGATTTGGGCTTTCAGTGCCTCATTTTCTTGGGCCAATTTGTTCTTTTCTCCCTGATCGGCGTCAACTTGCAGACTATTTTCAAATTCCAGGTCTCTAATCTGTTGCTTCAGCTTGCCTATTTCTGCCCTGTAACTCTCTTCTTTAGCCAACCAATCCCACTGTTCTTGTGACGCCTTGACGAACTCCTGGAGATGGGGTCTTTTTGGCCGGTCTCCCAAACTCGATTTCTCTCCTAAACCAAGCAAGGTATCCTGGCGAAACTTTACCCTTGGACCGATCACGTACACATGTATTTGCTGTTAAGTAATGACACTCGCTCCAAATTTGTCGGACTGCTGCTTTATGAAATTGTCCGTTGGGCCCGATCTCGACTACTTGGCCACTAAGATCTTCATCTTTCAGAACTATTTGGCATCTCCCCAACTGCCTCAATACTCGATATGGGGCATAGGGCTGAATACTCTTAAGTCCCATCAAAAGGAAATGAGGTCCAGTGGCTGGCATATATATGATTTCATCCACAGGCAACCATCCAAATGCCCATTCTATTTAGCTCGCAGTGACAAAACGGAGGCGCGCTGTCCACTCTGTGACCCCTTCTGGTAAGCTGATTCCGTCAACCCTCATAGGAAATCCCTTTATACACATTTTCTCCGTCGGCCCATAACTCATAAATTGAGGACGACGACATAGGTGTTCGATCATCCACATCTGCAGCAACGCGTTGCACCCCTCAAAAAATCTTCCCCGGGCTTTGCAGGCTGTGAGAGCGCGAAAGATTTAAGCTACTATCATGGGTGCGAGGGTGTTGTTGGCCTAAGTAAGTAAAGTGCTGACAACCCCAGATACTCGTATGTCAATATTCCCGTATTTTCTAGGAAACACCAGGAGTCCCAAAAAGGCTACCATGAATGCAAAACACTTATGTTCTTCCCACTTAAGGCGATTTCCTTTGCTACAGATTTTGTTTTCTGGCTTATTGAACCCCCCTATGTGGCCATATCTGTTGTATATAAATCGCAAAGTACAAAAACAAGCTGCTAAGTCTGGGTTGTGGACCCCCCTGCTTACTTTCAAAGAGTCTATGAACCTGTGTACGGCTACGGCCCTTGGAGCAATCAGGTACTGGTGTCTCAGAGGAACCTCGGGACCCCCGATGTATCCGGCTATTTCTTCCAATGTTGGGGTAAGTTCAAAATCTGAGAAATGAAATACATTGTGAGCCGGGTCCCAGAATGCGACCAAGGCCTTTATGATATCCCCCCTAGGATTAATATTCAGCAACCCAGTAAGGCCTCCCATGTATAGCTTGACCGTGTCGCGCCCTGATTCGTCCAAGTCATCCCACCACATGTGCAACTCCAAAGGGATCTTGTTCACTATTGTTACGTGTAAATTCTGACTTGTGCTCATTCTGCACATTTATTAGGGTGGTTAAGGAAAAATCACGATTCAATTGACTCAAGGATAACATGGACACTTTTCTATTTGAAATAAAACCCGGTTTTGGCAATACAGCCTTTCAGCACCTCGAGGTTGAAGATTTTAAGGCTGTGTCGGCTAACCGGTGAAAGCCTTGAAAAAATGACCACAGGCGGCTGTTCTTGCAACAATAGCCTTTCGGCGCCCTTTTAGGGACATTCGGCTATTCCTAACAAGAATGGCACCATCCTAATTATTTTTAAATAAAAACTTTGTTCTTTTGGCTATTTTCGCAAAAAGTGGAGTTGGACCCGATGTGGGTTGCCTACGTATCTCACACCCTGTGAGAGTCAAACTGGCGTAGTTCGGGCCGATAAAACAAACTTCTTTTGAAAACAAAACTCTTTTCATTGGCAAATAAAACTATTTTTTTTCTTTTCTTTTTTTTTCATTTTCTCAAAAATTCGGCAGAGTTTCGACACTATTTGGACATTGGTTCTTTTATTTTTTCAAAACAGGCAATTAACTCTTTTTAACCCTCGTACCTCTATCTCTCTTTCCTCAAAATATTAAAAAACCGGTCAGCATGCAAGTCCGAAGCAATCAAATGCACAAGTAGCAAGTAAGATGCATCAGGATGGTCTTTTGTCATTTTTGGTACACCTGTCCTAGACAGACCCAACCCCTGTGTTGAGCTTCCAAAGTCAAATGCACGTGATGCAAACAAACGTTTCTACTAGGGACAAACTATTTTTTTCTATTTTTTTTTTGAAAAACAAGACAGAACAACGACTTTTTTTTTCTTCTATTTTTCCTTTGCTTTTAATAAAACAAACTAATAAAACATTTTTTTTTTCATTTTCTCAAAATTTCGGCAGAGTTTTGACAGTATTTGGGTATTGGGTTTTTTTTCAAAAATAAACAATCAATTCCCTAACCGCTATTTTTTTTTTTTTCAATTTCACAATATTCCTGATATTCAAAAATCGGTCAACACACAAGTCTAAATCAAATAAATGCACAAGTAGCAGCAGGTAAGATGCATCAGGATGGTCATTTTTATTTTTTGGTACACCTGTCCTAGATAGACCCAACCCCTGTGTTGAGCCTCCAAAGTCAAATGCACGTGATGCAAACAAACGTTCCTATTAGGGATCCGACATGAAGCTGAGTTATTCTAAGTTCATAACCTGGGTATTTGTTCTAGACTGTGTACCCGAGCGGACAACTCGAGTCGAGGAGGGGGCTACGTACCGGGAACCAAAAGGCCATCCAGCTTAGTAACTTGTCCGAGCCTCTGTCTTATTTCAAGGTATGACACTAACCGAATAGAGAGTCTCGACCAGCGAGCACATCCCCGAAGATGAGAAGAGAAGGGCTTCGTAGCAGTTTATATGCAGTTCAGATAATATCAAAGCGGTAAAAAGCATCACATAGAACATTAGGCCCAAACATGTAAAAAAATTAGATAAAACAAGCCAATTATAACAATTATTTAAAGCTCGAATTCTGAACCCTGAACCAGAGATTATGGGTTCGTTCCCCAGCAGAGTCGCCAGGGCTGTCAGACCTCATTTTTACCCGCACCCTCAAGGGCGTAGAAGGGAGTTTTTCCAATTAAAGGACAATTGAAACAGGATTTATTTATTTAATTCAGAGTCTCCACTTGGGAGATTTATGGTGTCCCAAGTCACCAGTTGAATCCCGAATCGAGGAAAAGATTGACTCTGTATTACAGTCCGCGAACCAGAAATCCAGGTAAGGAACTCTGTTAACCCGGGAGAAGGTATTAGGCATTCCCGAGTTCCGTGGTTCTAGCACGGTCGCTCAACTGTCATATTCGGCTTAAATTATCTTATTTTAACAATTATGAACCTATGTGCAAATTTTAACCTTAACCGCTTTTATTCAGTTTTAAAGAAAATTGCAACGTCATTAAAACAAGTCTTGAACCACGTCACATAAATGCACCCATGGTCTTTGGACATACTTTAACATCGTTGGAATTTGGATTTGGGTCACATAAATGCGCACCCGAGTTTAGGGAGGTAATGTTATTAAAATATGAGCCTAAAGAGACTAACGCGTTATTTTTGGGAAGGCCGTGAAATTCGCTAAACGGCCCGTCCCGAAATCTAAGTAATTTAACATATACAATTATCGAGGGCCCCGCAATCTAAGTGCTTTATTTGGCGAGGCTCATATCGTCCATTATAAAAAGGAAAACCTACAGTAAACTACGATTTTCTATTAAGTTTTATTGTCTCTAAATAATTAAAAAAAAACTTAGTTAATTTATGAACTACTATATTTAAAAACCTGCATGTTTAAAAAATGCCCAATTTTGGGGCCTTTGATCAAAGCATCGGGCTAGCAAGCATATTAGTGGCTTAAAGGGAGGTGGGCTTGTTACCAAATTTGAATGATCCATACAATTGGGCAACGGTAGAGCCCAGACTGCTCATATTAACTTAAACGATCCCGAATGAAGTTTTTAAGCCACTAGTTTAATACCAATTCTCTAATTTATTACCTATTGTAATTAAAACAAATTGATAATGCACTGAAAGCAGTAAACAAGCAAAATGATTTTGTATTTCCAAAACATGCAATTGACACTCCAACTCTATTTTTAACTAACGGATCAGCCAACGTCTTATGCCACTGTCATACTAACATCTAGTTCGACATTTACATGACTGCTATTACCAATTTGAACAACGGCCATTAATGTAAGCACAATATCACAGGTTCCAAAATAGAATGCTAACTCCAGTTATTTTCTAGCTTTAAGTGTTTAAACTGAACAAACACACTAAACTAACTATAGCTAATGCCTACAGTCAATGCTTTAACCAAGTTCCAATACTATTTACATTTTACACTTTCCTTTTCCTTTCAGTCGATGTAGTACTTTCCTGAATTAGCAATTGGCATAAAAAAACTGATATTCAGAACTAGTCGAACATAATCCAACGATCAAGTAATCTAATAGTCACAGTCCAGATTAATTTAACAGTCCAACAAGCTCATTTTTAACTACAGGAATCAGTTACCAGATGCTAACATGTTTCAGTATGAACTATATTAAAAAAAATCTCTCATACAACTCCATTTCAGTCCACTTACTACATACTAACAGGGATCTACCTATCATCAGTGACTGAAGAATTTAAATACACAAGTCATATAGAAACCAAAGCAGAATTTCAACTCTTCACGTATATTCAAACTTCATGTTTTCAGCTTACAAATGCCAAAGTTACAGCTGTGTACCTGGAAGTTGAAATACAAGTAAGAAGGAAAGGAGGTCAGCTACAGCAGATAACAGTAACATCAACAGGTTGACCATCAACAACAACAAACAGAGCCAAGTTCAAGACCAAACCATAGTCAAGATGCCCAGGAAGAAAGAAGCTTAACCAAAACACTGAATCTACTAGAAATTAGACTAGACGGTCATAGAACACCTTTCAGCATCAGATAATCCCTCAAGTGTCCTGAACACCCAAGTATAGAACAGAAACAGAAAGATTTCAATTGTTTCTGCTCTTAAAATTAATATAATAGTGTGAGCTGATTGTCTAAAGCCTTCTCTCAAAACTCTTAAGGTTTCAAAGTGTGGAAGAATTCAACTTTAAAAGCTTTTAAAAAAAACTGATCCTCAAACTCTCAACACTCTGTTTTTGTATTCAAACTTTGAACTCTTTAACTCTCTAAAATTCCTATTCAATTGAGTAAAAAACTGATCAGACTCATTCCCCAAGGGTTGACAACTCTAAAAAAAACTTTCTTCTTTTTAGATTGCTTTTCTCTTCTCATGTCTGCGCAACTCTGTCCTAAGTCCCTCCACTTATACCCAAACACTGACCTTTCCAGCTCTCAAGAGCACTCAGGCAGAATTCCGAAACTAATTCTTCCCATGATCTTCTTTAGAACTCCACTAGAGTATGTTTTTCCCCATTATCCCTTGTCTTTTCCTTATTTAATGTTCAAACAGGTATGGGCAACATATTTTAATCAATCCCTTTTAAGCCTCCCCATACCATTATGTTTTGTTCCCCATTAACACTAAACAAATGCATTAGTTTAATGTTACATTAGCACTTAGTGGACAGAACACTCAACCTACCCATTTCCTCAAGTTTTCAATTCCCAAATTACCCCCTGGAACCCTTGTGATTACTATCCTAACTTAACCCCCCTTTAGTTTGTGCTACATCTTTCAACTATAACCAATTCTTAAAGAAGAACCTAATCACTGATTAACTAAAGCTGAATTTAAACACAATTTCAATTCCATCGGACTCCAAAATCAAACAAAACCATAGTCAGATTCAAACCACTAAACTCACACAACAATTGAACTCACATCAGAACGAACAGTATCGCAACCAAGATGAAGGGTTTAAGGATTCAGGGAATAGACTATCACAATTCTACACTAAACCTAAATACGAGCAGATGAAACTGTAAACACATTGAATGAACAACTAAATTCATATGCCAAGTCACGTCACAGAGTAGGGGACCAAACATCACATAAAAATGAAACAATTTGGCTTAACAGCAAACAATTTGACCAGAACTACTGAACTACAATTGAACCGAATTAATCGACGAAACTATTTAACCATATGTTGACTAATAGAAGAAGACTGGACCAAGAAAAAGTCTGATGGAGAAGAAATAAAGGAAAGTAATTGAAAGAGATAGAACTATAACGAAACTTAATCAGACAAGCCATGAAACAATCAAAAGAAAAAGTAAAGAAAAATAAGTACCTCAGAATTTCAGTCCCAGTTCCCATTTGTTTTAGTTGAAACTCCCACTTGTGTTTGAAGCCGAGACGGACCTTAATCGAGTGTTCTCGACTTCTTTCCCTTTAGGGTTTGCTCTTTCATTTTGAGATTCGACCAACTCCGCTCTGATTCGCGCAAAACTAGTAAGGGACTTGGGATGAGGGTGGTCTAGTGGACAAAAGGTGTGAGTTTGGTGGCCATTGAACGGATTAGGGTTTGGTTCGATTCTTCGATCTAAGATTCGAAGCGTCTGGTACTGATTCGAAGAAAACTGATTCGGGATTTGGAAAGAGGACGTCGTGGGGAGGTTGTGGTGTAATTTTGGGGTTAATCGGAGAAGGTGAGGTTTTTGGACGATCTTCGATTGAAGATTCGAAGAGTTCTGTTGAGATTTGAAGTAAACGGCACATGGATTCGTGGAGAGGGTGGCTAGAAGGTTTAGGGGTGTCAGTTTCGTGGTCACCGGCATCGTTGCCGCCGGCTTTCAGGCGAAGGGGTACGAGGGCGGCTAGGGTTTGTTAGAGGGTCGTTTGGTCTCTGGTTCTTGGTGACGAAGGGGAGGGGTTTGGCTTGGGGGGAACGGGTAAGGGATTAGGTTTATATACCAGAGGGGGAAACGAATCCTGGCAGTTTGATCTGATGAGATCAACAACCTGGATTGATCATTTAAGTGGAACGGCGCCGTTTAGGCACTCCTGAGACCGGATCCATCTCCGGTAAATGGGTCGGGTTAGGGAATGGGTAAGGGAGAGATGATCTCGGTCATTGGATTGATTCAATCCAATGGCACTGATTGAAAGTGACATAAACGACGTCGTTTGGGATGTCTGAGTGGGCTGATCAGTTGGACCAGGTTAGACACAAAATTTGGGCTGAATTTGGTCAAAATTAACATGGCCCAGTCCGATTTCTCTTCTATTTTTCTTTTCTTTTTAAACTAATCTTCAAAATTAAAAACCTAAAAATCCTAATTTAAATTGTAAAACCAAAATTAACTTAAAATGCTAATTAACTCTTAAAAACAAATATCACACAAAATTGAATAAAAGAAAATCACACGATTTTGACATTAAATATTAAAACGCGAAGTACATTATTTTTTGTGAAGTTTTCATTTTTGTAGAGCACACTTAACTACTCCTAATTACAGAATTAAATCCTAAATGTCAATGCAACCTATTTTTGTATTTTTCTTTAATTAAAAACAAAGATGAACATGCACAGACAACACGAATAATTAACAAAGTGCCACGAAAATTCTCCACATTGCGTACAAAGAAAAACTATTTTATATTTTTTTTATTTCTTTTGGAGTAGTTCCTGTGAGGCAAAAATCACGTGCTCACAGTCGCAACAGGTGAAATAAGGGTGATATATTGAGGAGGAATAATGATGAAATGCTATTATATGGCGGGATCGGGATGCGCACCGCAACAGGAGAAATAAGGGTGATATATTGAGGAGAAATAAGGGTGACATGCTATTATACGGTGGGATCGGGTTGCACTCGCAACAGAAGAAATAAGGGTGGATTGATATGGAGTAATAAGGGTGAATATTCATATTGATGTTGATATATGGTAGGATCGGCACGCCGCATCGGTTTATGTGTTTATGTACCTTTTTTCTACTGTGTAAGTTATTCGGTAACTTTGCATTTCACTTAAGGATTGGTTATAGCTGGATACTGATAAGACACTTGAGTTCTGTATTCATTCCTTGCGAGTTACTGCTTTATTTTGTCATGTCCTTCTTTCTGCTTTTATTATACATTGTATGCAGGTTATATTGTAATTTCTCCGCCGTAGCCTCGTCACTACCTCAACGAGGTTAGGCTCGGCACTTACCAGTACATGGGGTCGGTTTTACTGATACTGCACTCTGCACCTTCTGTGTAGATTTTTGGAGCAGTTAGTGGCTGATCGAGAGGTCGATTGCAGATATTTTAAACTAGGAGACCCAAGGTAGTCCTGCTAGCATATGTTGGCCCTAGCGCTGTCGCACCTCCTTTTTCCGCCCCCGCGGGGGGTGAAAGGAGTTTTTCCAATTAAAGGACAATCGAAACGGGATTTGTTTATTTATTTCAGAGTCACCACTTGGGAGATTTAGGGTGTCCCAAGTCACCAATTTAATCCCGAATCGAGGAAAAGAATGACTCCATATTACAGTCTGCGCACCAGAAATCCGGATAAGGAATTTTGTTAACCCGGGAGAAGGTGTTAGGCATTCCCGAGTTCCGTGGTTCTAGTACGGTCGCTCAACTATCATATTCGGCTTGATTATCTGATTTTATACAAATATGAACTTATGTGCAAATTTTAACTTTTTACCGCTTTCATAATTATTATTTTTTTTTTACAGGGAATTGCAACGTTGTGAAAATGTATCTCGAACCGCGTCACAATTAATGTACCCGTGGTCGTCGACACACTTTGACTCCGTTGAGATTTGGATTTGGGTCACATAAATGTGCACCCGAGTTTAAGAAAATTAAATTATTAAAGGCGCACCTAAAGTGACTAGCGTATCATTTACTTTGGGTAGGGCCGTGGAATTTTGCTAAACGGTCCATCCCGAAGTCTAAGCAATTTTAAAGCAAATATTTACTAAGGGCCCCGCAATTTTGTATTTTTATTTGGCGAGGCTCATCTCATTCTTATTTTTTAAAAGGAATTTGCAACGTCATGGACACGCATTTCGAACCACGTCACAATCAATGTACCCGTGATTAGAGACACATTTCAACTCCGCTGAGATTTGGATTTGGGTCACATAAATGTGCACCCGAGTTTAAGAAAGTAATTTAATTAAATCGCGTCTAAAGAGGCTAACGCGTTATTATATTTGGGGAAGGCAGTGAAATTCACTAAACGGTCCATCCCAAATTCTAAGTATTTATTATGACCAATTATTGAGGGCCCCGCAATTTGTATTTTTTTAATGGGCGAGGCTCGTCTCATTATTATTTTTTTAAGGATAATCTTAGAATGACTACATTTTCTATTTTTCGGTTCCCTTAAAATAAATGAAGAAAAGGTCCTACTTTTATTTACATACTTTCGAGTTATTATAGTTAAGTTTCGAAAGTGAGTTGTTTAAAGAGTTTACATGGGCAGCGCATAGAATATTCTACATACAGACAGAAAAGAAAGAAAAGACTACATTAAATTACAACTTCAAATCTTTCTCATTTTTGCATTCATGCTTCGAGTGGCTTACAAGATGAACCAGTGTATCAGTTTGTGTACCTGGTATTTGGAAAGCAAAGAAAGAAGATGAAGATCAGTAGAAGCAGCAGTAGTGTGAATACACAGCAACAACAGCAACCCAACAGCAGCAATTCGAATCAGATTCGAGGCCCAGAAACTTTGAAAAAAAACCGAACAACTCAATAGAGCAAACCCAAAAGTTTGTAAACAAACTAAACAGCAACAGACCACACGTGTATTAAACCCGAAACTAAACTCGTTTCTCACTTTGTTTTTGTTTTCTCTTCTTTCTTTTTTTAAACTCCCTAACACTCTCTTATGATTTTCAGAATGTCTCCCTCTCTCAAAAGTAAACCTCAAAAATATTTCAAGTTCAAGTCTAAGTCTTCCTCCTTCAAGTCTTCAAGCCTCTCAACTGTAAAAGTCATAAAGCTCCAGTCCCCCCCCCTAAAATGTGTCAAAATGACTCTATATATTACTCTTGTCTCGAATCCCCAACACAAAATATTCCCCAATGGCATGCTTTGTCCCCACTAATTAATGTTTTCTTTATTTTAAACCTTGTCCCTCATGCCCACATGTTTTGTCCCCCACTACATTAAATAAATATATCAATCCAACTCATTACATCTTGTCCCACATGCCTAACATAAACAATTACAATATTTCCCCCCACTACATTATGTCTTGTCCCCCACAATGTATTATTTTAATATTGTTAATGTCTAGTGGACAAAGCATTCAGATTGAATAATTGTTCAAATGTTCAATTCCAAAAATACCCCTCCGACCTTACTGAAATTACCAATTTACCACTGAACGTACTGCAATTTACTAATCTACCCCCATCAGCTATAACCAATTCGCCTAATCAATCTCAACCAAAATATAGCCAATATGACCAATTTCTAAACAGATTCAACAACAAATCATATGAACACAGATGAATCATACAACTTCAAATTAATGGAAATAAGTTAACCATATTGGGAACCAATCCTGGTTAACTTAGACCAAAAATGAATGAGCAAAGAGACAATAATACCAACAACAAAATACATGATTCAAACTAAATCAACAAATCAAAAACCAAAACAAACTCAAATTAAATTACTGGGTGAACTTCAAACAAAGAATAAACATGCATTAAATCCATATTAAATAACAAACATGACGGATTCAAATGATTTAACCAACATTAACAATTTCTGAAAAAATACATAACACATGAAACAAACTGAAGAAATAATTAATTAAACTTCAATTTGAATCTAACAAACATTAAACTAACAATTTCACATGAACAAACTGAAAAATTAACAACACAATGAACACGAACAAAACAAACATTTACCGATTTTAGATTTGAGAATATCAAAATCAAAATACGGACAAAAGTAAAACTCAAAACCCACTAACCGGATCAAAACGACGAACAACGACTGACCAACGACGAACTCGAACTATGTATGGACTGTTTCGACAAACCTCGACCAAAGCTCGAACAAGCGAGATGGTTGAGTCTCGTTTTTGGACTGGACTGAAAACGACGAACACAAATGTGAAGCAGTAGAGATGGGGTTTGGTTTCGAACCAGATGCTCCACGAGGCTGGATGCAACAGGAGCAGCAGAAGCAGCTTGGTCATGAAGACGACCAGTTCTCCTTGCAGCAATAAAACCGACCTTTTGGCCAGGTGGTGCGTCACAAAATACACGAGAATCTAAAGTCACATGGCAAGCATCATGCGGACAAACTCCTCGTAATTAACTTGCCCATCAACTTCAACAACCCCATTCACAATTTCAAATCTCTTTGTGTATAGTGGCTGATACAACTTCTGGTATTTGGCTTCAAGTGCAGATCTCTCTTCAAAAAAATTTGCCTCCAATTCGTCATGCTCAGTCTGAATCTCCCTCAGAGCTTCAACACGTTTTCTCACATTCGGGGACAAACTTTCAGGCACGTTTGAGTGCTTCCCAGTAAGATCATGAAGTTTATTTTTGAGCACATTGACAAGGTCTGCTCGGTCCCCAGCATTCAAAGCAGCAGTGAGATCAGCAACATTGAAGTTGTCCTTAGTGTTGCTCATTATTATGGATTGCGCAGCAATAAGGAAAGAGAGTTAGAGAGAGAAATGCCTTAGCAATGCAATGCAACGCGCCTCAATTTAAGCTCTTCTGCTCCCTCCCTCCCTCGCGCTTACTCTCTCTCAAAAAAACCTAGCTGCTCGACCACGCTGGATGCAGCAGGAGCAGCAGAAGCCGCTTGGCTTTAGAGCAAAGGCGACGAGGCAGTGGTCGTTCATGTTTCTAGGTTTGGTTGGAGATGAACGACGAAGCTCAGGCGTGGTGGAGCTGGATCTTGCGACTGGAGGAGGAATATGGTGGAGGGTGTGTTTCGTTAGCTGCTATGGAGCAGATGAAGCAGAAGGGTCGTTCATGGCTGGTCGTTCATGGGAGCTCGAGCTCGAGCTCGACGACTAAGAAGAAAGTAGCCTGCTTGGCTTTTTGTTTGGAGCTGCCTCGCGTGAGGAGGAAGATGATGTTGAAGGAGCTGTGCGTGTGTGTGAAAGGGGCAGCCATGGATGAAGGTTGTTTGGAGTTTTTGAGAAGAAGAGAGGGGCTGCGGATCTCTTTGTGTTTAGGGTTTTTGAGTTTTGTTTTGTTGTATGAAATGCAAGATAGGGGGGTGTTGGGTCTTTGGGGTTATGGACCGAGTCGACCCGGTTTGAAATGGACCGGGTCATGGGGAAGGTTGGATATTTTTTGGGCTTGTAGCTTGAATTTGAAGAAGAGCCCAATTCCGGTTTTCTTTATATTTTTGCTCTCTTTTCTTCTTTTATTTTTTCTAAAACTAAATTCTAAAAATCCTTAAATTATTATTAAGTTATAAAAGCGCAAATTAACTCCCAATAACAATTAACGCATAATTAAGTAATAATTAAGCATAAAATTGTACATTTGGACATTAAATGCTAAAAATGCAAAAAAATGCCTATTTTTGTAATTTTTAATTTTTGTAAAACAAACTTAATTAGTAACAATTGTAGAATTAAATCCTACATGCAAAATGCGACATATTTTTGTATTTTTTTATTAATTTAACAAATAAACACTCACAGACAAATACAAATAATTATCCAAAAATGTCACAAAAACTCTCAAAATTGCACACCAAGGAAAATTATTTTATTTTGAATTTTTTGGTCGTAATTCTTTCATAGGGCAAAAATCACGTGCTTACAGCTGCCCTTTTTGCCCGAAGACACGAAGGGTTTTCGTGCAAAGATAAAGTGAGCGATTTTTGCCCATCCGAGTACTCCGTGTGAAGCATTTTTTGAAAAAGATTTAACTGAACCTTTGCTTCAAAGGTTTCCTACATATCCCTGGCTAAAGGGGAATCAGGTTAATGTAGTTCGGGAAGTTTTGGTAGCTGGGACTACCCTGGGACTGCAAGGTTACTGCTGTTGCATGCTATTACCACTACTTACCGATCTCCTTGTTACACCGTGCTTAAGAGAAAACAAGAAGCTAGGCTAGACTACGGATCATGAGATCTCATCTATATTCAACTTGTTCTTGTTGCCTTGCTTTCTTGTCGGCTTGTGTTTCTTCCGGTGCTTTTCTTCCGAGACTTTGGGGATGACACTGGCCTTTTGCTTTTCTGAATACCAGTTTTCATCATTTTGTTCGGTCCGCTGGGGACATGGCTTTCTTCATTAAGCTTTTCGGTAGTTCCTCTAGGGATACGGCTTTCTTCATCAGATTTGTTATGCTGGGCATAATTTAATGTTCACAGTACGCTTCTTTCAAGACGCGTCTTTTCTTCCTTTTGACTCATGCGCTTGAATTTGTGTTGGGACCTCTTGTTGCCACCTTCTGCTTTCCGGTGCTGGGATTTTTATTGTTTCCTGCTGGGAATTCCTATTGTAACCTTCTGCCTTCCGGTGGGGTTACTGATTTTAAAATATGCAGTATAAGACTGAAAAGTATTCCTCTCGTTATACAGGTGGGCGCCTGACTTCAACAAACAACTTTGAAAAATAAAACGCCTTTCCTCTCTTCAGGCGGGCTCCTGACTTCAACAACTTTGAAAAATAAAATGTTTTTCCTCTCTTCAGGCGGGCTTCTGACTTCAACAAACAATTCTGAAAATAAAATGTCATTCCTTTCTTTAGGCTGGCGAGATTTCAACAACTTTTAAAAATAAAACGCCTTTCCTATCTTCAGGTGGGCACCTGACTTCAACAACTTTGAAAAATAAAATGTCATTCCTTTCTATAGGTTGGCGAGATTTTAACAACTTTTAAAAATAAAACGTCATTCCTCTCTTCAGGCGGGCTCCTGACTTCAACAACTTTGAAAAATAAAACGCATTTCCTCTCTTCAGGCGGGCTCCTGACTTCAACAAACAACTCTGAAAATAAAATGTCATTCCTTTCTTTAGGTTGGCAAGATTTCAACAACTTTTTTTAAAAATAAAATGTCTTTCCTCTCTTCACGCGGGCTCCAGACTTCAACAACTTTGAAAAATAAAACGCCTTTCCTCTCTTCAGGCGAGTTCCTGACTTCAACAACTTTGAAAAATAAAAACGCCTTTCCTCTCTTTAGGCGGGCTCCTGACTTCAACAAACAACTCTGAAAATAAAATGTCATTCCTTTCTTTAGGCTGGCAAGATTTCAACAACTTTTAAAAATAAAACGCCTTTCCTCTCTTCAGGCGGGCTCCTGACCTCAACAACAACTTTGAAAATAAAATGTCATTCCTTTCTTTAGGCTGGCGAGATTTCAACAACTTTTTTAAAAATAAAACGTCTTTCCTCTCTTCAGGCGGGCTCCTGACTTCAACAATAACTTTGAAAAGAAAATGTCATTCCTTTCTTTAGGCTGGCGAGATTTCAACAATTTTTTAAAAATAATACGCCTTTCCTCTCTTTAGGCGGGCTCCTGATTTCAACAACAACTTTGAAAAATAAATGGCTTTCCTCTCTTCAGGCGGGCTCCTGACTTCAACAACAACTTTGAAAATAAAATGTCATTCCTTTCTTTAGGTTGGCGAGATTTCAACAATTTTTTAAAAATAAAAACAGTTTTCCTCTCTTCAGGCGGGCTCCTGATTTCAACAACAACTTTGAAAAATAAAATGTCATTCCTTTCTCTAGGCTGCTCCTGACTTCAACAACTTTGAAAATAAAATGCCATTCCTTTCTTTAGGTTGGCGAGATTTCAACAACTTTTAAAAATAAAACGCCATTCCTCTCTTCAGGCAGGCTCCTGACTTCAACAACTTTGAAAAATAAAATGCCTTTCCTCTCTTCAAGCGGGCTCTTGATTTCAACAATAACTTTGAAAATAAAATGCCATTCCTTTCTTTAGGCTGGCAAAATTTCAGCAACTTTTAAAAATAAAACGCCATTCCTATCTTCAGGCGGGCTCCTGACTTCAACAAACAACTCTGAAAATAAAACGCCTTTCCTCTCTTCAGGCGGGCTCCTGACTTCAACAAACAACTTTGAAAATAAAACGCCTTTCCTCTCTTCAGGCGGGCTCCTGACTTCAATAACAACTTTAAAATAAAAATGTCATTCCTTTCTTTAGGCTGGCGAAATTTCAACAACTTTTAAAAATAAAACGCCTTTCCTCTCTTCAGGCGGGCTCCTGATTTCAACAACAACATTGAAAAATAAACGTCTTTCCTCTCTTCAGGTGGGCTTCTGATTTCAACAACAACTTTGAAAATAAAATGTCATTCCTTTTTTTAGGTCGGCAAAATTTCAACAACTTTTTTTTTTAAAAAAATAAAACGTCTTTCCTCTCTTCAGGCGGGCTCCTGACTTCAACAACTTTGAAAAATAAAATGTCATTCCTTTTTTTTAGGCTGGTGAGATTTCAACAACTTTTAAAAATAAAACGCCTTTCCTCTCTTCAGAAGGGCTCCTGACTTCAACAACAACTTTGAAAAATAAAACGCATTTCCTCTCTTCAGGCGGGCTCCTGACTTCAACAAACAACTCTGAAAATAAAATGTCATTCCTTTCTTTAGGTTGGCGAGATTTCAACAACTTTTTTTAAAAATAAAATGTCTTTCCTCTCTTCACGCGGGCTCCAGACTTCAACAACTTTGAAAAATAAAACGCCTTTCCTCTCTTCAGGCGAGTTCCTGACTTCAACAACTTTTAAAAACGCCTTTCCTCTCTTCAGGCGGGCTCCTGACTTCAACAAACAACTCTGAAAATAAAATGTCATTCCTTTCTTTAGGCTGGCGAGATTTCAACAACTTTTAAAAATAAAACGTCTTTCCTCTCTTCAGGCGGGCTCCTGACCTCAACAACAACTTTGAAAATAAAATGTCATTCCTTTCTTTAGGCTGGCGAGATTTCAACAACTTTTTTAAAAATAAAACGTCTTTCCTCTCTTCAGGCGGGCTCCTGACTTCAACAATAACTTTGAAAAGAAAATGTCATTCCTTTCTTTAGGCTGGCGAGATTTCAACAATTTTTTTAAAAATAATACGCCTTTCCTCTCTTTAGGCGGGCTTCTGATTTCAACAACAACTTTGAAAAATAAACGGCTTTCCTCTCTTCAGGCGGGCTCCTGACTTCAACAACAACTTTGAAAATAAAATGTCATTCCTTTCTTTAGGCTGGCGAGATTTCAACAATTTTTTAAAAATAAAAACAGTTTTCCTCTCTTCAGGCGGGCTCCTGATTTCAACAACAACTTTGAAAAATAAAATGTCATTCCTTTCTCTAGGCTGGCGAGATTTCAACAATTTTTTAAAAATAAAAACGCCTTTCCTCTCTTTAGGCGGGCTCCTGATTTCAACGAAATATAAAACGTCTTTCCTCTCTTTAGGCGGGCTCCTGACTTCAACAAACAACTCTGAAAATAAAATGCCATTCCTTTCTTTAGGTTGGCAAGATTTCAACAACTTTTTAAAAATAAAACGCCTTTCCTCTCTTCCGGCGGGCTCCTGATTTCAACAACTTTGAAAAATAAAACGTCTTTCCTCTCTTCAGGCGGGCTCCTGACTTCAACAAACAACTCTGAAAATAAAACATCTTTCCTCTCTTCAGGCGGGCTCCTGACTTCAACAAACAACTTTTGAAATAAAAACGCCTTTCCTCTCTTCAGGCGGACTCCTGACTTCAATAACAACTTTAAAATAAAAATGTCATTCCTTTCTTTAGGCTGGCGAAATTTCAACAACTTTTAAAAATAAAACGCCTTTCCTCTCTTCAGGCGGGCTCCTGATTTCAACAACAACATTGAAAAATAAACGTCTTTCCTCTCTTCACGTGGGCTCCTGATTTCAACAACAACTTTGAAAATAAAATGTCATTCCTTTTTTTAGGTCGGCGAAATTTCAACAACTTTTTTTATAAAAAAAATAAAATGTCTTTCCTCTCTTCAGGCGGGCTCCTGACTTCAACAACTTTGAAAAATAAAATGTCATTCCTTTTTTTTAGGCTGGTGAGATTTCAACAACTTTTAAAAATAAAACGCCTTTCCTCTCTTCAGACGGGCTCCTGACTTCAACAACAACTTTGAAAAATAAAAACGCATTTCCTCTCTTCAGGCGGGCTCCTGACTTCAACAAACAACTCTGAAAATAAAATGTCATTCCTTTCTTTAGGTTGGCAAGATTTCAACAACTTTTTTTAAAAATAAAATGTCTTTCCTCTCTTCACGCGGGCTCCAGACTTCAACAACTTTGAAAAATAAAACGCCTTTCCTCTCTTCAGGCGAGTTCCTGACTTCAACAACTTTGAAAAATAAAAACGCCTTTCCTCTCTTCAGGCGGGCTCCTGACTTCAACAAACAACTCTGAAAATAAAATGCCATTCCTTTCTTTAGGCTGGCGAGATTTCAACAACTTTTAAAAATAAAACGCCTTTCCTCTCTTCAGGCGGGCTCCTGACCTCAACAACAACTTTGAAAATAAAATGTCATTCCTTTCTTTAGGCTGGCGAGATTTCAACAACTTTTTTAAAAATAAAACGTCTTTCCTCTCTTCAGGCGGGCTCTTGACTTCAACAATAACTTTGAAAAGAAAATGTCATTCCTTTCTTTAGGCTGGCGAGATTTCAACAATTTTTAAAAAATAATACGTCTTTCCTCTCTTTAGGCGGGCTTCTGATTTCAACAACAACTTTGAAAAATAAACGGCTTTCCTCTCTTCAGGCGGGCTCCTGACTTCAACAACAACTTTGAAAATAAAATGTCATTCCTTTCTTTAGGCTGGCGAGATTTAAACAATTTTTTAAAAATAAAAACAGTTTTCCTCTCTTCAGGCGGGCTCCTGATTTCAACAACAACTTTGAAAAATAAAATGTCATTCCTTTCTCTAGGCTGGCAAGATTTCAACAATTTTTTAAAAATAAAAACGCCTTTCCTCTCTTTAGGCGGGCTCCTGATTTCAACGAAATATAAAATGCCTTTCCTCTCTTCAGGCGGGCTCCTGACTTCAACAAACAACTCTGAAAATAAAATGCCATTCTTTTCTTTAGGTTGGCAAGATTTCAACAACTTTTTAAAAATAAAACACCTTTCCTCTCTTCAGGCGGGCTCCTGATTTCAACAACTTTGAAAAATAAAACGTCTTTCCTCTCTTCAGGCGGGCTCCTGACTTCAACAAACAACTCTGAAAATAAAACGCCTTTCCTCTCTTCAGGCGGGCTTCTGACTTCAATAACAACTTTAAAATAAAAATGTCATTCCTTTCTTTAGGCTGGCGAAATTTCAACAACTTTTAAAAATAAAACGCCTTTCCTCTCTTCAGGCGGGCTCCTGATTTCAACAACAACATTGAAAAATAAACGTCTTTCCTCTCTTCAGGTGGGCTTCTGATTTCAACAACAACTTTGAAAATAAAATGTCATTCCTTTTTTTAGGTCGGCGAAATTTCAACAACTTTTTTTTTAAAAAAATAAAACGTCTTTCCTCTCTTCAGGCGGGCTCCTGACTTCAACAACTTTGAAAAATAAAATGTCATTCCTTTTTTTTAGGCTGGTGAGATTTCAACAACTTTTAAAAATAAAACGCCTTTCCTCTCTTCAGAAGGGCTCCTGACTTCAACAACAACTTTGAAAAATAAAACGTATTTCATCTCTTCAGGCGGGCTCCTGACTTCAACAATAACTTTGAAAATAAAATCATATTTGAGGGCGGATGAACCCAAAATATCCTATTCGACGGCGGATGAACCCAATTTCTTCAACTTAAATGTAAAGACTGAAATGTATTCCAAATTCAAAACTTGAAATTTAAATTGCCATTCTACAGGTGGGCTCCTGACTTCTTCAATTTAAAATTTAACAACCTCCGTTCTACAGGCGGGCTCCTGACTTCAACAATTTAAATTTTAACACCTCCATTCTCCAGGCGGGCTCCTGACTTCAACTCTAATATTTTTAAAAATAAATCAAGCTCCTTTCAAGCTTTGGAGAAAGATTCATCGGACTAAGATTTGATATCTTAGGAGAAAATTTCATCAGACTAGGACTTTTATCCTAGGAGGAAAATGTAAAGATCAAAGGTTTGAGAAACTTACCTTTGTAATTCCTTCTTTTCTTTCTTTTTCCCTTGTGCTGCTTTGTTCCTGTTTCAACTCTCAGGCAAAGAAAATTTTATCAGTTTTTTTTATGGTGGCCGATTTGTGGCCTTGCTGGGGGATGGTTATCTCCTTTGAAAACTCGTGTTGTCTTTCCCCAAGACTACTGGGGATAACACTGCTGGGGATAACACTGCTGGGGAATTATTTACTTACCTGTTGGGTAATAATATTATTGGGGAGTCTCTTTTATTCCCCTTTTCTCCAAAGCTACTCCCTTCAATACTTTTCTCTGTCAACATTGCTGGGGATAAAATGTTATCAGCCGGGGATAACGCTGTTAAAGATAACACTGCTGGGGGATTTTGATTCCTTCAAAACTAGTGTTTCACTCTTCTGAAGGCTGCTGGGAATGATACTGGCCTTTTGGTTTTTCCGAGCACAAGTTTCATCCTTTTGTTCTGTCCGCTGGGGAACAACTTCCTTTATTAAAACTTGTTATGCTGGGGATAAAACTGGTTCAAAGACCACTTTCCTTGAGATTGGTGCTATCTTTATTCTTCCCCAAATGGGTATCTGACTTTCAGAAAATTTTCTAAATGAAAGGAAAATATTCTGCCCCAGTTTGATAATCTCTCTTGTGGCATGCATTTCTGTCATCAATGCCATTTCCTTTACCTATGTCAAATCAAATAAAATTTCTTAATTTAAAATGCGGTGGTTGGTTGTGATACTCCACTGGGATGGCTTTTCCCTTTCTCCTTCCTTGTTATGCATTCCAAAAAAACTTGTTGGGGGTGATATTATTTGCTGGGGATAATCCCTTTCTGCTGGGGATATCCCTCTTCTTTTGTGGCATAGCTCGGAAACTGGCATTTCCCCGACCTTTTAGTCTCGTATGAATTTCCCACACCATGCTCATTGCTCTCCTTTCTTTGTCCACGGGCCTCGGCCTTGAGGTTTATAACCTTTGATTTCGGCAAGGATATCCCTCTTGACACTCGTCAATCCTTTTGTCAATTCCCTTTTGCTGGGGATATATTTTTGACACTGGCCTCGCGCTTGTTCCTTACTGACTATACCACTTGGATGTACTGTCAGGTCTCATCTTGCATGATTGGAAAGTTGATGGCCTATTTTGAAGTCATTTCTCACTTGTTCTGACCAAACAGACACTACTGGGGAATTTTCTATGAAAGGAGAAAGATAAAAAGTAACAGAATAAAAGACAAAGGAAAAAGATGACTCTTTAACAAAAGAAACAATAAATAAAAACCTATCAAACGCAGATACCGACTCTAATGGTCATGAAATGCATATGAGGCCTATCCTCTGCCGTCAATCGTCTTTCAAGACATTCCCTTGACGATTCCCCATCCGATTCCCAATCTTATTCGACTTGTAGTGCCCGAAGGGTTTTCACTATCAAGTCTCTCTCATTTTGGTTTTTCTCTCAGCTTTCATCGCCTTATGGTGTCCGTAAAGATTTTCACCGATAAGACTCTCTCATTTGTATCACTTTCCAGCTGGGGATTTGGAGTGTTGCCGGTATGACTCTTTCTGCTGTGGAACAGAATGTTATGTTCACCGGTAAGACTCTCATTTGTCTGACTTGGAATCTTTTGAAGACTGATCAGAAGGTCTTTCTTTGGACCGTAATATGGGTTTTGGATAGGCTAGAAATAAAGGGTATTAAAGGCTCAAAAAATAAATTTGGGGTTCAAAATTACAACCTTCGGAACCATATTTGCTTACAACACGCGCAACTCTTGCCCCAGTTTCTTTCTTGGGGATTTTTATTTTTGTTATACTATGTTACACTATACACACTATGACCATTATGGCCATTATGACCGAGCCGTGAAGCGCCTATGTATCCTCTTTGAGGAATCAGGTCAAACGTAGTTCCCAATTCCTCTTTTTCATTTGACCTTTTTTTTATCATTTTTCTTTTCTTTTTTTTTCGTTTTGTTGTTTTCTTTTCTTTCTTTTCTTTCTTTTTTTCCTTTTTTCCTTTACCTGCCATGCTCGTATTTTCTAGTCATTGCTACTGATTCCGAACGAGTGGTACGAAAGAAAAATAAATAAGGCTCAAAAGGGGTAACGAAGGATAAAGTGTTTAGGTAGCAGAACAAAATGCCTTCGTCATTCCAGTCTTCAAAACATGCCAAGTGCAAACAACATAATTTAAACAAAGATTTGTAGCCTCTTCTGATGGTGCTGGACTTGACAATTATATTCACACATTTGCCTTTTTATTTGTCATCTCTAAAGCACTGCTGGGCAACACTCTCACTCTCATTATCATGAACGACCCTCATGTCAATTTGGCGAATCTTGCCTTTAACGGTTTTCTTTATGTTTTATTGCCCCAGTCCCGCATGACTCGAGCTCCGAATAATCTCAAACCGTCCTTATTTCCTTTAAATGTTCTGATCACCTTGCCGGGGTTTTATGATTAACTTTTAAGATTAGGCCCAAACTGTGTGCGCATGTCATGTCACTAGTATCGGCGTTGAATAAAAATGATAAAAGGACTAAACAAAAGGATGACTGGAAATAATAAAAGACCGGATTTGCTTTAGACTACCGGTGGAATGGTTTGAATAACAAGACAAAAAAACAAACCAGAATAAAATACTAAAACAAACTGGACAAAACTTAAACAAACCGCTATGACAAAATGGAAAGATAAGAAGGTTTGACACAAAAAAATATCCGAATTACAATCCTAATAATCCGAACGACAGAAATGACAACAAAATGAGCCACCACAAGCTTCTCTCTTGCTAACCAAGGAACGGAGCGTCCTCCCACTTTATCAAAACTGGCATCTTAGCTACTGAGCTTCGCATCAGTATTGCCTAGACCATTATCAACTTCAATATCATCAACCTTAGTCAACAAGTCCCCAATAGGATTTGAGTGCTTCTGTTATCAGGCCTGATCCCCGCAAAGTGTGCATCATTATGTGCGGGTAAGGGATTCTGTGCGATGTTCTGGGTGCCATTGTCTTGGATTACCACAAACCAACCACCTTAACTTTCTTTGCGATTCAAAACAAAACAGGTTAGAATGGACTCCGTCGGTCCCCATTATTAACAACATCTTTTTTTCTCTTTTTTTTTTTCTTTCTTTTTTTTCATCAATTTTTTCATTTTTTTTTTGGTCGAATCTTATGGAGATTGCCTACGTATCATGACCCCGCATGAATCAGACCTTGCGTAGTTCGGACAATAAAAGATAAACAATACTAAACATTTTTTCAATTTTCATATTAAAACAAACTGGGTTTCAAAGGTTTGAAGATGACCTACAAACTTGAAAATCAAACAACTCACATATTCTAATCAAACGATTTACAAACGGCCAGCTCCCTTTCTCCGTTTGTCAAATGCAACCAAACGGTTATTTTTGCAAATGTGGCCCCTTCCCAATTTCACATGAATTTTGAGGCCGGGAAGGATTATTTTATGACACTTTACAAACTTGTCCGTTATTTTACGAAAATAGCCTTTCGACAACTGAAAGATACTCTAAGGCTATTTCGGCAAGAACGGTTTAAGACGCGGCCGAAGCTGGCTCGGCTTATTTTTGACTAAAAATCCAAACGGTATTCACCTGACCGCTGACTCTTTGTTTTTTTTCTTTTCAAATTACAATAAAAACCTGGTGTTGCAAACACGGCCCTTCAGCGTCTCGGGGACGAAGATTTTTAAGGCTGTGTGGGTCAACTGGACCAAAATCCTAAACATGACCCAAAAGGTGGCTGTTTATGCAAAGTCAGCCTTCCGGCGTCCCTTTCGGGAACATTCGGCTATTTTTGACAAAACAGCATCACCCGACTTATTTATGACTCTTTTTATCGTTTTTTTCAAAATAGAAAACTCAATATTGCAAACACGGCCTTTCAACGCCTCGGGGACGAAGATTTTTAAGGCTGTGTGGGTCAACTGGACCAAATCTTAAACATGACCCAAAAAGTGGCCGTTTATGCAAAGTCAGCCTTCCGGCGTCCCTTTCGGGAACATTCGGCTATGTTTTGACAAAACAGCGTCACCCAAATTCTTTATGATGAAACTAAAGTTCGACATATATATATTTTTGCTATTTTTTTATTTTATTTTATTTTATTTTATTTTTTGCAAAAGGGGAGGTTGGACATCACCCGACTTATTAGCGACAAAATTAAAATTTTGACATGTTTTTTTTTTGTTAACTTATTTGTTTTTGGCTATTTTAGCAAAGGGGAGGTTGGACCCGATGAGGGTTGGCTACGTATCTCACATCCGGTGAGAATCAAACCCGCGTAGTTCGGGAAGATCATGAATAAGTGAATGAACTAACTTTTTTTTTATTATTTTATTTTTTGCAGGAAAGACTTATAAAAAAGAAAGGGAGCATTTTTGCAAAGAAGGATTTCTAAGAAAATGTTTTTGGAATTTTACCTTCAATGAAAGAAATGCTTCTAAAAGTATTTTTTGAATTTTGAATTTTCTTTTCAATTTTGAAAGAAGAAGGAAAATATTTTCGGATTTTTTATTTTATTATATATTTTTTATTTTATTTTTTTTAAATAATTAAAAAGACTTTCTAAAGAAGTCAATAATGGAAAATATTTTTGGATTTTTTGTTTTGAAAATTGGGGGTCTAAAAAACTTTTCTAGACTTTTTGGCAAGACAAATATTTTTTGCAACAAATAAAGATATATATATATTTTTTGGAAATAAAGAAAAACTTTTTGGGTTTATATATATATTTGCAACAAATAATGAAACCATTTTCAACGCCCGACTCTTTTTATTTTTATTTTTATTTTTGGCATTTTCATAAACAAATAAATAAATAAAAAACCATTTTAAAAACAAGACTCTTTTTCATTTTCATTTTCATGGCAAGACAAACTATTTTTTTTCTATTTTTTTTGAAAAACAAGACAGAACAACGACTTTTTTTTTTCTTCTATTTTTCATTTGCTTTTAATAAAACAAACTAATAAGACATTTTTTTTTCATTTTCTCAAAATTTCGGCAGAGTTTTGACAGTTATTTGGGCATTGTTTTTTTTTTCAAAAATAAACAATCAATTCCCTAACCGCTATTTTTTTCAATTTCAAAATATTATTCCTGATATTCAAAAGTCAGTCAACACAAAAGTCCGAATCAAATAAATGCGCAAATAGCAGCAAGTAAGATGCATCAGGATGGTCATTTTTATTTTTTGGTACACCTGTCCTAGACAGACCCAACCCCTGTGTTGAGCCTCCAAAGTCAAATGCACGTGATGCAAACAAACGTTCCTACTAGGGATCCGGCATGAAGCTGAGTTATTCTAAGTTCATAACCTGGGTATTTGTTCTAGACTGTGTACCCGAGCGGACAACTCGAGTCGAGGAGGGGGCTACGTACCGGGGACCCGCGGGATCGTCCGGCTTTGTAACTTATCCGGCCTCTTTCTTATTTCAGGTATTGACACTAACAGAATAGGGAGTCTCGACCAGCGAGCTTCTCCCCGGAGGTAAGAAGAGAAGGGTTTCGGCACAGTTTATATACAGTTCACATAATATCAAAGCGGTAAAGGAAATCAATTAGCACATTAGGCATGTATCATGTAACAAAATCAGATAAAACCAAATATAACAATTCATCTAAGCTCGAATTTCTAACCCTGAACCAGTGGTTCTGGGTCTTATCCCCAGCAGAGTCGCCAGAGCTGTCACACCTCCTTTTTTCGCCCCCGCAAGGGGCGTAGGAGTTTTTCCAATTAAAGGACAATCGAAACGAGATTTGTTTATTTATTTCAGAGTCGCCACTTGGGAGATTTAGGGTGTCCCAAGTCACCAATTTAATCCCGAATCGAGGAAAAGAATGACTCCATATTATAGTCTGCGCACCAGAAATCCGGATAAGGAATTCTGTTAACCTGGGAGAAGGTGTTAGGCATTCCCGAGTTCCGTGGTTCTAGCACGGTGGCTCAACTGTCATATTCGGCTTGATTATCTGATTTTATACAAATATAAACTTATGTGCAAATTTTAACTTTTTACCGCTTTCATAATAATTATTATTATTTTTTAAAAGGAATTTGCAACGTCATGGACACGCATCTCGAACCACGTCACAATCAATGTACCCGTGGTCGTCGACACACTTTGACTCCATTGAGATTTGGATTTGGGTCACATAAATGTGCACCCGAGTTTAAGAAAATTAAATTATTAAAGGCACGCCTAAAGTGACTAGCGTATCATTTACTTTGGGTAGGGCCGTGGAATTTTGCTAAACGGTCCATCCCGAATTCTAAGTATTTATTATGACTAATTATTGAGGGCCCCGCAATTTGTATTTTTTTATTGGGCGAGGCTCGTCTCATTATTTTTTTTTAAGGATAATCTTAGAATGACTACATTTTCTATTTTTCGTTTTCTCCAAAATAAATGAAGAAAAGGTCCTACTTCTATTTACATACTTTCGAGTTATTATAGTTAAGTTTTGAAAGTGAGTTATTTAAAGAGTTTACATGGGCAGCGCATAGAATATTCTACATACAGACAGAAAAGAAAGAAAAGGCTACATTAAATTACAACTTCAAATCTTTCTCATTTTTGCATTCATGCTTCGAATGGCTTACAAGATGAACCAGTGTATCAGTTTGTCTACCTGGTATTTGGAAAGCAAGGAAAGAAGATGAAGATCAGTAGAAGCAGCAGTAGTGTGAATACACAGCAACAACAACAACCCAACAGCAGCAATTCGAATCAGATTCGAGGCCCAGAAAACTTTGAAGAAAAACCGAACAACTCAATAGAGCAAACCCAAAAGTTTGTAAACAAACTAAACATCAACAGACCACGCATGTATTAAACCCGAAACTAAACTCGTTTCTCACTTTGTTTTTGTTTTCTCTTTTTTTTTAAACTCTCTAACACTCTCTTATGATTTTCAGAATGTCTCCCTCTCTCAAAAGTAAACCTCAAAAATATTTCAAGTTCAAGTCTAAGTCTTCCTCCCTCAAGTCTTCAAGCCTCTCAACTATAAAAGTCCTAAAGCTCCAGTCCCCCCCCCTAAAATGTGTCAAAATGACTCTATATATAACAAGACTCTTGTCTCGAATCCCCAACCCGAAATATTTCCCAATGGCATGCTTTGTCCCCACTAATTAATGTTTTCTTTATTTTAAACCTTGTCCCTCATGCCCACATGTTTTGTCCCCCACTACATTAAATAAATATATCAACCCAACCCATTACATCTTGTTCCACATGCCTAACATAAACAATTACAATATTCCCCCCACTACATTATGTCTTGTCCCCCACAATGTATTATTTTAATATTGTTAATGTCTAGTGGACAAAGCATTCAGATTGAATAATTGTTCAAATGTTCAATTCCAAAAATACCCCTCCGACCTTACTGAAATTACCAATTTACCCCTGAACGTACTGCAATTTACCAATCTACCCCCATCAACTATAACCAATTCGCCTAATCAATCTCAACCAAAATATAGCCAATATAACCAATTTCTAAACAGATTCAACAACAAATCATATGAACACAGATGAATCATACAACTTCAAATTAATGGAAATAAGTTAACCATATTGGGAACCAATCCTGGTTAACTTAGACCAAAAATGAATGAGCAAAGAGACAACAATACCAACAACAAAATACATGATTCAAACTAAATCAACAAATCAAAAACCAAAACAAACTCAAATTAAATTACTGGATGAACTTCAAACAAAGAATAAACATGCATTAAATCCATATTAAATAACAAACATGACAGATTCAAATGATTTAACCAACATTAACAATTTCTGAAAAAATACATAACACATGAAACAAACTGAAGAAATAATTAATTAAACTTCAATTTGAATCTAACAAACATTAAACTAACAATTTCACATGAACAAACTGAAAAATTAACAAAACAATGAACACGAACAAAACAAACATTTACCGATTTTAGATTTGAGAATATCAAAAACAAAATACGGACAAAAGTGAAACTCAAAACCCACTAACCGGATCGAAACGACGAACAACGACTGACCAACGACGAACTCGAACTATGTATGGACTGTTTCAACAAACCTCGACCAAAGCTCGAACAAGTGAGATGGTTGAGTCTCATTTTTGGACTGGACTGAAAACGACGAACACAAATGTGAAGCAGCAGAGATGGGGTTTGGTTTCGAACCAGATGCTCCACGGGGCTGGATGCAACAGGAGCAGCAGAAGCAGCTTGGTCATGAAGACGACCAGTTCTCCTTGCAGCAATAAAACTGACCTTTTAGCCAGGTGGTGCGTCACAAAATACATGAGAATCTAAAGTCACATGGCAAGCATCATGCGGACAAACTCCTCGTAATTAACTTGCCTATCAACTTCAACAACCCCATTCACAATTTCAAATCTCTTTGTGTATAGTGGCTGATACAACTTCTGGTATTTGGCTTCAAGTGCAGCTCTCTCTTCAAAAAAGTTTTCCTCCAATTCGTCATGCTCAGTCTGAATCTCCCTCAGAGCTTCAACACGTTTTCTCACATTCGGGGACAAACTTTCAGGCACGTTTGAGTGCTTCCCAGTAAGATCATGAAGTTTATTTTTGAGCACATTGACAAGGTTTGCTCGTTCCCCGGCATTCAAAGCAGCAGTAAGATCAGCAACATTGAAGTTATCCTTAGTGTTGCTCATTATTATGGATTGCGCAGCAATAAGGAAAGAGAGTTACAGAGAGAAATGCCTTAGCAACACAACGCAACGCAACACGCCTCAATTTAAGCTCTTCTGCTCCCTCCCTCCCTCGCGCTTACTCTCTCTCAGAAAAACCTAGCTGCTCGACCACGCTGGATGCAGCAGGAGCAGCAGGAGCCGCTTGGCTTTAGAGCAAAGGCGACGAGGCAGTGGTCGTTCATGTTGCTAGGTTTGGCTGGAGATGAACGACGAAGCTCAGGCGTGGTGGAGCTAGATCTTGCGACTGGAGGAGGAAGATGGTGGAGGGTGTGTTTCGTTAGTTGCTATGGAGCAGATGAAGCAGAAGGGTCGTTCATGGTTGGTCGTTCATAGGAGCTCGAGCTCGAGCTCGACGACGAAGAAGAAAGTAGCCTGCTTGGCATTTTGTTTGGAGCTGCCTCGCGTGAGGAGGAAGATGATGGTGAAGGAGCTGTGCGTGTGTGTGAAAGGGGCAGCCACCATGGATGAAGGTTGTTTGGAGTTTTTGAGAAGAAGAGAGGGGCTGCGGATCTCTTTATGTTTAGGGTTTTTGAGTTTTGTTTTGTTTTGTGAAATGCAAGATAGGGGGGTGTTGGGTCTTTGGGGTTATGGACCGGGTCGACTCGGTTTGAAATGGACCGGGTCATGGGGAAGGTTGGATATTTTTTGGGCTTGTAGCTTGAATTTGAAGAAGAGCCTAATTCCGGTTTTCTTTATATTTTTGCTCTCTTTTCTTCTTTTATTTTTTCTAAAACTAAATTCTAAAAATCCTTAAATTATTATTAAGTTATAAAAGCGCAAATTAACTCCCAATAACAATTAACGCACAATTAAGTAATAATTAAGCATAAAATTGTACATTTGGACATTAAATGCTAAAAATGCAAAAAATGCCTATTTTTATAATTTTTAATTTTTGTAAAACAAACTTAATTAGTAACAATTGTAGAATTAAATCCTACATGCAAAATGCGACATATTTTTGTATTTTTTATTAATTTAACAAATAAACACGCACAGACAAATACAAATAATTATCCAAAAATGTCACAAAAACTCTCAAAATTGCACACCAAGGAAAATCATTTTATTTTGAATTTTTTGGGAGTAATTCTTTCATAGGGCAAAAATCACGTGCTTACAAGCGTCCCCTTCTACATCTCTATATTAGTGTTTTTCTTTATTTCCAAAACAGTTGTAATTTCTTTCAGACTGATGTTAGTAGAAAATCATAGTGTATTCGTGAATTATGACACCGGATCCAGGGTAGTAATAGCAACAGTATTGGTAATAGTATATAAACAAAGAGGCTATTTACTTACTTTCGCATTTAGTTCTACTTGTTTTAGCTTATTTATTTTTAATCACTGAAACGTAAAGGAAATTGGTTAATAATACTCTAACGTTGGCTTGCCTAGTAAGTGTAATGTTAGGCGTCATCACGGTACCGATAGTGGGAATTCCGAGTCATGACACTTAGTGTTGCCGTGCTTAACTTCTTCTAAAGAAATTCAGCCTCTGCAACATGAGTCGTACGATTTGCATTAATTGCTTGGTCCTATAATATTTTCTCCAATAAAGCAACAAAACTTCAAAAATAACAAAGTACCTTAGAATCATATACTTATAATCTGATCGGAGTATAATATATAATAACTTTTTAAAGATTTTGTTGTGTGAAAATATGATATAGTAAGTATATGATTTGTTCTAGACAACATGTACAAGAATCATGATCCGCACACCATGGTCCAAGACAATTTTATGCAAATATTTTTCTCATGTGCTTTATTATTTTTACTGCTAGAGATATATTATTTGGAAGTGTTTGGTATTCATGGTATGATGCTTCATTATTGTAGTTAATATATGAATATTTTATTAAGTCTGTCATTTGGCAAGAAAAGATTTGGAGCATCTGGTGATCTTCTGGGATTTTTTAATTTGGCTTCTCTTACTTGATTTGTTGTCCTCTCACTAATTAGAATAGAATAATATTTTTCAACTTTTATTTTGTTTTCTTGATTCCTTTTTGTTTCTTTTCTTTTTCTTTATTGTCCTCTGACATATTTTATTCTTTTGGTTTCTTCGAGATGATATGCTTTCTTGATTTCTTTGATAACATACAAGATAATAATATTTGTACACCTCCAAGAGAGATTAAAGAAATATGTTATTCTTTCAAACAGTACGAAAATATCATATTATTTGTGCAGATATAAGTCATGCTCTAAAAAAAACTTAAATAAATATGTTATTCTTTCAAACAATCTCCGAAATCAAACTTATTGTAAATATGAAGTTGCTCTGTGACCTGATCTGCAAAGTAACATCTTTCAATAAATAGTTTATCATCGGTGCTTTGGTCATAGGCAGTTAGTGTTAGGATTGAAATATCAAGGCGTTATGTAAACGCTA
Organism: Nicotiana tabacum; assembly: GCF_000715075.1. NCBI lineage: Eukaryota > Viridiplantae > Streptophyta > Magnoliopsida > Solanales > Solanaceae > Nicotiana > Nicotiana tabacum. The sequence continues at coordinate 163,003,159 of NC_134087.1, forward strand.
ATAAATAAAATATTGGTCGATGATAAATCAAAATATATATATATATATATATATATATATATTAAAGAATCTTATTATCTTAATATGATTTGGTCAAGTGACCTACATCAATCTACTAATACAAAAGTAAAAAATTTATCGAGAGTAGAAATTTTTTCCCTAAACAAGACTCTCTTGAGGACTATATTATAGATGCTATTGTGTTATTGTATGAGAAAGAATAACAACAATAACAAACCAGTGTAATCCTACATGTGAGGTGTGGGGAAGATAATGTCTACGCATACCTTATCCCTAACTTGTGAAGGTAGAGAGTGAACGCGATTAGAAGCCCGTGAACGCGAAGCGTTGGGCACGAAGGTCTTCGCAAACGTGAGCAGTGACCTGCGACCGCGAAGGAGGGCCTGGCAGAAGCTTTATAATAGTGAGATCGGGGGTTAAGCTCAGTTTATTCGATTTCTCTCTTGTTGAGGCGATATGAGGTGATTTTGAAGGAGCATTTACGTCATTTATCATAAAGTAAGTGATTTCTACTCATTGTGACCATAATACATGGATTATGTATGAATTTAAATATTGAAATTGGTCGATATTATAGGATTTTGAAGAAAACTTAGAAATAATATTTTTAAGTTTTGACAACGAAATTGGACATGAAATTTGACATAAGTTATATATTTGAGTTCTGGTACTACGACTAATATTTATCTTTGAGAATTTTCGGAATCGTGGCTTGTGGGCCTGGAGGTTGACTTTTCGTGTGGAGATGAAAATTATTTTTAATTATTAAATTACGAGTCTTTGAGTATATTTTGATTGGTTTGCGCGTTCTTTAACTAGATTTGGATCGTTTGGTATTTATTTGAGGTGTTAGGGAGGCGTTGGAGTCGGTTATCGAATTTTTGAGCGAGCTATGTCTCATGTCTAACCTTGGAAGATGAAATTTAGCGTAAGTGCTTTATTTGTTACATGCTACGTGTTATGGAGCTACGCACATATGAGGTGACAAGTGTCTGTATGATAGATTCTTGATTTTGTTGGGGTAGACTTAGACTCGCACCATATTTTGATTGCACTATTTGAGTTATTCTTGCATGTTTAAAAGCTTTAATTTATATTTTAGCTTGAGACTAGACTTCCATAGAGTATTGAACTTTGTTATTTTAGATACTTGACGCGCTACTTGATTAGTCGCAAAAATTGTGAGTTTTATCAGGATTCGGGGTGCATGCTACTTGATTAGTCGCGAAAATTTATGAGTTTTATCGGGTAGGGCAACACTTAGCGGGGCGGGGCAGGGAAAAAATTTGAGAAAATACTAAATGGGGTAGAGTAGGGCGGGTCAAAATGTTAGCATGCCAAGGTTCCCCCCTCCCCGCGCCCTATTACCCTCCCTATTAACACTTGCAAACCCAAAAACACATCTTCTTCCAAGTGTGCAGTCGCCTCTGTTTTCCTTAGGTGCATTGAGGAACAAAACTGTTACAAATCAAGGGCCAGATTCCAACATTGAATATGTCTTGAGTCCTTTAGTTTGTTGTATCTTTGTCTTTTGTTATTTATTTATATTCTTACACGGCTTATTAGAAGCATTTAGTAAGACATCATTTAAGCATTAGTGTATAGCATGTTTGATTAGAGTTAGTCAAGAGTGTGGCTTTGTAATAGAGTTATTACAAAGAGCTTACAATATAGTTATTATAAAAGGTGAGGGATTAAGAGATTAATTCTTAGATTGCAATAGGTTGTAATGTGAAGTTTGCTCAGTTAGTGGAGTTGAAATCCTATTAGGGTAGGTCGTGGTTTTTAATTCCGTGAGCAGGGAGTTTTTCACGTTAATATTGTGTGTGTTTTACTTTCTGTCTATTTACCGTGAAAACAGATTAGTTTCTCTATATCGTTTGGTGGAATCCTAATTTCTATCGCACTGAAATCGTAAATAAAGAACATAAAGTCTTAAATCTTCAAAAAGAAATTAATCCCAGAAAATCCTAAATAAGCAAAGCTAAACAAGCGAATTGAGAAAGGCAAAAGGAAACAAAAATTGTCAAAACTTCATAAAAATCAAAAAACTAAACAAGAATATACATAAATATCTTTTACTTGGAAAAATGAAACACAAGCAATGTACCAATGTCAATGACGTGACTCACTTGAGAATAAATTCCCGTACATTTACTGTGATGACCCAAAAGGTTATCTCTTATTTTAGAAGTCAAATCTGTGTTTCGAGGTCTTTAAACCTTCTTTTGTCTCTTCTCGATTCGCGTGTGTAGTCCGAGTACGCTTCCGGAAAGCCTTTATGTGAAAATTTGAAAAAAATGCTAAATTTTGCCTTTAAAATAGAATTAAGTTGACTTTGGTTAACATTTTGGGTAAACGAAACCAGATCCGTACTTTTATCCGTAGAAAAATATGGGACTTGGGCGTATGCCCGGAATCGAATCCAGAGGTCCGCAACCCGAGAAATAAATTTTTGAAGAAAATTGTTTAACTAAAAACATAATGGTTTTTGGAAATTTATCGATGCTCGATTTCGATGGTATCGGGCAAGTATTTTATTTCTGGAGCCTGGTACATGTTTAATATGGTATTTAAGTTGTGTCAGTAAAATTTGGTAAGAAACGAAGTTTATATGACGTGATTCGGACCCTCGGTTATAAAAATAGAAAATTTAAGTGTTCTTGAGAATATCATTGATTTTGATGCTAAATTCGTAGTTTTAGGTGTTATTTTAGCGATTTGATCGTACGAGCAACTCCGTATGATGTTTTAAGACTTGTGTACATGTTTGGTTTGGAGCCCCGAGGGCTCGAATGAGTTTCGGTTAGGCTACGGGATGTTTTGGACTTCGAGATTTCTGTTGTTTTGTTGTTGCAGGTCCACAGATGTATCCTTCTTCATGTTCGCGAAGGAACTCTCACGAATGCGAAGAGTAAAATTGTCTGAGGGAAAATTCCTTCTACGCGAACGCGAGGCACAGGTCGTGAACGCGGATCCTTGAGGGCATTACCCTTCACGAACGCGACCTGGCTATCGCGAATGGGAAGGCCATTTTGGCAGGGAGCTGGGGGAGGGGTGAAATACTCTACGCGAATGCGGGAAATGGCTCGTGAACGCGAAGGTCGGGGGGTGAACCTTCGCGAACGCGTATGGTACCTCGCGAACGCGAAGGCTCTTCTAGCCAATGCTTCGCGAACGCGCCAGGCTTTTTGCGAACGCGAAGAAGACCTGTCTAGCAATTTAAAACAGAACCTAGGTCTGGATTAGACCAAAATTTCATATTTTCTTCCATAGAAATCGACCTTGGGCGATTTTTGAAAAGGGATTTCAACACCAAATCATAGGTTTGTATTCTTAAACTCATCTCTTTCATTTTCCATCAATTAGGGATTTTGGGAAAATTGGGAATTTTACAAATTTGGGAATTTAGACCTCGATTTGGGGTCAGATTCTGAAACTAGTTACATATCCGGGCTCGGGACTGAATGGGTAATCGAGTTTTGGTCCGAACTTCGAGTTTTGACCAAGCGGGCTTGGGGTTAGGTTTTGACCTTTTGGAAAGAATGTTGGGAAATCTATAATTTATCATTTGAATTGGTTTCTTTGGCTTCAATTTATGTTAATAAGTAAATTATGAATAGATTCGGGCAGATTGGAAGCAGAAACTAAGGAGAAATCGGTATTTGAGGCTTGAGTTTGGTCATGGAATCGAGGTAAGTGTTTGGCCTAACCTTAGCTTGAGGGAATAGGTGTTGTTGTCTTACTTGCAACGTGTTTAATTGTGAAGTACGACGTATAGGTATGGTGACGAGTATCTATATGTTGTTATTATGTCATAGCATGCTAATGAGCCTTATACTTGTAACCATTGTGTCTCTTATCACGTATTGTTTATGCTTAAGCCGGTTACTCTTCAAGCTGGACAAGATTGGTTATATTTTCTTGTTATTGGGTAATTGTTGAGTGTTGACTCAAGCAGAGACTTATATTGTGAATTTCACTATTGAAATGAGAATGGTTATAGCTGATTCCCTTACTGGGATGTTATTGTTTCTATTGTTTGGATGAGGAAAGAGTGATAAAGCACGAACGGTGATGCCGTGCACATTCATACTTATGCATATGGTGAGGAAGAGTGATAAAACACGAAGGGTGATGTCATGCACATTTACATTTATATTGATACATATGGTGAGGAAGAGAGATAAAGCACGAAGGTTGATGCCGTGCACATTTCTATTATTCATATGGTGAAGACGAGTGATAAAGCACGAAGGGAGATGTCGTGCACATTTCTATTATTGATTGCATAGTGAGGATTGAGAGTAAAAGCACGAAGGGTGATGCCGTGCATTTTCTGTTTGTTGTTATTATTTGCTATTATTGGTTTAAGTGCATTAACTGCTTAATTTCTGTTACTATTGTGATTCCTTATTCTGGTACCCCCACCGCATGTTGCCCCTTCCCGTTAATTTATGTTTAGCTTCTGTTATTGTTATTCTGTTAGTATATTATTTAATTGCACATGTATATGTTGGTTGTCGTGTCATAGCCTCGTTACTACTTCGTCAAGGTTAGGCTCCGCACTTACCAGTATATGAGGTCGGTTGTACTGATACTGCACTCTGCACTTTCTGTGCAGATCTCGGTGTCAGACCTTGTGAGTAGAGTTGGGTGGCTTCCTTCAGTCCATTGGAGACCTAAGGTAGTCCTGCAAGCGTCCGCAGGCCCTGACGTCCCCTTCTGTCCTATTTCTTTTTATTTTATCTACTTTCGAGACAAATAAATATTTTCTTATTCAGACCATTATTTGTAGTATTCGTAAACAATAAGTGAGTTGTGACACCAGTTTTTGGTGAAGTGTTATTACGGTTTAGTTATTTGTATTGAGATAATCTAGCAAATTTTATTATTCCGCTGATTTACTTTTGTTAAATTGTTAAAAGATAACGGAAAAGGTAAAATATTTGTAATGTTGGCTTGCCTAGCAAGTACAATATTAGGCGCTATCACGGTCCCGATGATGGGAAATTCGGGTCGTGACAAGTTGGTATCAGTGCTCTAGGTTGCTTAGGTCTCACAATTCATGGACAAGCTTAGTAGAGTTTGAGAGATCGGCACGGAGACGTCTTTGTTTATCCCTAAAGGCTACAGAGTTAGGAACAATTTCACTTCTATTCGTCTCTATCGTGCAGTTTGATTTCTCAATGGTAATTGAACTTCTACTTTGTTCTTTCGCGGATGGAGAGAACACGTACCGCTTCATCAGTTGATCAGTAGCCCGAGCCCCCAGCGACATCTCCTACGAGGGGTAGAGGACGAGGCCGAGGTAGGGGTAGAGCTCAGCCTAGAGCAGTAGCACTAGCGGCGGAGCCTCAGGTAGAGTTTGATGATGAGGTTCCGGACTAGACTGTTCCAGCGGGGCCAGCTCAGGTTCCATAGGGGTTCATCGTTACCCCAGTACTCCAGGATGCTCTGGTCTGTCTAGCGGGCCTTATGGAGAGTGTCACCCAAGCAGGCATACTTCCTGTAGCACTAGCCGTCTCTCAGGCTGGGGGAAGAGCACAAACTCCCGCTACTCGCACTGTGGAGCAGGTGGCTCCCCAGTTTCAGACTCCAGCAGCTTAGACAGTCGGGGTAGTCCACCGGGTGTTGTAGCTCAGACCAGTGATGGATCAGCTATGTTTTCAGATTCCTTGTGGAGGTTCAACAGGTTCACCAAGCTTTTCTCTACTACCTATGGCGGTACATCTTCATCCTCAAGACTATTTGGATAGTTGTTATGAGGTTCTACGGAACATGGGGATAGTAGAGACCAATGCGGTCGACTTTGCTGCTTTTCGTTTGTTAGGTTCCGCCAGGAAATGGTGGAGAGATTATTGTTTAGCCAGACCAGCTGGGTCACTAGCTCTCACATGGGACCAATTCTCATAGCTATTTCTCGAGAAGTTCATTCCCGTCACTCAGAGAGAGGAGTACTGCATGCAGTTCGAGCATTTTCAACATTGTTTTATGACTGTCACCCAGTACAAGATGAGGTTTATTGATTTGGCCCGTCATGCTCTCCCCACTGAGAGAGAGAGGGTGAGGAGGTTTATTGAGGGAATCACTCAGCCTATTAGATTGCAGATGGCTTAGGAGATAGGGAGTGGGATTTCTTTTCAAGATGCAGCCAATGTGGCTAGGCGGGTTGAGATGGTTCTAGCTTAGAGGAGCGGTCAGGGGTCTGACAAGAGGCATCGTCATTCTGGCAGATTCAGTAGTGCCTCGTCTAGAGGCAGGGATTCTTTTGGTAGAGTCCATCCTCCCAGGCCATTTCATTCAGCACTTCAGGCTTCTCACGGTGCTCCAGGTGGCCGAGGTTCTCATATACAATATCCTAATCAGCTACCCTACAGTGTACCACCAGATCCTATCAGTGCACCTTCGCTCCAGAGTTTTCAGTGTGGTTACTCAGGCCATCAGGGTCAGTTTTAGGGTAAGCAGTCTCAACAGCCGAAGTGTTGTTATACTTGTGGCGATACGAGGCACATTGCTAGATTTTGCCCTCGAGTCTCGAGTAGTTCTCAGCACTAGGGTTCTCGTGCCATGGTTCCAGCACCGGGTGTTCCACCGCCCGCTCAGCCAACTAGAGGTAGGGTTCAGGCAGTTAGAGATGGAGGTCGAGGTGTTAGAGGTGGAGGTTAGGCCGCTAGAGGTGGAAGCCAGCCAGCTAGAGGCCGTCCCAGGGATGTAGCTCAGAGTGGTGCGGCCCAGCACCGATGTTATGCTTTCCCAGCCAGGCCTGAGGCTAAGTCCTCTGATGCAGTTATCACAGGTATTGTTCTGGTTTGTAGGAGAGATGCTTCAGTTCTGTTTGATCCAGGGTCTACATACTCCTATGTGTCTTCTTATTTTGCTTCATATTTGGTTGTGCCTCGTGATTCTTTAAGTGCTCTCGTATATGTGTCCACGCCGGTGGGTGATTTCATTATTGTAGATCGTGTCTATCGTTCGTGCGTGGTTGTTATTAGGGGTCTTGAGACTAGAGTAGACCTCCTACTCCTCGATATGGTTTACTTCGATGTTATTTTGGGGATGGATTGGTTGTCACCTTATCATGCTATATTGGACTGTCATGCCAAGACCGTGACCTTAGCATTGCTGGGGTTGCCTCGTTTGGAGTAGAGAGGGATTCCTGGTCATTTTACCATAAGGTTTATCTCTTATATGAAGGCTTAGCGTATGGTCGAGAAGGGGTGTTTGGTTTATTTGGCTTATGTTCGTGATTCTAGTGCTGAGGCTCCTTCTATGGATTCTGTGCCAGTTGTTCGGGAGTTTCTTGAGGTGTTTCCTTCAGACCTGTTGGGGATCCGACAAGGATATTGACTTTTGCATTGATTTGGTTCTGGGCACTCAGCCCAATTATATTCCGCCATATCATATGGCCTCGCCAGAGTTGAAAGAATTGAAAGAATAGTTGTATGACTTGCTTGATAAGGGTTTTATCAGGCCTAGTGTCTTACCCTGGGGTGCACCAGTGTTGTTTGTTAAGAAAAAGGATGGGTCGATGAGGATGTGCATACACTATCAACAAATTGAACTAAGTCACCATCAACAACAAGTATCCATTGCCAAGGATTGATGATTTGTTTGATCAACTTCAGGGTTCCAAGGTATTTTCGAAGATTGATTTGGGATCTGGGTACAATCAATTGAGGATTAGGGCATCCGATGTCCATTAGATAACTTTTCGCACTCGGTACGGGCATTATGAGTTTCTAGTGTTGTCATTTGGGGTGACAAATGCCCCAACAGCTTTTATGGATTTGATGAGCCGGGTGTTCAAGCCCTATCTGGAGTCCTTCGTGATTGTTTTCATTGATGATATCTTGATCTACTCCCACAATCGGAAGGAGCATGAGTAGCACCTTCGACTCGTTCTTCAAACTCTGAAAGACAACCAACTGTATGCTAAGTTTTCGAAATGTGGGTTTTGTTTGAGTTCAGTATCATTCCTGGGTCACATCGTATTAGTAGAGGGTATTTAGGTGGATCCTAAGAAGATTGAGGCAATCAGGGACTGGCCTAGACCCACATCAGCTATAGAGATCCGGTGTTTCTTGGGTTTTGGCGGGTTATTATTGTCGGTTTGTAGAGGGGTTTTCATCCATAGCAACCCCGATGACCAGGTTGACCTAGAAGGGTGCACAGTTCAGGTGGTCGGACGAGTGTGAGGTGAGCTTTCAGAAGCTCAAGTTGGCTTTGACTACGGCGCCAGTGTTGGTATTACCCATAAGTTCAGGGCCATATACAGTATATTGTGATACATCTCGTATTGGACTTGATGCGGTGTTGATACAGAATGGCAAGGTTATTCATATGCTTTGCGGTAGTTAAAGATTCACGAGAAGAATATCCAGTTCATAATTTGGAGCTAGCAGCCTTTGTTCACGTGCTGATGATTTGGAGGCACTATTTATATAGCGTGTCATGTGAGGTGTTCACGGATCACAAAAGTTTGCAATACTTGTTCAAGCTGAAGGAGCTAAATTTGAGGTAGAGGAGATGGTTGGAGCTATTGAAAGACTATGATATCACCATCTTATATCATCCCGGGAAAGCCAATGTAGTGGTCGATGCTTTGAGTAGGAAGTCAGCCAGTATGGTCAGCCTTATGTATATTCCAATCGGTGAGAGACCACTTGCGTTGGATATTCAGGCATTAGCCTATCAGTTTGTGAGGTTGGATGTTTTTGAGCCAAGCCGTGTTCTAGCTTGCACAATCGCTTGTTCTTCATTATTTGAGCGTATCAAAGATCGGTAATATAATGATCCTCATTTGCTTGTCCTTAGAGACACAATGTGGCACGGAGGTGCCAAGCAGGTTACAGTTGGAGATGACAGAGCTTTGAGGGTGCAAGGTCGAGTTTGTGTGCCTAATGTGGATGGACTTTGTGAGTTGATTCTAGATGAGGCCTATAGTTCCCAATATTCCATTCATCCGGGCGTCGCTAAGATGTATCAGGACTTGCAGTAGCATTATTGGTGGAGGAGGATGAAGAAGGATAATGTTGTGTATGTAGCTCGGTGTTTGAATTGTCAGTAGGTAAAGTACGAGCATCAGAGACCTAGTGGTTTGCTTCAGAAGATTGAGATTCATGAGTGGAAGAGGGAGCGTATCACTATGGACTTCGTTGTTGGACTCCCACAGACTCAGAGGAAGTTCGATGCAGTGTGGGTTATTGTGTATAGGCTGACTAGGTCAGCGCATTTCATTCCTGTGGCAGTTTCCTATTCTTCTGAGTGGTTGACAGAGATTTATATCCGTGAGACCGTTCTTCTTCATGGTGTGCCCATTTCTATCATTTCTGACCGAGGTACGTAGTTTACCTCGCATTTCTGTAGGGCAGTACAACGAGAGTTGGGTACGCAGGTCGAGTTGAGTACATCATTTCATCCTCAAACGGACGGACAGTCCGAGCGTACTATTCAGATTTTGGAGGATATGCTCCGAGCATGTGTTATTGACTATGGAGGTTCTTGGGATCAGTTCTTTCCATTAGCAGAGTTTTCTTACACCAACAGTTATCAATCGAGCATCCAGATGGCTCCCTATGAGGCATCATATGGTAGGCGGTGTCGTTCGCCAATTGGGTGGTTTGAGCCGGGAGAGGCTCGGTTGTTGGGTACAGATTTAGTATAGGATGCCTTGGAGAAGGTTAAGATCATTCAGGATAGGCTTCATACAACTCAGTCCAGGAAAAAGATTTATGCTGACCGTAAGGTTCGTGATGTGGCATTCATGGGCGGAGAGCAAGTGCTTCTTCAGGTATCGCCCATGAAGGGCGTGATGAGATTTGGGAAGAAGGGCAAGCTAAGCCCTAGATTCATCGGTCCTTTTGAGATCCTTGATCGAGTGGGAGAGGTGGCTTACAAACTTGCGTTGTCCCCGAGTTTATCAGTTGTGCATCTAGTGTTTTATGTGTCTATGCTTTGGAAGTATCACGACAATCCATCCCACGTGTTAGACTTCAGCACTGTCCAGTTGGAAAAGGATTTGACTTACGAGGAGGAGCCGGTGGCTATTCTAGACCGGCAGATTGGTCAGTTCAGATCGAAGAGTTAGCCTTCGGTTCGTGTTTAGTGGAGAGGTCATCCCGTCGAGGCAGCTACCTGGGAGTCCGAGTGTGATATGCGGAGCTGATATCCCCATCTTTTCATCGACTCAGGTACTTTTCTATGTCCGCTCGAGGACGAACGGTTGTTTTAGAGGTGGAGAATGTGATGACCCAAAAGGTCATCTCTTGTTTTAGAAGTCAAATCTGTGTTCCGAGGCCTTAAAAACCTCTTTTTATAACTCCTCGATGTGCATGTGCACATCCGGGTGCGCTTTCGGAAAGCCTTTATGTGAAAATTTGAGAAAAATGCAAACTTTTGCCTTTAAAATTGAATTAAGTTGACTTCGGTCAACATTATGGGTAAACGGACCCGGACCCATAATTTGGGTAAACGATCCCGGTCCCCGAGGGTCCATAGAAATATATGAAACCTGGGTGTATGCTCGAAATCGAATTCCGAGGTCCCCAGCCCGAGAAATAAATTTTTGAAGAAAATTGTTTAACATGAAATATAATGGTTTTTAGAAATTTAACGATGCTTGATTTTGATGGTATCGGGCTCGTATTTTGGTTTCGGATCCCGGTACAGTTTTAATATGGTATTTAAGTTTGTGTCTGTAAAATTTGGTAAGAAATAGAGTTTATATGACGTGATTTGGACCCTCGGTTGTAAAAGTGTTCTTGAGAATTTCATTGATTTGATTCTAAATTCGTAGTTTTAGGTGTTATTTTAGCGATTTAATCGCACAAGCAAGTTCGTATGATGTTTTAAGACTTGTGTGCATGTTTGGTTTGGAGCCCCGAGGGCTCGGGTGAGTTTCAGATAGGCTACGAGATGTTTTGGACTTGGAGATTTCTGCTGTTTGATGTTGCAGGTGCACAGATGTATCCTTCTTCATGTTCGTGAAGGAACTCTCGCGAACGCGAAGAGTAAAATTGTCTGAGGGAAAATTCCTTCTACGCGAATGCGAGGCACAGGTCTGGAACACGAAGTGTAAAATTGTCTAAGAGAAAATTCCATCTATGTGAATGAGAGGCACAGGTCGCGAAAGCAGAGCGTTGGGGGCGTTACCCTTCCCGAACGCGACCTTTCTATCGCGAATACGAAGGCCATTTTGGCAGGGACATAGGGGAGGGGTGAAATACTCTATGCGAACGCGGGCAACGGCCCTCGAACGTGAAGATCGGGGGGGGGGGGTTGTGAACCTTTGTGAACGCATACAGTACCTCGCGAACGCGAAGGCTCTTCTAGCCAATGCTTCGCGAATGCGATAGGCTTTTTGCAAACACGAAGAAGACCTGTCCAGCGATTTTAAAATAGAACCTAGGTCAGGATTAGACCAAAATTTCAATTTTCTTCCATAGAAACCGACCTTGGACGATTTTTGAAGAGGGATTTCAATACCAAATCATAGGTTTGTGTTCTTAAACTCATCTCTTTTATTTTCTATCAACACCCATTAGATTTCTAGGCCTAAATCTTGTTCTTTAAGGGTAGAAATTAGGGATTTTGGGGGAATTGGAAATTTTACAAATTTGGAAATTTAGACCTCGATTTGGGGTCGGATTCCGAAACTAATTACTATCTGGGCTTGGGAGTGAATGGGTAATCGGGTTTTGGTCCAAACTTCGAGTTTTGACAAAGCGGGCCTGGGGTCGAGTTTTGACTTTTTGGAAAGAATGTTGGGAAATCTATAATTTATCATTTGAATTGGTTTCTTTAGCTTCAATTGATGTTAATAAGTAAATTATGAATAGATTCGGGCGGATTGGAAGCGGAAACTAAGGGGAAAGCGGTATTTGAGGCTTGAGTTTGGCCGTGGAATCGAGGTAAGTGTTTGGCCTAACCTTAGCTTGAGGGAATATGTGTTGTTGTCTTATTTGCTACGTGTTTAATTGTTTAGTACGACGTATAGGTGTAGTGACGAGTATCTATACGTTGTTGTTGGGTCATATCATGCTAATGAGCCTTATACTTGTAACCATTGTGTCTCTTATCACGTATTATTTATGCTTAATCCGGTTACTTTTCATGTTGAACAAGATTGGTTATATTTTCTTGTTATTGGGTAATTGTTGAGTGTTGACTCAAGCTGAGACTTATATTGTGAATTTAACTGTTAAAACAAGATTGGTTATAGCCGATTCCCTTGCCGGGATGTTATTGTTTCTATTATTTGGGCGAGGAAAGAGTGATAAAGCACGAAGGGTGATGCCGTGCACATTCATACTTATGCGTATGGTGAGGAAGAGTGATAAAGCACGAAGGGTGATGCCGTGCACCTTCATACTTATGTGTATGGTAAGGAAGAGTGATAAAGCACGAAGAGTGATGTCGTGCACATTTACATTTATACTGATGCATATGGTGAGGAAGAGAGATAAAGCACGAAGGGTGATGCTGTGCACATTTCTATTATTCATATGGTGAGGTAGAGTGATAAAGCACAAAGGGTGATGTCGTTCACATTTCTATTATTGATTGCATGGTGATGATTGAGAGTAAAAGCACAGAGGGTGATGGCGTGCATTTTCTGTTTGTTGTGATTATTTGCTGTTATCGGTTCAAGTGCATTAACTGCTTAATTTCTGTTACTACTGTGATTCCTTATTCTCGTACCCCCACGGGATGTTGCCCCTTCCTGTTAATTTTTGTTTAGCGTCTGTTATTGTTATTCTATTAGTATATTATTTAACTACACAGGTTTATGTTGGTTATTGTGTCCTAGCCTCGTCGCTACTTCACCGAGGTTAGGCTCGACACTTGCCAGTATATGGGGTCAGTCGTATTGATACTGCACTCTTCACTTTCTGTGCAGATCTTGGGTGCCAGACCTTGTGAGTAGAGTTGGGTGGCTGCCTTCAGTCAATTGGAGACCCAATGTAGTCCTGCAGACGTCCGTAGGCCCTGACATCCCCTTCTATCCTATTTCTTTCAGTTTTATCTACTTTCGAGACAGATGTATTTCCTTGTTCAGACTATTATTTGTTGTTTTCGTAGACAGTCTGTAAGTTATGACACCAGTTCTGGGTGGAGTGTTATTACAGTTTAGTTATTTGTATTAAGATAATCTATTAAATTCTGTTTTTCCGCAATTATTCTGCTGATTTAATTTTGTTAACTTGTAAATTGATAAAAGATAAAGGAAAAAGGTAAAATATTTTGTAACGTTGGCTTGCCTAGCGAGTACAATGTTAGGCGCCATCACGATCACGACGGTGGGAATTTCGGATCGTGACATTTACACGTTTGATGCATCAAGAATAGAAGAGAGGTTTTAACACATTTTTATATTATTTTCAAGCTATGAGATATAGGATTTTTATTTTAAAGGATCTTTCTAAAAAAGATGTTTATAAATATAAATTAGACAAGAAAGTATATTAGTAAGGGAAAATTAGTTAAACAGTTATTTTTTTAATTAATAATAAATTTGTTAAAAGGTGGACAAGGGAGTTGGAGTGGGGCATTGGTGGCAAAATAATTAAAAGAAAATATTTAACCGGCCATATTATTGGATAATGAACTTTTTAAAAATGGGTCAAATATGGATAAAAATTAAATATGGGTCTAAATGAATAACCAATGGATAACATTGGGTTTAACTTTTGCATTTATAAAGCCTCAAATTGGGGTTCCCTCATGTTTGGGCGATTAGGAATTGTCCCAAAAGTGATCATATTCTACAAGTCATGGATAATATGGTTACCCATATTATCTGTCGATTAACCCGTTTTATATCCGCATTAAATATGGGTCGGATCGGATAATTTATCCGTTTTTTTATTACCCGATTTCAACCCGTTCCGTATCCGATGCGACCCCATTTGCCAACCCTAGAGTGGGCTAAGGTTCATGCCTGTGGTGGAAGTGCACAAGCTGCTATATACATGATAATACTAGCTGGATGTGTATATTACCTATAGCAAGGGAGGAATCTAAGGATTTTTGAGAACAAGAAAAGGTTAGAGGAGACTCTTGATCAAGATGGTGATTCAGGACATTGGTAGGGGGAGCTGGAAGCATGTCTAACTAAGCAGATGCACAGTTCCGTATATATGATTTTTCATAAGCGATTTTACATTTTAAAAAGTGAACAAATAAACAAAATATTGCAACAACATTATATTAAAAACAGAACATAATATGAATAAAATGTTACTCAATATTACTACTCTTCTCGATGAATTTTAATTTTTTAAATGTATTTAAAATAATCCCATTATAAATAATACTAAATACGTTTTTCTATAAAAGGTACAAACAATCACTAAAGACTTTCATTTATTTGATTATGCAAATCATTTTTAATCAACTTTACTGGTAGTTAAAGAGGGGTGTCACATATGGTAAATCCGTGAGTCCGAAACCAAAGTGTGTTTCTTTTGGACTCAAACGACAAAAATAGGTGAAAAAAAATGGTTACCATTTTATATATAGCGCGGTTATTCACCGTGCTATACCTTAACAGCACGTTTGTCCGTTAGGGTATATCGCGGTTATTAATTTGAACTCAAAAAAGGCTAGCGACTTGTCTACATGCGCTATCCTACTTAAAAAGCGGGTCATCTCCTCCACCGACCAGAAAACCAGTGCACACCCCCAAACCCCCATCCCCTCCCCAATTTTTAAAGCAAAAAACCCCATTGGAGCCCACCCGTCCCACAAAAAGTGTATCTTCTTCGTGTTATAGCAAGCTAACATCGGATTGCTCGTTATCACGTAGTGGATTGCTCGTTTCGGCCCCAAATCATCAAATTTTCACATTTCAAATAATTTTAAATCGAGGTATTCTGTCTTACTTTTTGGTAAAACTCACGTATAAAAAATGCTTATTAGTTATTTTTTACTGTGGTCTATGTTTTTTCGTGATTGTTTTGTGATTTAATTAATTTATTATTTTTTTATCCGAATTAGACTATTTATGTGCTAAAATATTAGTAAAATAGATAAATTTGTATTTTATGAATAATTAATGTTATAAAAATGTTTCTTAGTAATGTTTTACTGTGGTCTATGTTTTTTCGTGATTGTTTTTGACTTAATTAATTTGTTATTTTTTATTCGGATTAAATTATTTATGTGCTAAAAAATTAGTAAAATAGACAAATTGTTATTTTATGAATAATTAATGTTATTTGGATTTTATTGTTGTACGGATATTAATATGTGACTTTATTGTTGTTTAGTGCTCTTTAGTGTTATGTAGTGCCCGTAATTGTAATGTAGTGCCCGTAACTGTAACGTAATACCCTTTAGCGTAGTAAAACTGATCAAAATTTTTAGCTAATGGTAGTTGACTTTGTTCATGGCCATTTAGAGCAGTGTCACTTTAGTGAAAAATGTTGGAAACAAACATATGAAATATTAATATAGAAAATTTATCACCCTAAGTATTTGTTATATGAATAATTACTAAATTATCTTTGTAATTATTGAAATTAATCATTTAATTATCTGTTAACACCAAAAATATCTGAAAAATATGATAGTTCAAACACAAACTCTCTCGAATTTTAGTCAACAAATATAAGAAAATAACATAAAAAACAACAATATAGAAAATTTGTCAAACTAAGTATTTTTATATAAATACTTATTAATTATATCATGCATAGTTATGAAAGTTAATTATTTAATACTATTATACCCAAAAAATAGCTAAGTAAGAAACAAACATATAAAATTATAAACTAACATATAAAATAATATAATAAACTAACATATAAAATAATAATATAAAAATATATCAACCTAACCAATAATATAGTAAAACTATCGATTAAGTATTAATATAAAAGATATTACAATATAGTTAAAGATGTTAAGCAATTAAAAAGAAAAATACTTTAATTAATATTGTTCAATTTACAGACATCGTCATGGAGGTTCCCCCTATGCATCCCCGACCTACATCTTGAGAGCTACTATTGCTAGGCAACCATAGGTCTTCACACATCTGGGATGGGCAGTGTCTGTCCCAGACATTCCACCCTGGACATATAGATGATATGTGAGAGTTCATTAGGGACCACCCACTCCATCCCCGTATAGTTAGATGCCTTCAGGATACGGGTTTCTACAGGATCATATAGATCGACCAGTTGTAGCTTGACTGGGCGTTAATCACGGCTACGATAGAGTGATAGCAACTGGAGACGCACGCATCTCATCTACCCATTGGCGAGGATACCATCACACTTGAGGACATGTAGGTTCTTTTCGGGCTGCCGGCTGATGGATTACCTGTAGCTTACCTGCATGCTCTTAGATACTATATGGGAGTAGATTACCTGCATATGTTGCAGCGGCTCACTGGTTTCCAGCCAGCGGAGCCGAATTGTAACGATCCGACTAGTCATTTTGAATAATTCCGTTCAGTTCGGCTGTTTGAGGTCACGAGTAGCTTCACACAGTGTATTATGACTTACGTGCATTATCAGTTTAGATTTTTGAAAAGTTCAGAAAGGATTTTTAGAAGTGACTTTCATTTGAGAAGCTTGAAATTGAAAGAATTGACCAAGATTTGACTTTTGAGTATTTGACCTCGGATTGGAGTTTCGATGATTCCGATAGACTTGGATGGTATTTTTGTAATTAGGCGTACGTCCGGATTTGGGTTTGGAGGTCCGTAGGATAAT
Source organism: Nicotiana tabacum (assembly GCF_000715075.1). Taxonomy (NCBI): domain Eukaryota; kingdom Viridiplantae; phylum Streptophyta; class Magnoliopsida; order Solanales; family Solanaceae; genus Nicotiana; species Nicotiana tabacum. Next base: position 163,019,904 of record NC_134087.1, read on the forward strand.
TTGAAGCATTTTGGCAAAAATTGGAAAGTTGAAATTTTGAAAAATGGAGAAGTTTGACCCATATCTGACTTTTGTGATATCGGGATCGAAATACAATTTCGAGAGTTGGAACAACTCTTTTTATATCATTTGGGATTTGTTTGCAAAATTTGGCATCATTCCGGGTTGGTTTGATAGGTTTCGACACAAGTTTTGGAAGTTGGAAAATTGGAAAGTTCATAAGTTCTATTTATGGTATGATTCGTCGTTTAGGCATTGTTTGATGTGATTTGATACCTCGAGCAAGTCCGTGTTAGGTTATAGGACTTGGTTGGGTGTTTAGATGAGGTCCGGGGGGCTTTGGGTATGTTTTGGGTGGGCTACGGGTCAATTCCTCCTATTTTTGAACTGATGTTTTCTGCCTTCTGGTATTCTTCTTCGCGATCGCAAATAGACTTTTGCATTCGCTAAGTGTTGTTGCTGACTCCCTCGAAATCCTTCATCGCGTTAGCGATTATACTCCCCCATTCATGTAGGCTCCATTTCTTGTTCTTCGCGTTCACACTCTTTCCCTCGCATTCTCGAAGGGCTCTTTCTGGACAGCCTCACTTTCCTCTTTGCGATCGTGCACCTTTGCTGCGTTCGTGAAGCACAACTAGGTAGCTTCCACTCTTCTTCTTCACGAACGCGATCCTTTTTCCACGTTCGCGATGCACAAAGGCATGGGTAGAATATATATCTTCTAAATCGATGGTTAGGCCATTTTTATCATATTTTGACTTGTAAAGCTCGGTTTTGAGCGATTCTTTGTGAGGTTTTCAAGCAATTCGATTGGGTAAGTATTCTTCACCTAGTATTTAATGTATTTCATGATTTTATCTTCATTTTTATCATTTAATTTGTATTTTGGGTTGAGGAAAATATTAGTTTTTGAAGAGAATTTCTAAAATGAAAAATCATGATTTGAGGGACCAAATAGTATCGGAATTTGATAAATTTTGTATGGTTGAACTCGTATCGAAATGTGTATTCGATTTTTGTAAAATTTGTCGGGTTTCGAGGTGCGAGCTCGGGGGTCGAATTTTGGAACAATTTTTGAATTTGATAAAGATTGAGACTTTATGATCCGTAATAGGTTCTTATGAGTTTTATTTGTTCTTTGAAGTTATTTTGGGTAGATTTGAGCCGTCCAGAGGTCTTTTCACCCGAGAAGTTCATATTAGAGTACCGGTTTGTCTTCTTTGAGGTAAGTATCTTGCCTAACCTTGTGTGGGGGATTTCCCCTTAAGATTTGAGTCTTCTATGCTAATTGTAGTCCGTGTACGCGAGGTGACGAGTGTATGCTCGGATTTATTTGTGGAAATTTTTTCTTTTTAGGGTTCTTAGGTCCTTAAATTCACTAAGTAGGAAGTTGTTCTAATATGATTGAGTTTCCTATTTACTAATTTCACCTCTACATGCTCTATATGATGTTGTTAGTACTTCTTTACCTCTTACTTGTTATTTGACCCTTATTTGCCTCAATTGAAGTGATTGTCTTCCTTATTGTTTTTGTTACTTCTTAATTGTAAGTTCCTCTATGACTTTATGCATATATGCTATATGTCCAAATTGTTGTGGTTGGCTTTGTAGTTATCACGTGCCTTACATGTCTTGTTATTTTGTAAAGGTTGTTGTATTCCTTTGATTTTTGCGTGATTCTCTTGTTTCCATGCAATCATACTCTTGGTGGTAGAAATTCTTGTAATTAAGTTATTGATTCGTTGTTGTTGATTTAAATTATGCACGGTGGGATCGGGTTGCACGCCACAACAGTAGGAATAAGGGTGGTATATTAAGGAGGAATAAGGATGAATTGATATTATATGGTGGGATCAGGTTGCACGCCGCAACAGGAGGAATAAGGGTGATATATATTGAAAAGGAATAAGGGTGAATTGATATTATATGGTGGGATCGGGTTTCGCGCCGCAACATATTATGTTTATTATTATGATATTGATATTGTACGGTGGGCTCGGGTTGCACGCCGCAATATGAGGAATAAGAATGATATATTGAGGAGGAATAAGGGTGAATTGATATTATATGGTGGGATCGGGTTGCGCGTCGTAACATATCTTGTATTTTGGTATCCCCTGTTTTACTGTATTGACTTTAGTTCCTTCGTGCAAGATTTTGATAATTTGTATTTCTAGTATTCATTGAGTTTTGAGGATCGAGTTATTTTCATTGACTTATTAACTTGTCGTCATTTCCTGAGTTCTTTTCCTAGTACTATTATTCTAGTGAATTAGTTTTCAAAGTAAATTTACTACGTTGAGTCATTTCCTCCTGCCCTACTGAATCATTCATAATATCGTGATTTAAAATAAAGGAATTAATATCATGCTTCCTTGTGTGCCTTTAAGTTAGAACTCGTTGTATATTTTAGTATCTACTATTTCTAATATTTGTTATATTTTATTTCAACTGGTTTCTCAACTAAACCCCCTTAACCTGTCTGAGGTTATACTTTTCTTAAAAATGAATTTCTGTTAAGCTTTAATTTAATCAATTCTATATTAAAGGCAATAGCTTATCAATGTTGTATTTCTATTTAAAAAATATTATTTTCTTCACTCAAATGATTTCAAAAAATAACTTCATCTTTTCTTACTGGTTTTCCTATTTGGTCTAGAAACTGTAAATTTACTTTATGATATATAAATAGAACTTCTTGAATATCTTACTTAGCATTTGTCATAGATATTATGTACCGAGTAGCACGTGGATCTTTGACGTGCAAAGTGAAAGGGAAATATGTTGGCACAAGGTGTCATGTATGTTAAAGGTTTGGAAGTTGTGATTGATGAGACTTCGAGGAATGGGATGGCCGGAATTGTGTATTAGGAATGATGTGATTGGTTGAGTTAACATTGCTTTCCTTAATTGAGCACATTTTACTTGTCTATATTTCAGCTATGTTGGTGTTAATTTACTTGGTTACTTTTCGGTACCATCCGTGTTTTCCCATTATTGCCCCTACTATTTGTAATTTGATTTCTTCCTACTATTGGCATTACTTTGTTATCTTTATCTTGTTAATTATTATCATATCCTGTTTAGCTTATTAGACCAGTAGGTGTCTGGATTGTTCCTCGTCACTACTCAACCGAGGTTAGTCTATATACTTAATGGACACCGCTGTGGTGTACTCATACTACACTTCTGTATATTTTTGTACAGATCTAGGTATTTGATCGTTAGTGGCTGTGCGGATTGTTGCTGTGGAGACTCAAGGTAAACCTGCTACTGCGTTCGCAGGCCTCGGAGTCACCTTCAATTGTACATATTTCAATTGTTTCCTTTTGTTGTGGAATAGTGATGTATTCAATTTGTATAACTACTCCTAGAAAGGCTTATGACTTGTACTACTAGTTTTGGAAATTATAAATTGTTCAGAGATATCTAATTCGAAGTTAGTGAATATTATCGTTATTTCTGTTAATGTTAGGCTTGCCTAGTTTTAGAGACTAGGTACTATCACGGCCCCTTCGAAGGGATTTTGGGTCGTGACAAGTTGGTATCAGAGCTCTAAGTTCATATGTGCTATGAGTCATAAGCAGGTTTAGTAGAGTCTTGCGGATCGGTACAGAGCGTCTGTACTTATCTTTGAGAGGCTACGAAAACTATTATGAAATTACAACTCTTTCATTCCTTATCGTGCAACATTGATTCAGCTCGAAGCATATAACTTATGTTCCTTTACATCCACTTGTGTATGATATTGCGCTCTCAAAGTCCGCTATGCACCATTGGTTCGTGATGCTACAGATGGGCTACGAGGGAGCCAAGGGTGGTCAAACATTGTCTCAACGTGTCGTCCAGACTGAAGATACAGAGGTATTGAAAGACTATTCAGTTGTTCCCATGGGAATGTAGCATGTTCCGACATCTGGTGGATGAGTACGAGCTTGGGAAGGTTTGATTGGTTGGCTCGTCATCGAGATTGTGGTGGGGTCACGAGGTAGATGTTGATTGAAGATAGTTAGTGGTATTGGAGACTGTGGTTTGTATGGGATTTCTACTCAATGTAAGGTACATGTTATCATTTAAGGCAATGAAGGAAGCGAGTTTGACTGATACGAGAATGAACGTGCGCTCAGTAGATGACTTGGAGTACCTTGTGATTGGTGTTATGCGAGCTGTGAAGGTTAGTTTTGCGGATAATCAGATGTTGTTTTCTATGGCTTCGCGCCAAGTGGGGGAGTCTATTAGCGGCATTCAGATTGCAAAGCCAGATTTACATCAGTTTTGGCCTGAGGTATGTATATATATGGTATTGGAAGGTTTCCGAAATTTATATATGGCTAAGGTCTGAGATCTTGCATGAGATGATATTGGGGATTACGATGTTTCTGCATTAGTAATGAATCTACATTTCAGTATCAAGGGGAGTTGGAGAAACAACTTCCGATTCACAAAAGGTTTATTCAGCGTGGGCATCGTGGTTGCGGCAGAAAGTGGGTGCTTCAGAAAAAATGCGGTGGTTTATGAGTTTCTAGACTACGTGGTTCGTGCTAGGATTATCTGCACCTGGGCTGTGATTGGAACCATTGCACATCGACGGGGAGAAGTACTACCCTAGAGTAAAGACAAGGAGTATCCGAAGAAATAGGTCAGCTCTGTGGTGTTGGGTCAGCACAACAATGGTAGTAATTGTGTCATGACCCAAACCAATGGGTTGCGACGGGCACCCGGTACCTTACTCAATCGAGTACCAACGTAACATATCTTTCATACCATTCTATCATAGGTAAATGAGCCAGAAAAGATTTTGTGGGATAACTAGAATAAAACATAAGAGTATACTCAACATGGGACGACCCAACATGATATAGAAGCTTATGCATGCGACATACGGGCCTATAAGGCCGACATGATAATACAAGTATCCATAAACATGGCATCTACCTACAAGACTCTAGGAGTACATAAACGTCATAAAAGACGGGATAGGGCCCCACCATACCAATCAATATATGTCCAAATCATACTGACCAGATAAGCAACTCCGGAGCAAGTAGAGTGCACCAACACCTTCCGCTGAGCTAATAGCCTACTAGGATGACTGTTAATCTATCTATCGGGACCTGCGGGCATGAAACACAGCATCCCCAAGCAAAAGGGACGTCAATACAAATAAAGTACCGAGTAGGTAAGACATGATAGTAGTATATGTGAACAACTAATTTTTGACCACACTCGAATTCTATACTATTTTAGTGTAAATATTTTTTCTAAGTCTAATCTTGATATTTTAAACTTTTATCTTATTTTTAATAGGTTTTATTCGAGAAAAGCTAAAAATTACAAAAAAATATTCACATGCTTATAGTATAAATTTTATTCATTTATAAAGAGAAAAAGAAAAATTTACAAAAAGTATGGTTTCTTTAAATTAGAATTATAATAAATAAGTTAGCTTAGCTTTAATATATTTTGGATGTCATTTAAATTATAGTGTATTAGAATAGTTTGCCTATATTATTTTAGTCTAAAAATTAGGTAGTTATTGTCTTATCTTTATATTTTATCTTTTAAAGAAAAAACAAAAAGGAAAAGAAGAAGAAAAAAATTGAAAATAAAACCAAAAGATTAACAAATTTCAAATCTAACTAATCACTACCTACACACTCACGTCCCAACCCTATGATCCCCACTCCCTCACGTCACTTTACACTAGCACACACAGTCACGTCTCAATTCCTCTTCTTTATTTTAATCCCACGTTCCCACTCCAAATTCTGGCCACAAGATTTAATAACCACCATTATTCTTCTTTATAAAGATGAGAAGAGAAAAAAAGGAGATTTAGAGGAAGGAGATTCAAAAAAAATCTGGTCTGCTTCTCTTTCTTCAACACAAGCAGTATTCTTCCTGCATGAAAACCAGTCCAAAGGTCCCTTAAAATACCATATAATGCTCCGTAAATACCAGCTCTAAAACCAGCCTTTAACATTCACAAAGACCACCTGAAAACACAAGAAAACAGCCACTAAAACCTCCAAATACTACCTCAAATCCCTTCCCAAATACAGCAGCGAAAATCAGTCCAAACACACCTCACAAAACAACTCCATAACCACCGAGTGCTAGTATCGGAATTTTGGAGCTTCGAGGTTACATATTGTTGGTTCTGTTTGTGGTTCGAGTGGTCCATCGAGGTTGCCGCCGGCAAAGGTTTATGGTCATTGTCTTTGTTCTTGGCTCGATGGTTGAGTTATAGAAATGTAAAGTTTGATCCAGTCAATATAGAGGTCAATTTCCAATCTAATCTTTTATCCTTCAATGCATTTGGATATAGCAAAAGAAATTTCGTTAGCTGTGAGTAGTACAGGTTGTTTGCGTGCCATATTTTTGCCATGCTTTAAAGTCTAATTTGATCCTTTAATTTGGTACCATGATATTTGCTACTACAATTTTATTTGCATTATGATTGTTTAAGTTAAATGATATTCTTATTAGTATGTAGTTGCAAGTGTGTTAAAGTCATGAATATATATATATACATATTATTTCTATAATCTGGTGTCATATGTATACATAGAAGAATATTATTTCCTTTATTAGCTAAAAGGGAAACAAAAAATTGAAATTTGTTAGAGCTAAGGACGTGTAGGCTAGTTGCTATAGAATTTTGGGCCAAATAAATGGGCCACTGGTATTGAAAAGGGATTTTTTCCTATCTATACCATATATGAAACCTTATTACCAATAATGTTCATAATTTGTTAATTACCCGCACAGTCCACACTTTTACTACAATTTATATACCAATTCATAATTAGGCAGATTCTGCCATTTAAAACGCGCTAAAAAGAAGGCATGAAATCTGCGTTTGATTCTTTCCACATTAAATTCGAATTTTGAAACGGAAAGAGATCTCATTGTTGCGTAATTCTCTCATTCACTACAATTCTAAAACAACGCAAGCTTCAGAAGCTCTAGTACTCAAATTGCTTTTACAAATTCTACAGCGCAATACAAATTGTAGAATTCAAAATTGTTCTTCATCGACCTCAGTACTCAAATTGTCGAACCTATATCTGTTCTTCATCTTTTTTCTCTCAACTACACGAAATAATGTCAAAAATCCCAATAATGCTAAAATTGAATGGAAATTGGGATCACTATGGCAAATTTAGAGATTTTGAAGTTGATGCCATTGTGGTAGATGAGAATGCAAGCTACGGAATTCTGATTTCTACAATTGCAGAACAACTATCGATTAATACATCAGATAAAGTTGTAGAAATCAAATACATTGTGAACGATAATTGTACTTCAATGGAGATTAGGAATGATATGGGGGTTCGTGTGTATATGGATAACAAAAAGGAGAATAAGAACTTAGGTTCGTATCTTTTATGTATAAGCGTAAGAGATTTCAATATGGAATTGGCAATCACCAACGATAGCACAAGTGTAGGTATGTTTAATTCGACATTGCAGAGAGTTATTGTGTTATCTACAATATTACAACATTTATCTACTAATTAACTACAAAAAATAATGTACTGAAGCTCATAAAGCAATGTTGTTTTCAAAATTATCTATATAGTTACTACATTTATCTCTATGTTGCTGCAGGTTCGTCTGGATCTCTAAACTTACTTGAAATTCCATCCTCACCAGCTATAGAGGAATATCAAAGTGAAATAATAACTGAATCTATGCAAACATATATTGAAGAAGGACAAGTTTATGAGGGCAAGCAAACTGTAGCTGCTGCAATGAAGAATTTTTCTGTGATGCACAAGTTCCAATTCAGAGTAAAAAGATCTAGTCATAGAAGGCATGGATTTATTTTTAGTGAAGATATGTGGTTTTTATAAATTGTAGGTTAATTGTAGTTAAACTGTAATTAATTGTAGTTTTTAAATTAGTGTTAAAACAGTCCTTTTTGTTAAAATAGTCCTTTTTGTTGCTTCTACATCTATAGCCTGTATTAAATATTGTATTTTTTTTGTAGCTACTGGCTTATATGCGTTGCTGAAAACTGTAAATGGCACTTCAAGGCAACGTCAATTAATGATTCGGCAATGTTCAAGATAAGGAGTTTCAGCCAACAACACACATGCTCCTTATTGGACGAAACATTCATACAACGCAAACGTACTACAGCTATAGTTGGTAGCATGGTCGTTCCAAAGTATTTTGATCCTAAGACTGTTTACACACCAAAGGACATACAAACTGACAAGTTATCCGAACATGGACTGAACCTAAGCTACATGCAAGCATAGAGAGCCAAGGAAAAGGCTTTACAGTTTTGAGAGGGAATCCGTCTGACTCCTACAGCAAATTACCCAAATATTTTTATATTCTTGAGGAGACTTATCCTGGTTCTGTTGTTAAATTGAATAAGGCAGCAGATGATTGCTTCTTATACGCATTTGTTGCTCTTTGTACATCAATAAGTGGTTGGCAACATTGTAGGCCAGTAGTAGTGGTTGATGGGACATTCTTAAAGTCAGCCTACAGGGGGATTATGCTTACAGCAAGCACCATGGATGCAGTAGGTAAATAATGTAATAATTTTGTAGGCATTCTATAAAATGTAGTTAAATTGTAGTTATATTGTAGTTATTTTGTAGCTAAAGGAAAAAAGTGTAGATAAATTGTCTATATTCTGAATATATATTGTAGTTGTTATTTAATTATATTTTTATATACCTTTTCAGGGCTGCCAATTAATATTTTATGAATTAAAAATGTAGGTACTATATTTCCCTTGGCATATGCTGTGGTTGATTCTGAAAACGACGCGTCTTGGAAGTGGTTCTTTGAGCAATTCAAGGAGGCATATGGTGAAAGACCTTCAATGTGTGTTGTTTCAGATAGGAATGAGAGTATACTGAAGGCAACATCAATTGTCTATCCGGGCATGCCACACTACTCTTGCATGTGGCATATTTGGACAAATATAAGGTCCAAATTCAAGAAGGGACATTTACAATTACATAAATTGTACTTTGCTATAACATGGTCATACACTCTGGATGAATTTAATGAAAGGATGTTGAAGATTGAAGAGGTAGACCCGCGTGTGAAATCTTACCTATATGATATTGGCTATCATAGATGGTCAAGAGTACATGCAACGGTGAATAGAACTTTTACTATGACATCAAATATTGCAGAGTCGTTGAATGCTGTAACAAAAGAGGCAAGAGAGCTGCCAATATTTGATCTATTAGAGTGTATGAGGACGCTTCTTGAACGTTGGACGAAAGAGAAGTTATTGAAGGCAATGAGTACTTTCACATACCTTGGGTACAAATTCAACAAAGAATTGGATGACAACAATACATTATCTCAGAAACTAAGGGTAAGATCTGTTTGTTTGGTGCAAAAAAAATAAATTGCTTAATATGCATTGTTTCCAGATTGTAGATAAACTATAGTCAAATTGTGGGTAATTGTAGATTGTAGATAAGTTGTAATGTATTTGTAGCTGATTTGTAGGTAAGTTGTGGATAATCCTTTTTAATGATTGATATATTATTATTTCTGTTTGTTCTTCAATTGTAGGTGAGGGCTTTAACAGATCATATACATACTGTGTTAGATGGTGTGAAGCGGTATATTGTGTGTCTAGAAAACAAGAAATGTAGCTGCGGACAATTCCAACTTGATGAACTTCCATGTGCGCATGCTTTGGCAGCATTAAGGCACAGGAAGGAAACATACGAAAACTATTGTTCTCCGTATTACACAAGGAAGAGCCTTCTGCTTACCTATGAAATGCCAGTAAATCCTCTTCCTGATGAAAGCAAATGGGATGTGCCACAACATATTTTGGATGAGGTAGTAAAGCCACCGGCGGGAGATAAAAGGCAGCCAGGGAGATCTCACAAGGAAAGATATAAAATATTTGATGAAATAAACTCAAAGAAGTACAAGGTGTCATGTGAAAATTGTGGAGGTGAAGGGCATAACAAAAGAACTTGCAAGAATGCGCCCAAAAAGAAAAGAATATCATGTAGTTAGAATAGTTATTCAAAATAAATGTTAGTGAGTTCAAATTATCTGATTTTTTTGTGTAATCGTTCAAGTTTTTGAAGATGATTATGAAGTATACTACAATTTGTGTATTTGCGTTTAATATGATTTTATGTATTCTGTCAGGCATCTAAATTTGTCTTTTTTATAGCTTAGTTAAACTTTAATATTTACGATATACAAAACAACTAATACTAATGAAGAATTCATTCAATGTAAACTGTTTCCAGATTATAGTTAAAATGTACTTTAAATGTAGTCTAATTGTAGTCCTGTTAATAATTTGTAGATGATTTGTAGTTAAAATATAGTTTAAATGTATTTAAATTGTTGTCTTGTTAATAATTTGTAGATGATTTGTAGATTAATTGTGGATAATTTATTTATATGATTCCTGTATTTATTTCATATTTTGGCTGTGTACCTTAATTACAAATGACAGTTATATACAAAAATTACCTAGAACTTGAAGGTATTTCATAAAAATTACTTGAAGATTAAAGGCAAATTGTATTCTAGCAAATCAGAGTACTCGAGTTTAATGTAATGAAGATAAAGTGATGTAAACAACCAAAATGATATATTTCCTACAGTGTATTCCACTTCAACTACAAAATGACATCAACTAAACTAGGAACACAAAACTCTATTTCTTCTTTCTCTGTACTCTAGTCCTCTCATTTTTAGCAGGAGCACCATTCCTCCTTACTAGCCTGCATGTAACCTCACTTTCACTGATTGACCCATCTTCTTGCTTCTTTGTAGCACAGTCCCATAGTAGAGCTCCATAGCGTCTACGGTGTTGGTCGATATCAGAAAGATCTTCTTTTGGGATTGCCAAATCTCCAAGGCTAACATACTCCGCAAAAGCCGCCACAAATACACCACAATCACTGCATAAGATCAAATTTTTTTATTATGTAAGAATTAATTAAAATAAAATAATTAAACATATAAAAAGGGAGAATAATTTTTTTACTGTGATCCTTCCTTTTGCTGTGGAATCTCCGCAACCATCCACTGTATGTTGAGAGGGTCTGTAACTGGTTTCTCAATGTATGCCTTTGTGGTCTTGAAGTCAATGTCATTACGTTTCCCGTAGAAACCAGTGCAAGACAAATACAGAGGGATAATGATTGAAAACTTATCAACCAATGATTCAACAGTATTATGACGGTTTGAAGACACCATGGAATCATAAACATAAAGTTGCCTGTCCGCTATAAACGAGCAACAACCAATGGAAATTATCTACAATGTTCACAGGCATGATGACATAGTCAACTACATCCCAGGCAACATTAGCAAGAAGTCTATACCCAAGGATATATTCTGCAACATTATCATCTGATTTAACAACCTAATACTTAAGTTCTGGTGGAGAACTTTTGAACTTGTCATAGATTCGTTCAATCTTGGTCCTGAACAAGCAATCGGTTTTTGTGAACCTAGTGTCGTTGTAGGGGCCATACTTGCCTCTTTTTCTCAAATAATACATAATAACATCAATGTGCTGTAAAATAAAATAAAGTCTACTATAAGATACAAAGTAACCAAAATTATCTACATAACAGCTACAACTTAAACTACAATTTGAACTAATCAAATAATCTAACATATTGCTACACTTTAGCTACTATACAGAGGAACAAATTCAACAGTTGAAGACAAAACATAGTAATCTATATATCTTGTCTACAATATAACTACAATTACACTACATAGCTGAAGACAAAACTACAATATAACTACAATTACACTATACAGCTGAAGACAAAACACATATTGTGAAGGATTTTGTTCTTTATACTTACCGTGTTATTGATGACTTGTCCTGGGTGAGCAAAGGCATAAAACCAGTCCTTCTTATCCACCTTTTCACAATCAAAGTCTAACCAAGGCTTGATTTGGTTATCCTTTTTGGAAAAGTATTCTTTCCTCTTGTAATAACAAAAAAATATCAAATAAAAAAAATGACAAAATGAATTACATATTTAAAGTTTAAAAATGGTGAAATGAAAGTGTAAAATTAAGCATTCATACCTCTTAGATACTTTGTCACTACGAAGGTATAACTAGTTGGTGAACCTTTCTATCAAATCAACATCTACATTTTCACCTATAACAGTTGTGAAGGGGTGCTTGAGGTAGAAAAATTTAGGTCCGACAGAGGTGCTGCCTCCAGAACTATACAAAGGTGTGAAAGGTGATCGTGCATGTTTCCCCGGTTGCCTGGTTCTACCTGGATGAATAGGGGTTGCTTCATCTGGTATGGTCTCGCCATACATGACCAATTGTGTTAAGTTGTCTGGACAACTCAAAGTCATCCAATGCCGGACCTTTCTTGTTAATGCCTGAACCTTCAGGAACAACTTCATTCACAGTCACACCGTGAATTGGAGACTGTGGAACGTTATCTTCAATATCTGTTACATATAAAATAACATACTTAACAGCATTGTATAATTGTATAAGCAAAAATTTACTACTTCAAAAGTATATTATGATACTATACCTGCTTTTTCTACCTCAGCTCCTTCCTGAAATCCTGGTTCTTCCTTAACCATTGTTGGCACACCCCCAGGAGAAACTTCAGCTTCTGAAGATAAATGTAGATGTATGTAGTTATGCACAATATTGTTGATATAAAGTGAATATAATGAGCTTCCGATATTATACCTGCTTGTTGTGCCTCAGCTACTCCTTCAAATTCTGGTTCTTCCTCAACATGTGCTTGGAGATGTTCTACTGAAACTTCAGCTTGAATGAATAATTTAAAAAATGAGAATTGTAGATATATGTGGGAATTTGTATTTAAAGTGTGAATTATAAAATTTTTGCATTGTAACCTTATTGTAATGAAAGTATGATAGTATACCTGCTTTATATGCCCCAGCTGCTTATTGAAAATCAGGATATAAGTCAACATGTGCTTGAATATGTTCCGGAGAAATAGCAGCTGCAAAACATAGTGAAAAAGAGGTTATAATAATTAGATAATGTTGTCCTGAAGTTTGTAGATATGTCTGAAGGAATTCTATAAATACCTGTATTGTTTGTGCTTGCATGCACTTGATCACCAATATTGAACTGAAATTGCTGGTTGTTCTCTCCTTGTTGTTGGTCTTTATTTTTGGTTGAACTACCAGCAAACTACAATTTTTGAGTATGTTTGAGTATATTTGATTCATATGTCATAATTAGTTTTACTACAAAAATATATGTCAATTCTTACCTTTGACTCGTCCACATCGTATCTCATGTTTATCACCTTCAAAACACTCTTCACAAAAACATCTATGAACTCTCGAAGGCTTGTGAGTTCCTCAAAAACAGCCTTCCTAAATTCAGCTAACTTTCCATCAACCTAAAAATTAAATATATAATTAGTTGGTAATCTTATTCAAAGTGCTACAGTTCCACTACAATTTAACAAAGATTTGTGCAATACCAACAGGGCTCAATATAGAATTATACCACAAATTAACTACAATGTATAACATACAATAATTGTTATGGAATGAAGTTAAATTGTAGCAAAAAATGTCTTTATATTGTAGTTATTTATATTACCTGCTCAATCCTCTTTTCCAACTTCCTGAGCTTGCTAGTCACAGATTCAATATCCTCTTGACAATCTGTATCTTTGGGTTCAAATGTTGGAGTAGCAACAATTGGAACCTGTGATGATTGAGCACCATGTGCATCTTCATACTGAATCTTGTCTGGCAGATTAAGCACTCCAATCTCTTCTCCAAATTCAGTGATGCTTGTGAACTGAATGATGGAAATAACAGTTAGTTCAAGTAAATAAATAAATGTAGATTAATTGTAGTTATTATGAAGGTAAATGTAGCATCATACAAAAGTGAAAAAATATACCTTGAGCCACTCAGGCTTGATCATCTTCTCTTCAATTGCAGTTAACCAAATCTGGCCCTTTGTAGCTGACTATCTTAAAATGCGAGGTATAGATTCAGAACACCTCGTAGCAAGCTCCGTACTGACGGACGAGCAACACTCATATAGCCACACTTGCAAGGCTAATGAGCATCCCCGTATCTGATAAGAATGTACATGGGAATTAAGACGATGTCGGACAGATTCAATAACCTGCTTAAAGGATTTGATACCTCATGGGTATGACTCAAAATTACCAGACTCTATCAGAAAGAACATAAACTTGTCTATGAAAGACACATGGTCTTTATCAGAAGGACAAACAAAAAATTTCAACAGATAAAGAATGCACAACCTCACTGCATCCTCATCGTTTGCCCAAGCTTTATTTGTGACTACATTTTTCAGATGCCACTTTTAAACCCTTTGTTTGTTCGAAAAATAGGTAGTCATTAAATGGCTAACATAAGTGGAAGTGTAACCATAGTCTGAAAACTTATTCACATAATTTAGACCAGTAATCAACCCAAATTCTCTCAAGGAAAAATTCAATATTTCACCCTTCAATAGTACTGAAAAATATGAGTTAGTAGACTTTGACAATTCATACTTCATCAGAAGATGAATTGCTTGGTTTTGCATACTGATTGTGGGGAGACCAAATAAGTAACCAAAACAAGTTTTTTGGAAAAGCTTTAAAGCATTTGGAGAGAGTAAAGCTTTTATCTGGCTAGGTATGCTCGGATGACACAAACTATGGAATCTAAGCACACAATAATCAACATTTTGTGGTGCAAAGTAATGGCCATTCTGCAGAAAATAAAAAATTATTGAACATTAGTAGTTAGCATAAAAAAGAAGCAGTAATCTACATATAACTACATGATAACTACAAAATATAACTAAAAGAAGAACAACCTACCCACACCTATAACTACAAAACAATACAGGACATCTACACATGTAAACATTATCTCAAAACAATAAGGAAGAAAAGGGTAACCACAGCTCGATAACTACAAAAATATAACAGTTAGTTCAAGTAACTCACAAAATGTAGATTAATTGTAGTTAGTATGAAGGTAAATGTAGCAACATACAAAAGTAAAAAATATACCTTATCTACAATTTATCCAGCAGACTACAAAATAACTACAAAATGACTACATTTATGCACTGTCTAAAAATCACAATAACAATTAACCTACAAAATTGAAACAAACAATCTACAAAATTTGGACAATTCCACATTTTACCAAAAAACACTTGAACAACAGATTTTTACAACTAAAATCACACTAAAAAACTGTAAAGAAAAATAATTAGTGTTTACCTTTACCAAAATCTTTTTGTAAACCAATTTTGGTACTTTTTTGGAGGGTTTCTTCTTTTTCGGTTTTGATGAAGAAGGAGAGACCTTGGGTTTTTTCACAGATGAAATTTTAGGGGAATGTTCAACAAAATCATCATCTACACACAACTCTTTGCCCTTTCGTTTGAGTTGTTTCTCGACTGGTTTATCACCTCCACCAGTATCAACATCGTGCAAATGCTTGGTTCTCATCTCCGCACGGATTTGTCTAGGAGATGAAATACTAGTAGTAGGTTCACTTGCATGTGTCGATTTTGCATTTTTGGGGGTTGATTTTGGGGTTAAAACACCCAAATCAAAGGATGGGATATCAACTAATGTAGATTTTGAAGTTTTTTTTGCAGTGCTGATTTTTTTCATGATTTGGGACTTGAAAAAACAGATGCAACTTCAAAATAGGATTTTGTGAAATTAACTGGAAAAGAAAATTGTAGAATCGTGGGTAATTGATGGTAAACATGGGTGAGAGGAGAGTATACGAAAATGGGGGAATTAACTGAAGGTAAAACGTGAGGGGGTGTGGGGGGTGGGAGGAGAGAGACGCAGGTAAACGAAAATGGGAGAATATACGCTCATAAATTGACGCCTAATATAAATGAAGCATTAATTATACCCTTAATTTGAATTGTGGTATATAAATGGTAATTTGGTATGCTGAAATGTAATTAACACAATCCTTAAACATTGAGGGTAATAAGGTTTCATATATGGTATAGGAAGGTAAAAATCCCTATTGAAAATCGGATATAAGCTTGGGATAAGAATGAGGTTTTGGTTGAAATAAGTCGCAGTGCACCATGGCTTTTAGGTTAAACACTGACTTATTTCTTCGATAATCCAAAACACCGAATTACTCAAAAAATACTAGCATGCCTTTAAGCACATTCTCGTAACAAATATATCGTAATTATGTACACGTTCGTATGATATGATTATGATTTTCAAAAATAAAACCAAGGAATGTGTTCGCGCAACTTTGGGCGAAAAAATCTTAAATTAATAAAGCGCGATTAATTGTATACACGTACGCGTGACATGATTTTAGCGCCCCAAATAAAGCGGATTTACACACATGTGATCTGTTTCAAAGATTAAATTCTTAAAGCCATAACTAAAATCGGTAAAATGATAAATGCACATAGACCCTAAAATGAGTAATTAAACAATTTAAGCCAAGTATAAATTGTAAAGCGACCGTGCTAAAACCACGGAACTCAGGATTGCTTAACAACTTCTCCCAGATTAACAAAATTCTTTACCTGGTCTTCTGGTTTCGCAGACTTTAAAACGGAGTCAATTTTTCTCGATTTGAGATTTAAAATAAACAGTGACTTAGGACACCATAAATTATCCCAAGTGGCGACTTTGAATAAATAGATAATCTCATTTTGAATAATGTCACTTACACTGGAAAAATCCCTTATCCATCCCTATCCTTGGCGGGAAAATGGAGGTGTGACAGTATATAAAAGACATAAAAGAAATATGGAGTAAAGAACTCAACCTGTAATTCTGAATAGCTCTGTGAATCATGAAAAATTTATTATGTCATGAATGTGCATATAAATGACATACCATACATAGGTATATGTGTACATAACATCATCAAGCCTCTGAGGGCATCCCATCATATCATCTCAGCCTCTATGGGCGAAATCATCAATGTATACCAGTTGATCAGGTGGTGGTGCGTATATAACGCCATAACCTTTTTCCATATCCCATATACATATAATATACGCGTATATAACGCCATCTGGTCATGGGTCAATGTACATGTATAAATGAATGCAATGCATAATGAAGTAAGGCAATAAGATCTCTCGGAATGTCATAAGATCAATATGCCTTCGGATAAACTTTATCAACTTATGTATTTTCTGAGACCCATGAACAGAAGATATAAAAATACTAAGACACATGGGGAATCAAGAACAAAGACACCCCTAGTGCTTCTATGAATAGAGGCATTTATAAAAGTTGTGTGTTTCCTCGTTTTGTTTATATCATATGGATCATGCCAAAAGGAAAGAATGGATAGCCTTAACATACCTTAACTCCATTGAGTCCTTAATACCTTCCAAGTAATTCTTCAAATAACTCAACTCAATCTACCATAGCATAAGTAGATTCAAAATTAGTGTTAAGTAAAGGCTATGTCCGCAACTTAAATTAGTAGCTCATTTATGTAAATTTGGGCAGCATTTCTCGTGTAACAAGAGCCTTCTCCAGTACTATATACCAACAATAATGACCAGAGAAATCCAGCAATACATAATTATCAATAACAAGACACCATAAAATAACAACAAGTCACAACTACTTCACAATGAGCGACAAGCTCCAATTGGAATTCGTATACCACATATCACCCCTTATAGGCTTCTTACTTTAACTTAATAGTATCATTAACATGATAATGAATTCATTCATCAATGATTCGAGCCTTATACCATATATTTATAACAAGGAAAACAATCCACAACTCCAATTATCCCCAATTAGAAACTTTATTCACTAGTTCATGTCTAGTCCATCCGTTTAACTTAATCAATGTCAAGATAATTTAAGAAGAATAAAGAACACAATATAATTACCTCCTACAGTGGATGCAAGTCGAAATACATGTTACATTTAGCTTACAATAGCCCAATACACCCCAATCACTTCATACCCAAAATGACAACTATAGTAGTGTCAAACACGCCGAAAATGTTACAAAGAACGACTAACCCACCATTTCTACATTATGTGGTGTTTATCCACATCATTATTACTTCAAAACTCCATAAAATAGCAGCAAAATATACAGCCCAAAAGCCACATGAAATAGCACAAAAAACAGCCCATAACAAGTCGAATAATTCGAACGCAGGCTTCCGATCACCGTCCCGTGAGTTCTAGCTATTAAGAAATGAATTTATCAACCTTCCTTCATATTTAAAAGCTTAAATACAGAAATAATGCATTTTCTTATCTATTAAATACCTTCCAAAACTCAAACTACAAAGAAAAAGAGAGGCAATATAGCGATACTTACGCCGTAGAGATCATTTTAATGTTATCGCTACTTGATTTCGTGCACCAGATGATAATCTTGTTGGAAACCCTTATGGAGAGCTTGAGGGGAAGGTTAGGGGTATTATTTGGTCATTCTCTTAGAAAAATGGGGGAAAGAGACGAGATAAGGGATGTAAATATCCCATTTTGTTAAAAAGTCAAAAAGGTGCTACTTGGCATCCTAGCATTGGTCCTTCTTCCAACGCTTATAACTTTTTATCCGGGTGTCGTATGAATGAACGGTTAAGAGTATTTGAAAACTAGATTCCATGACCTTCAATTTGGTATGCAATATGTCCCAAAAATATGTCATATAATACATGAAATATATTGCTCAAAAAGCTTTAGTGACACACCTGCTTGCCACCTATGCAGTCTATGCAGTCTCGCGAACCTGCAAATATTTCTCTACTCTGATGTGTTATCGACAAACAATTTAATACGTTAGAAATAAGACTCGTAGATCTTCAATTTGATATATAGATCATCCCGTAATTCCAAGTATATGGGAGAAAAGCTCCACTACATTTGACCTAATTTTTAGCACATTTATAAATGCAACTTGTGATGACCTTTGCCAACTTTTGTTCCACAACTCGCTTAACTTCAAAATGTAGAACATGACTATCACAAACCTAAAATAACTTATAACATAACCTCCTTATAGCGTTAAGAACCCAAGTCTCACCCCAAAGTGCATGTTATAATATTCTAAATTTATCGACTTTCAACGAAACTTATTTTCTTCAATTTGTTTAGCTTCTAAGTCTTTCCAACCATCTTGGTACTTGTTATTCATGATCTTAAATATTTGTAACCACCAAGGTAACATGATTAACTTAATTTATATACTTTCAATGACAATCTCATTTCAGACTTTACATCAATTGACTTACGATGTGCTCTCACGTACAAAAACATGGGGTGTAACATTATTCCCCCCTTTGTAACATTCGTCCACGAATGTTGGCTATTACTCTTAGTAGTCTCATAACCTATATCTTTTATGAATACTTTAATACTGTACTTGCCATCTAGGCAACTGTTCTGTGAATAAATTCAAAGGACATGGCATTCCCCTATTTAGGCCTCTTTCTCACACCACAACTTGTGGTCTGAATTCTTCCAATCTCGTAACTATTGCTACCTTTTATCATGCAGCTTGTATGACTCTGAACTTGTAAGTGCCTATGTGAATCTTCTTTCCTTTTTCCTCAGGCTTTTAGCCATTATCTAGGCCTTACCTTGTGAACATATACAGAGTTATGACAAGCTCTCCCTCTAGGCATGTATAGGTACACTAAAGTTCTTCGCTTGGTAATTTGTCGAATGTATGACTATTGCTATATTTAGTGCATCTAGGTAGGTCATACTATACCATAACACTTACTCTAGCTTAATATTACCGAGGTGTGCTATACAACTCTAGGTTACTATTTCGTTGCTTATCCTATATGTATAAATCTACGTCCTTTAGTTCTTCTTCATTATTGTTCATCTTAAGAATGATGGTCTAATCTCATCTCATACTTTATAACTTTTCTCCATCCATTGTTGATTCACCTTAATGTTGATCCATAATCTACCATTGATAAATTGAAACCTCTTACATAATACATTATCACTATGGCTCACGTCTCATCGGGGAACATCTAAAGTTACTTGCCTGATCCACCCAGGGACAATACTATACTTCAATAACCGTATTTCATAGCACCCCAATGTGATTCATCTTATGGGGGTATACTAATCCCGTGCAATTCATGAAATGCCTTTCTCGTTAAATCATTACTCAATCAGAGGCCTAAACGCCATTCACTTATCTATCACAATTACACCCTTATTCTACTACCAGTGCAGCATTCCATCTCTTCAAAATTCACCTCGTCTTAGACTTCTTTGACTTTATTCAGGCTGTATCGAGCTTTTAATAACTTACGGAAACCATCAGCTCTCTTGTTTTGATGGGTTTAATCTTGAGGACTTACCTATTCTCGTCACCTTCTAACTCACCTTTTCTTATCCTTACTCCTATCTACCTAAAATCTTTTCACTCTACCATACTTTAGCTTGCAACCTACACATATCTATTTATACTACACATAGAATTCCTTTAACTTGCTAGCACCATAGATTTCCGTTCGTGCCTTCTTAGTTGTCTTTACACATAAGCAATTACTTTTCCTGGTCATTTTGCCACTTGCTGCATGATTACTTGGCTTATCTTAGTGCCCACAAATATTGAAATTTCCTGTAACTCGTATGGTTTCAAATATCACTTTTGATTTTTACTTCCCGTTCATTAGCCATGATAGGTGTCACTTTCTTATGGACTGTATCCAATATTATAGTAAGACTGTTATTACAAAACCATTTTTTTTGTGTCACTATGCTGAAGTAGAAGTCTTCTTCCTTATTTCCTCAGCTAGTCTTTCTTTATAGTACTTAAGGAGATTGTGACGACCCGGCTGGTCGTCTTAAGAATTAATGCCCTGATCCCCTATTAACTGTTTTCCTGAGTTTATTTTTGCTATTTTGATTTTCCGGAATGTTAGGTTTTGAGTTTCGGAGAGTTTTGGGATGCTTAGTCCCTAAACGAGAGCTTAAGTGTTGTAAAGTTGGCCATAGACAGAACAGTATGAAGACGGCCTCAGAATGAAAATCCGATGATTCCATTAGCTCCATTGAGTGATTTCAGGGTTAGGGGCGTGTTCGAATCGTGTTTTGGAGGTCCGTAGCTAATTTAGGCTTGAAATGTCGAAGGTCAAATTTTTGGAGTTTCTGGTCCAGTAGTGAGATTTTGATCCAAGGGTAGGAATGAAATTCTGAAAGTTGGAGTAGCTCCGCAGGGTTGAATGTGACGTGTGTGCAAAATTTCAGTTCCTTCGGACGAGGTTTGATAGACCTTTTGATCGAAAGCGTATTTTGTGAAATTTGGAGTTCTTAGGCTTAAATCCTTGGTTAATTCGAGGTTGCGATGCTATTTTAAGTGTTTTAAGGATTGGTACAAGTTTGAATAAGGTATTAGGTGATGTTTGTGCTTTTGGTTGAGGTCCCGGGAGCCTCGGGGTGATTTCAGACGGTTAACGAGAAGTTGAGGAGATGTTGCAGCTGCTGTATTTTTGCTACTGCTAGTATTTTCGCATTTACGGTTTGGGGACCGTAGATGCGGCACCACAGAAGCGGATAAGGAGACCGTAGAAGCGAATTTTGGTCCTTTTTTCATGTTCCGCAGATGCGGAAGGGATACCGCAGAAGCGGTGGCGCATCTGCGAAAGGGTGATCACAAATGCGGTTTCTGGTTATTTAATGAAAGTCGCAGATGCGATGTAGGTTCCGTAGATGCGGTCCTAGGGCCGCAGATGAGGAAATCATTGGGCCGAACATATAAATAGTTGCCTTCACGAATTTCAGCTATTCTTTCAACATTTTCATCCGGGTTTGAAGCTTTTGAGAGAGATTTTTGAGGAAAACAAGGGAGACTCACTTGGAGGTAATATTTTTGACTTCATAACTCGTTTTTATGTGATTAAGGACCTAATTAGTGGTAAACAATTTGGAAAAAATGGGTAATTAGAGCTTCAGTTTAAGAGACCTTTAAATGAGGATTTGAGGGGTCATTTGGACTCCGATTTCAGTGTTCTTGTTATGTATAGACTCGTGAAAGTACGAGATTTCTGAAAATATAAATTTCGCCCAATTCCGAGAATTGGGCCCGAGGGACATTTTGGTCATTTTACATAATTTCGCGTATTAGCTTAGACTTTAATTGTAGAATCCGTTACTTGAAGTGTAATTTACATTATGCAATTGAATTGAATAGATTTGGGCCATTTGGAGTTGAGTACTCGTGGCAAAGACGTGGTGTCAGGTTGATTTTGAGCTGGTTCGAGGTAAGTGGCTTGTCTAACCTTGTGTGGGGGACCTCCCCCTTAGGATATGATATACATGATAATTGCAATGCCTTGTACGTGAGGTGACGAGCGCGTACTTGATCTAATTGTTGAAAATCCGGTTTTACTTTAAGTATTTCAACTGAGTTCCTTTTTCTTGCTTTATTCTACTTGTGAATTTAGCCTATTGTTAGTTTAGAAAAGCATGTTTAGTTGATTTAATTGCCTATTCTTAATTGCATTACGTGAAGCATGTTAGGCTAGAATTAACTGTTTACTTAGTACGAAATTAGCATTTAATTTAGTATTCTTGTGTTGCTGCTGTGTGTTTTAATTTGGGACTACGGGACGGCATCCCGAGAGATCCCCTGTACGTATTGTTGATACCCAATTTTTTCTCTATGTATTTTTCATATACAAAATACCGAGAGATCCTCGGGATACTAAGAGATCCCTAGCATATATTGAGGATACCGAGAGATCCACGGGATACCAAGAGATCCCTGGCATATATTGAGGATACCAAGAGATCCCTAGCATATATTGAGTATACCAAGAGATCCTCGGGATAATAAGAGATCCCCGATTATTATCCTTGTTGGGAGTGGTATTTCCTTGTAGTTGCCTTTATCTATGTTTTCGTTATTGTACTCTTATTATTATACCGTATAGATTCTTAATATAGATTCTCAGTTTTACTGCTTATTTTATCCTGCCATTTTATTATTTATTAACCTCGGTAGGGCCCTGACCTTCCTCGTCACTACCCAACCCAGGTTAACTGAGTACCGGTGTGGCGTACTCATGCCTCTTTTGCGCATGTTTTTCATGTGCAGATCCAGGTACCGCTACTCAGGCCTATCATCCTTGAGGAGGTGACTACTCTAGAGACTTCAAGGTACATCTGCCGCGTCCGCAGATCGAGAAGTCCCTTTCTATTTCTGCTTTAGTATTTAGCCCTTCTATATTTTTCTGTTCTTATTAGACATTCTGGAGTTAGAGTTATGTAATATTGATCTTAGCTTGTGATTCGTGGGTTTTTGGGTCTTGGATTTATGTTTTGGTATTAAGAGTTAAGCATGGTGTATGCCGAGCGACACATTTAAACACTATTACTGCTTTATTTCTATTTTAAATTGTTTACTTCCGCAAAAGTTTGGGTTTTTCTTCTGCAAATTAGGCTTACCCAGTCGTAGAGACTAGGTGCCGTCACGATGGTTCACAGAGGGCGAACCGGGATCGTGACAAGTTGGTATGAAAGCTCTAGGTTCATAGGAGTCATGGATCACAAGCTGGTTTATTAGAGTCTCGCTGATCGGTACGGAGACGTCTGTACTTATCCATGAGAGGCTATGTAACTGTTAGGAAAATTTCCACTTCATTTGATTCCTTGTCGTGCAATATTTTGACATCACAATTCTAAACTTCTATCTTCCATTCCCTCATAGATGGTGAGGACACGTGCTACCTGAGATGATCAGGCACCTGTACCCTCTACTGCAGCCTTCAGAGGCCAGGGTCGGGGTAGAGGCCTAGGATGCGCACGCGGTGCAGCCAGAGAACCTGCGTGAGCAACCGCCGAGGTACCACCCGCAGTTCCAGCCGGAGTCCGGGCACCTGATACGCCTACTGCTACTACTACTCTAGCCGTTCAGGAGACTTTGGCATAGTTCATGAGCATGTACACCACCTTGGCTCAGGCAGGGTTGCTTCCCCTTGATGCAGCCACATCTCAGGCCGGGAGGGAGCACAGACTCCCGCCGCCCGCACTCCTGAGCAGTGAGTGCATGTTGAGCAGGTCCTTGAGATTATTCTTGGACCGCCTGCAGCTCCAGTTCAGCCCAAGGACAAGGCATCGGCTTCCAAGGATGAGCAGCTGAGGCTTGAGAGGTTCAAGAAGTACAAGCCTCATGTATTTAGTGGTCTAGCATCGGAGGATGCTCTGGGATTTCTTGATGAGTGTTACCGCATTCTCCATAACATGGGTATCTCAGGATCGAACGGGTTTTCTTTCACTACCTTCCAGCTTCGAGGAGCCGCTTATGAGTGGTGGCGCACCTATGAGTTAGACAATTCAAATTGAGAATGTTTCACTGACTTGGGCTCAGTTTTCAGATCTGTTCCTGAGGGAGTATGTTCCTCAGAGCCTCAGGGACGCATGGCGTGCAGAGTTTGAGAATTTGCGCCAGGGTGCTATGACTATTTCAGAGTATGATGTCTGTTACAACAGTTTGGCTAGGCATGCACCAGCCTTGGTTTCTACTATCCGCGATAGGGTTCGTCGGTTTATTGGGGGCCTTATTCCCATCATCAGATCTAGCATGGCTCATGAGTTAGAGATGGATATTTCTTATCAGCAAGTGGCGAGCATTGCTAGGAGGATTGAGGAAATGCATGCTAGGGATAGAGTGGAGAGGCAGGCCAAGAGGTCTCGAGAGTCGGTCCATTATTCTGGTGCCAGTACCCCAGCTGCAGGTCATCATGGTAGGGGTTATATGAGTCGCCCTGTTCATTCAGCTCTTCCAATAGACAGTAGTGCTCCAGCTCCTCCTAGGCCTCAGGAGCCTTATTATGCACCTCCGGTTTCTAGCGCGCCTCCTGCGCGGGGTGCTTTTAGAGGTTAGTCCAGCAGGCCTGGCCCTAGCTAGTCACAACCACCACGTCCTCCCAGAGCTTTCTTTGAGTGTGGTGACACACGCCACGTGGTGAGGGATTGTCCTAGACTTGGGAGGAGTGCACCTCCACAGACTTCTCAGCCACAATGTGCCCCACAAAGTTCACAGGCTATGATTACAGCTCTAGTTGCTACCCCACCTGCTCAGCCAGCTAGAGGTGGAGGTCGGGGAGGTAGAGGTCGACCTAGAGGGGGAGGCCAGGCCAGATACTATGCCCTTCCTGCCCGTACTGAGGCTGTTGCCTCCGACTTTATCATCACAGGTATTTTATTGATTTGCCACATAGATGCATCGGTTCTATTTGATCCAGGCTCTACTTATTCTTATGTTTCTTCTTATTTTGCTCCACATTTGGGTGTATCTTAGGATTCTTTGAGTTCCCCTGTTTATGTTTCTACTCCTGTGGGAGATTCTCTTGTTGTGGACCGCGTTTATCGGTCGTGTTTGGTTGCTCTTAGTGGTTTTGGGACCAGAGTTGATCTATTGTTGCTCAACATGGTAGATTTTGACATTATCTTGGGCATGGACTGGTTGTCGCCCTATTATGCTATTCTTGATTGTCACGCCAAAACCATGACGCTGGCTATGCCAGGTATACTGCGTGTTGAGGGGAGGGGTACTTTAGACCACACTTCCAGTGAGTTATTTCTTTTCTTAAAGCTCAGCGTATGGTTGAGAAGGGGTGTGATGCGTATTTAGCTTATGTGAGAGATGTCAGTATTGATACCCCTTCAGTTGATTTAGTCCTAGTAGTACGGGATTTTCCCGATGTGTTTCCATCTGATCTTCCAGGCATGCTGCCTTATAGAGATATTGATTTTGGCATTGATCTGTTGCCGGGCACTTAGCCCATTTCTATTCCTCCGTATCGTATGGCTCCTCCTGAGTTGAAGGATCAGTTACGGGAATTGCTTTATAAGGGTTTTATTTGGCCCAGTGTATCACCTTGGGTGCTCCTATCTTGTTTGTGAGGAAAAAGGATGGTTCTATGCGTATATGTATTGATTATCGCTAGTTGAACAAGGTTAAAGTGAAGAACCGTTATCCTTTACCTTGTATTGATTATCTATTTCACCAGTTTCAGGGCGCACAGGTGTTTTCTAAGATTGATTTGCGCTCAGGTTACCATCAGTTGAAGATTCGGGAGCCAGATATCCTGAAGACTGCTTTCAGGACTCGGTATGGTCATTACAAGTTCCTGGTTATGTCATTTGGGCTGACCAATGCCCCATCAACATTTATGTATATGATGCAAAGTATATAACCATATCTTGACTCATTCGTCATTGTCTTTATTGATGATATTCTGGTGTATTCTCGGAGTCGGGAAAATCATGAGCAGCACCTGAGGACTGTGCTTCAGACTCTGAGAGAGAAGAAGTTATATGCTAAGTTCTCGAAATGTGAGTTTTGGTTGGATTTAGTGGCATTCTTAGGCCACGTGGTATCGAGTGAGGGTATTCAGGTGGATCCGAAGAAGATAGAGGCCGTGTAGAGTTGGCCCAAACAATCCTCAGCTACCGTGCAGTTTCCTTAGTTTGGCGGGCTACTACCAACGTTTTGTGGAGGGGTTTTCATCGATTGCAGCCCCTATGACCAGGTTGACCCAGAAGGGTGCTCCATTCCAGTAGACGGAGGAGTGTGAGGCGAGCTTTCAGAAGCTCAAGACAGCTTTGACCACAGCCCCAATTTTGATATTGCTTACAGGTTCGGGGTCTTATGCGGTCTATTGTGATGCCTCGAGGATTTGCCTCGGAGCGGTGTTGATGCAGGAGTAGGGTGATTGCCTACGCGTCCATACAATTGAAAATACATTAGAAGAACTACTATGTTCATGACCTTGAGTTAGCTGCCATTGTTCATACCCTGAAGATTTGGTGCCATTACTTATACGATGTTCCCTGCAAGATTTATACGGACCATCGAAGCTTGCCGCATTTGTTCAAGCAAAAGGATTTAAATTTGCGTCAGAGGAGGTGGTTGGAGTTACTGAAGGATTATGACATCACTATTTTGTATCACCCAGGCAAGGACAATATAAAGGCTGATGCCTTGAGTCGCCTAGCAGAGAGTTTGGGGAGTTTGGCATATTTACCAGCATCGGAGAGGACTATGGCAATGGATGTTCAGGCCTTAGCTAGCCAGTTTATGAGATTGGATCTTTCATAGCCCAATCGGGTTCTAGCTTGCGTGGTTTCTCGGTCTTCCTTATTTGATCGTATCAGGGAGCGACAATATGATGACCCTCATTTGCTTGTCCTCAAGGACAAAGTTCAGCACGGTGATGCTAGCGATGTGACTATTGGTGATGATGGGGTATTGAGGATGCAAGGTCGGATTTGTGTACCCAATGTTGATGGGCTTTGGGAGTTGATTCTGGAGGAGGCCCATAGATCGCGACATTTCATTCATCTGGGTGCCGCGAAGATGTATCAGGATTTGAGGCAGCGCTACTGGTGTAGGCGGATGAAAAAGGATATAGTTAGATTTGTAGCTCGGTGCCTCAACTATCAACAGGTGAAGTATGAGCACCAGAGGCCAGGTGAATTGCTTCAGTAGATTGAGATTTTGGAGTGGAAGTGGGAACGGATCACCATGGACTTTGAGATATTGAGGCGTGTTGGGGAGGTTTCTAATGAGCTTGCCTTACCTCCCAGCTTGGCCGGAGTTCATCCGGTATTTCATGTCTCGATGCTCCGGAGGTATCACGGTGATCTGTCGTACGTGTTGGATTTCAGTTCAGTCCAGTTGGACAAGGATCTATCCTATGTTGAGGAGCCAGTGGAAATATTGGATGAGCATATTAGAAAACTGAGGTCAAAGAACATTTCTTCGGTACAGGTTCAGTGGCGGGGCCAGCCGGTCGAGGAGGTGACCTGAGAGACCGAGCAGGATATGCGCAGCCGTTACCCTCATCTTTTCACTACTTCAGTTATGTCTCTATGCTCGTTCGAGGATGAACAAATGTTTAAGTGTAGGAGGATGTGACGACCCGGCCGGTCGTCTTAAGAATTAACACCCCGATCCCATATTAACTGCTTCCTCGAGTTTATTTTTGCTATTTTGATTTGCCGGGATGTTCGGTTTTGATTTTCGGAGAGTTTTGGGACATTTAGTCCCTAAACGAGAGCTTAAGTATTGGAAAGTTGGTCGTAGTCATAATAGTGTGAAGACGGACTCATAATGGAAATCTTATGGTTCTATTAGCTCCGTTGGGTGATTTTGGGTTTAGGAGCGTGTTCGAATCGTATTTTGGAGGTCCGTAGCTAATTTAGGCTTGAAATGCCAAAGGTTGAATTTTTGGAGTTTCCGGTTCGATAGTGAGATTTTGATCCGAGAATCGGAATGGAATTTCAAAAATTGGAGTAGCTTCGAAGGGTTGAATTTGACGTGTGTGCAAAATTTTAGGTCATTCGGACGAGGTTTGATAGACTTTTTGATTGAAAGCGTATTTCGTGAAATTTGGAGTTCTTAGGCTTAAATCCTTGGTTAATTCGAGGTTGCGATGTTGTTTTAAGTGTTTTAAGGATTGGTACAAGTTTGAATAAGGTATTAGGTGATGTTTGTACTTTGGGTTGAGGTCCCGGGGGCCTCGAGGTGATTTCGGATGGTTAACGAGAACTTGAGGAGATGTTGCAACTGCTGTATTTTTGCTGCTTCTGGTATTTTCGCATATGTGGTTTGGGGACCGCAGATGCGGCGCCGCAGAAGCGGTTAAGAAGACCGCATAAGCGAATTTTGGTCCTTTCTTTAGGTTCCACAGATGTAGAAGGGATATCGCAGAAGCGGTGGCGCATCTGCAAAAGGGTGATCGCAGATGCGGTTTCTGGTCATTTAATGAAAGTCGCAGATGCGATGTAGGTTCCGCAGAAGCGGGACCGCAAATGCGGAAATCACTGGGCAGAACATATAAATAGTTGCCTTCACGAATTTGAGCTATTCTTTCACCATTTTCATCCGGGTTTGAAGATTTTGAGATAGGTTTTTGAGGAAAACAAAGGAGAATCACTTGGAGATAACATTTTTGACTTTATAACTCATTTTTATATGATTAAGGACCTAATTAGTGGTGAAAAATTTGGGAAAAATAGGTAATTAGGGCTTTAGTTTAAGAGACCTTTAAATGAGGATTTGAGGGGTTATTTTGGACTCCGATTTCAGTGTTCTTGTTATGTATAGACTCGTGAGAGTACGAGGTTTCTGAAAATGTAAATTTTGCCCGATTCTGAGATTTGGGCCCGAGGGCCATTTTGGTCATTTTACATAATTTAGCATATTAGCTTAAACTTTAATTGTAGAATCAATTACTTGAAGTGTTATTTACATTATGCAATTGAATTGAATAGATTTGGGTCATTTGGAGTCGAGTACTCGTGGCAAAGACATGGTGTCGAGTTGATTTTGAGCTGGTTTGAGGTAAATGGCTTGTCTAACCTTGTGTGGGGGACCTCCCCCTTAGGATATGATATGCATGATATTTGAAATGCCTTGTACGTGAGGTGACGAGCGCGTACTTGATCTAATTGTTGAAAATCCAATTTTACTTTAAGTATTTCAACTGAGTTCCTTTTTCCTACTTTATTCTACTTGCGAATTTAGGCTGTTGTTAGTTTAGAAAAAGGATGTTTAGTTGACTTAATTGCCTATCGTTAATTGCATTACGTGAAGCATGTTAGGCTAGAATTGATTGTTTACTTTGTATGAAATTAGCATTTAATTTAGTATTCTTATGTTGCTGCCGTGTTTTTTAATTTGGGACTACGGGACGGCATCCCGGGAGATCCCCTGTATGTATTTATGATCTGGACTGAGGTGCGGGATACCAAGAGATCCCTGACACGTATATTGAGGATACCGAGATATCCTCGAGATACTAAGAGATCCCTGGCATATATTGAGGATACCGAGAGATCCTCGGGATACCAAGAGAACCCTGTCATATATTGAGGATACTAAGAGATCTTCAGAATACCAAGAGATCCCTAGTATATATTGAGGATACCAAGAGATCCTCGGGATACTAAGACCTCCCCGGTTATTATCCTTGTTGTGAGTGGTATTTCCTTGTAGTTACCTTTATCTCTGTTTTCGTTATTGTACTCTTATTATATCGTATAGATTCTTAATATAGATTCTCAATTTTATTGCTTATTTATCTGGTCATTTTATTATTTATTAACCTTAGTAGGGCCCTGACCTTCCTCATCACTACCCGACTGAGGTTAGGCTTGGCACTTACTGAGTACCGTTGTGGTGTACTCATGCCTCTTCTGCACATGTTTTTCATGTGCAGATCTAGGTACCGCTACTCAGACCTATCATCCTTGAGGAGGCAACTACTCTAGAGACTTTGAGGTACATCTGCCGCATCCGCAGACCGAGAAGTCCCTTTCTATTCATGCTTTAGTATTTAGCCCTTCTGTATTTTTCTGTTCTTATTAGACATTCCGGAGTTAGAGCTATGTAGTATTGATATTAGCTTGTGATTCGTGGGTTTCCGGGTCTTGAATTTATGTTTTGGTATTGAGAGTTAAGCATGGTGTATGCCGAGCGGCACATTTAAACATTGTTACTGTTTTATTTCTATTTTAAATTGTTTACTTTCGCAAAATTTTGGGTTTTTCTTCCGCAAATTAGGCTTACCTAGTCGTAGAGACTAGGTGCCGTCACGATGGTTCACGGAGGGCGAATCGGGGTCGTGACAGAGACCTTCTGGCTCTTGTAAAGTTGCGAGCTTGTTATATTGTATACCCGAATGAATTTTCGATGTTCTTACTCACCTACAAATATCCTTAGTTACATACCTCCGTGCCTTTATGCTCGTAGGGTTACTTCTGAACTCAAATTTTGATTGTCTCCTTAGTGGCACACTCTCTTATTTCCGTAACACTTATACGGTACCTTTAATTACCCCAACTCCTATTTGAATATTTCTGAAGGACCATGATGTCATATCTGCAAGACTGAATTCACTATGTTGGGGTTCACTACATATATCTTGCATAATCTACTGATTTGTTTGTATCCTCTTTTCTAGTCATAACTAGGCTCTTCCTGAATCAACTACTAAATACTCATTGGTCCATTCTCATATCAATATTTCGCGTAATCTCTCTTGGGATATGTCATTTGTCTTAACTTACCTCTTGCACCGATTCCTCATGTATTAAGTGTCCATTCACACTTATTTATCAATATCATCCTAGCCGGGAACTCATACTGCCTCTCCCCGGCATTGTGCTCGCATAATATTCTAGAGTCGCAACGTATCTGTACGATCTGAATAAATACAATCTCATTCCTTTTGCCTTTTTACCACATTCTTCCTTTACTATTCCATAGTTACCTAAACCTCACAACTCCGACTTAATACCATATCACACCAGCCTCCCCTTTTAGGGGAGTACTAACATTTAATGCTATGACGATTTACCTAAATATATTTTACCTCTTCATCTTTGGCATCTTTTCACATCTTCACTG
This sequence comes from Nicotiana tabacum, assembly GCF_000715075.1. NCBI lineage: Eukaryota > Viridiplantae > Streptophyta > Magnoliopsida > Solanales > Solanaceae > Nicotiana > Nicotiana tabacum. Next base: position 163,051,316 of record NC_134087.1, read on the forward strand.
ACTCTTACTCGCCTTGTGGTAACCCTTCAGTGCCAAAGAAAATTGAATTTCTTACGCACGAAGGTGACACCTAGTGTAACTGGGACACTTAGTCCCTTAAACTTAACTATACTCACAATGCTTGCTTTAGGGAAGCGTCTTTCTGAATGAACTTTAAAGGTTGTTCTTCTATTGTGCATTCTATTATTGCCGGAATGCTATCTATGAAATTCTCACGATGCCGAATATTATCAAATCACTCAGTCCCTAATTCATGTTTAGTTTATCTTGTTCATCAGCCCATACTGATTTCTATTATTCTGGGGTCTAAATTTTCCTTCTGGTAATCACGTTAGAGTCATGGACTTATTTCTCGAAATGAGGATATGACTTAATGGCCTATACAATTTTATTTTCTCAAGGTTTGTCACCTCTTATCTTTTCCTTCACTTGACTATAGACTCTGTCAGTCTGTCATATTTTGATTTAACGTTATCACCCATTTATCACATCTTGCTCATAATGCTTCATTTACTCTCTTCTTATTCTCCTGCTAATATATTTGCCTATTACCTTATTCTGAAAACTTTAAAGAAACAGTCTTTCGCTTTTAGCTCCCCTTTCACCATCTGACTGGCTCTTGGTGTCACCTAACATTCTCTCTTTACTAGGGCCATGAGTTATACTAAGGTAAATATTCATCCCTTCTAGGATTCCAGTGCCTATCTTCTGAACTTTCTGAACTTTCTGAACATTCTAGTATTCATATCGGACTGTACTATTCTAGAGTTCACCATCTGGGTGTCCCACAAGGAGAACCATAACCACGTTTGCAATATACTTCGAAAATTTCATCTAATGTTAACAATCATTCCACCATTTTGGGTTACTCTAACCTAATCTTAATCCTGATATCCTATCCTTCTCTTAAACTATATCTACTAGCTCCCATAGGGCATAACTGAGATGGGTGTGGCCAGTTAGATATATATCTGTTACTATTGAAAGTAATTTAGAATGCTTATATTTCTCTGCCTGAATTGTAAATACCGATAATATTCACTAGCTGAGTACCTCGTATCCTTCTTACCTTACTTCGTTTACTTATTGTACTTGTATCTACCTTCTGATTATCTTGTTACTTTTCATCATACGGATGGATAGATATTCATGTCTTAAGGCTCATTATCAAGAGAAGCTTACATGTCTTAGTACACACATGATCTGTTGAAGACCTTACATTTACTCATCATAAGCATCATGCAGAATAGAGTTCCTCCGACTCAACTCTTCCAAAGCCACATGCAATCTATTACCAACTATCTTTTGGTTGTAGGTATCATCTTATTATGAATAAAATAGAATTTAGGAGTCTGAATTCTTACAAGTGAGCTCTACCACACGATCTAGAGTAAGAAGAAAGAGTGCAGTCATAAATGCCCTGTAGCCTCTTACTTATAAGTGTGGTGCACAACACACCCATAAACAAGACTCTACTAGACACGGCTTGTAGACTCTCTAGGACAGAACTGCTCTGATATTACTTCTGTCACTACCCAAACCGAAGGGCTGCGACAGGCACTCGGTACCTTACTCAACCGAGTACCAACGTAACGTATCTTTTGTATCATTCTATCATAGGTAAATGATACGAAAAGGATTTCGTGAGATAACTAGAATAAAACCTAAGAGAATACTCGGCATGGGATGACCCAACATGGTATAGAAGCTTATGCATGCGACATACGGGACTATAAGGCCGACATGATAATACAAGTATCCATATACATGACATTTGTCTACAAGCCTCTAGGAGTACATAGACACCATAAAGGTCGGGACAGGGCCCCGCTATACCAATCAATATATGTCCAAATCATATTGACCAAATAGGCAACTCCGGAGCAAGTGGAGTGCACCAATACCTTCCGCTGAGCTGATTGCCTACTAGGATGACTATCAACCAATCTATCAAGACCTGCAGGTATGAAACGCAACATCTCCAAGCAAAAAGGATGTCAGTACAGATAAAGTACCAAGTATGTAAGGCATGATAGTAGTATATAAAAGACATAAAAGAAACATGGAGTAAAGAACTCAACCTGTAATTTTGAATAGCTCTGTGAATCATGAAAAATTTCTTATGTCATGCATATGTGTATAAATTACATGCCATGCATAGGTATATGTGTACATAACATCATCAAGCCTCTGAGGGCATCCCATCATATCATTTCAGCCTCTGTGGGCTAAATCATCAACACATACCAGCTGATCAGGTGGTGGTGCGTATATACCGCCATAGCCTTTTCCCATATCCCATATACATATAATATATGTGCGTATATAACTCCATCTAGTCATGGGTCAATGTACATGTATAAATGAATGCAATGCATAATGAAGTAAGTCAGTAAGATTTCTTGGAATGTCATAAGATCAATATGACTTCGGATAAACTTTAGCAACTTATGTATTTTTCTGAGACCCATGAACAGAAGATATAGTAATAAGACACATGGGGAATCAAGAACGTAGGCACCTCTAGTACTTCTATGAATAGAGTCATTTATGGAAGTTGCACATTTGCTCATTTCCTTTGTAGCATATGGATCATGCCAAAAGGAAAAGAGGGATAGCCTTAACATACGTTAACTCCATTGATTCCTTAATACCTTCCAAGTAATTCTTCAAATAACTCAACTCAATCTACAATAGTATAAGGAGATTCAAAATTAGTGTTGAGTAAAGGCTATGTCCGCAACTTAAACTACTAGTTTTTTTTATATAAATTTGGACAACATCTCTCCAGTACAAGAGCCTTCTCCAGTACCATATACCAACAACAATGACTAGAGAAATCCAGAATTATATAATTATCAATAAAAAGACACCATAAAATAACAAGTCACAACTACTTCACGACGAGCGGCAAGCTCCAATTGGAATTTATATACCCCATATCACCCCTTATAGACTTCTTACTTTAAATTAATAGTATCATTAATATGATAATGAATTCATTCATCAGTGATTCGAGCCTTACACAATATATTTATAACAAGGAAAACAATCCACAACTCCAATTATTCTCATTAGAAACTTTATTCAGTAGTTCATGTCTAGTCCATCCGTTTAACTTAATCAATATCAAGATAATCCTAAGAAGAATAAAGAACACAATATAATTACCTCCTACAGTGGATGCAAGTCGAAATTTGGATTACATTTATCTTACAACAACCTAATACACCCCAATCACTTCATACCCTAAACGACAACTATAGTAGTGTCAAACATGCCGAAAATGTTACAAAGAATGACTAATCCATAATTTCTCCATTATGTGGTGTTTCTCCACACCATTTCTCCTCCAAAACTCCATTAAATAGCAGCAAAATATACAGCCCAAAAGCAATATGAAACAACCCACAACAAATCGAATAATTCGAACTCACGACTTTCGATCACCGTCCCGTGCGTTCTAGATATTAGAAAATAAATTTATCAACCTTCCTTCATATTTAAAATATTAAATACAGAAATAAGGAATTTTCTGAACTATTAAATACCTTCCAAATCTAAAACTACAAAGAAAAAGAGAGAAATTATAGCGATACTTACGTCGTAGGGATCGTTTTAATGTGATTGCTACTTGATTTCGTGTCCCGGATGATAATCTTGTTGGAAACCCTTGTGGATAGCTTGAGGAGAAGTTTAGGGGTGTTATTTGGTCGTTCTCTCTTGAAAAATGGGGAAAGAGACGAGATAAGGGATGTAAATATCCCATTTTGTTGAAAAGTCAAAAAGGTGCTACTTGGCACCCTAATATTGGTCCTTTTTCCAACGCTTTTAACTTTTTATCCGGGTGTCGTATGAGTGAACGGTTAAGAGCATTGGAAACTAGATTCCAAGACCTTCAATTTGGTATGCAATATGTCCCAAAAATACCTCATATAACACACAAAATGTATTGTTCAAAAAGCTTTAGTGTCACACCTACTTGCCACCTATACAGTCTGTGCAGTTTCGCGAACATGCAAATATCTCTCTACTCCGATATCTTATAGACAAAATGTTTAATGCATTAGAAATATTACTTGTAGAACTTCAATTTTATATGTGGATCATCCCGTAATTCCAAGTATATTGGTAGAAAATCTCCACTACATTTGACCTAATGTTTAGCACATTTATAAATGCAATCTGTGATGACCTTTGCCAACTTTTCTTTCACAAATCGCTTGACTTCAAAACGTAACACACGACTATCATAAACCTAAAATAACTTATAAAATAACCTCCTTATCACGTTAAGAATCCTAGTCTCACCCCAAAGTCATGTTATAACATTCCAAACTTATCGACTTTCGGCGAAACTTATTTTCTTCAATTTGTCTAGCTTCTAAGCCTAGCCAACCATCTTGGTACTTGTTATTCATGATCTTAAATATTTGTAACCCCCAAGGTAACATGATTAACTTACTTTATGTACTTTCAATGACAATCTCATTTCAGACCTTACATCAATTGACTTACGACATACTCTCACGTACGAAAACATGGGGTGTAACAAATTGGTCCTTTTGAATGGGAATCCTCTTCCGACATTTGTGGCAGTACTCTTGGATTGGACAGTTTGTAAAAAATATTTCCAGTGAAGGGAATGTGAGGCCTCTTATATAGGCAAAAGTTGAGGGAATAATCTGATGAATGCAGTCGCCAAAAGTTAGGAAAAAACCAGCTATTAATAGAAAATGGACAGCAGTCTTATCCAAATATTCCCTATATTTTTTTAACCCTTTTAACTTCTGATAATCACCCCTTTTAACCCCATTCTGACCTAATTCTTTTCATTTTCGTTGCACTTTAACCCTTTTCTAGAAGCTTCCTAAACAACTATTCAGATTTCCTAATTTTGGTTTCCAATTACCCCCTTAAAGTTTCTGTTATTACCCCTTCAACCCCGAATCTCTAATTGTCATTAAAACATCAAAAATCAAATAATTAAAACCAAACCAAGGATCAAACAAAACACAAAAATCTTACTAATTGAACTTAGCTAAATCATTATACTAATTAAAATTGATTTAGTTAACCTAAAACAACATGCAATTAACTAATAAACATGCAATTAACTAAACAATCAAATTAATTAAAAAAACCAATCAAAGTTAAGACCTAGCTGATAACAGAAAAAATAAAGAAATAGGAGTAGAAGAGTATACTGATTTTGGCCAGAAATGAATCCACGATCGAGGTGAATCGACGAACCATGACGGTGATGAAGCTTTGGCCGGTCACTGCCATTGGAATACCATCTGATGACTTTCAAAATGAACCAAACTAACATGAATTGATTGCTCGTGTCAAGAGCAATCAACTCATGTAAGTTTGATCCCAAATGTTCTTGAAATTTCCATAAAAACCAAATTTAGGTTTTTCTGACTTTCTTAGATTTGAAATTGCCCAAGTTTGGTGGAGATTTTGGAGAAATCGATTGGGGGTTTAGATTTAGGAGGGAGGGGATTGTGTGGTATTAATTTGAGGGGATTTGGAGTGGTGCCGCCATCGTAGGCGATTTCTGCCGCCGACGGATGGTGAGGATTTGAGAGAGGTGAGAGAGATGGTCTGTGAGAGATGATTTGGGGGTAGGGGGCCTCTCCCAGACAGTTTTAAGTGGGAGGTTTGTTGAATACTCAGCCGTTAGACTTAAGATAATCAAGGGTTGAGATGCGCCCAAATAATATCGTTTTGATTCAAAGGGGGCTTGGACCGGTTGGGTTTGATTTGGGCGGGGCAGAATGTGTGATTTTTGGCCAGGTCCGAAATTAAAGCCAAGGCTAACATTTCTCCTCTTCCTTTCTTTGTTTTCTTTTTCCTTTTGATTTTAAAAATTAAAAATCCTAAACATACTAACTAAAATCTTAAATTAGATTCTAAATTAATCTGTTTTGTAAAATTATTCTTAAATTATTTTCACTAACTTAAACGTTAATTAACTTAAAACTAAAGATATTGCAATTTAATACTAAAAGCTAATTAATCTATTTTCATTAATCCTAAATTACTTACTTTGATTTTGGTTTAATAAAGCACTTAATTAAAGTAATTAAATCCTGAATACAATTAAGATCTAAAATGTTATGCAATGAAGAATTAAATATTTTGATATTGTTCGTCACTTTAAAATATTAAAAGTGCACAAAAAATACAACTAAATACAAACAATTAACAAAAAATTCCTAAAATATTCTATAAAAAATTAAAAACAATTAGGAAAAAAATCTATTTATTGATTTTTGTTGGAGTATTTTCGGTGAGGCAAAAATTAAGTGCTCACAGTTGCCCCTCTTTGCTAGAAAACGTGAAGAGTTTTTGGGCAAAGATAAAGTGAGCAATCATGAACAATTTTTTCCTATTTGATACTCTATGGGAAGCATTTTGAAAATGTTTGACCGAACCTTACTTCGGGGGTTGCCTACATATCCTTGGCTATAAAGGAATCAAGTTAGTGTAGTTGTGGAGGTTTTGGTAGATGGGACTACTGAGAAGTTGTGATTTCACTGTTGTTGCTGCTATTACTGCTTGTTGAGCTCCTTGTTATACCAAAACCAAACTGAAAAAAGACTAACTAAGCTTATCAGCTACGAATTACAAGATTCCTATCTATGAGTTTTCTAAAGCTTAATCTTGAGTCTTGGCTAGTTCGTCACGCAGACTCTGATACGAACATTGATGCTTGCTAGCTGTAGGTGCTAGTTCGCTTTTTCAGATCAAGGCGGGATATGCAAAGCTTGTGACTTCAGTCATGTCTTGAGCAATCCACATCTTTTCTCCGCTACTGCATTTTGGATTCACTTCTTTTCTTTTCTCTTCTTTATTTTGGATTGAGACATCTTTATTTGGTCATCTCAAACCCTATGCCTCGAGTTATAACTTGCTCGAGCACCAAAACAAACAAACGAATGAAATTTTTCTACCCCAGTTTTCACTAGGAAATTTTCGTGAGTTATTGGTAACAAAACTCTATACTATTTTATTATTGAAAGCAAATAAAATATTGGGATTAATGTACCCTAAAAAAATAGAGACTAAGGAATGAAGACCATATGTCTAAAATGAAAGCAACTAGGGAGTGGAGACCCTATGTTGGAAAAAGCGACTAGGGAATGGTGACCCTATGTCTAAAATAAAGTCAACTAGGGAGTGGAGACCCTATGTTGGAAAAGCGACTATGGAGTAGAGACCCAATGTCTAAAACAAAATCAACTAGGGAGTGGAGACCCTATGTTGGGAAAGCGACTAGGGAGTAGAGAACCTATGTCTAAAATAAAATCAACTAGGTAATGTAGACTCTATGTTGGAAAGGTGACAAAGGAGTGGAGACCCTATGTCTAAAATAACTTCAACTAGGGATTGGAGACCCTATGTTGGAAAAGAAGACTAAGGGAGTGGAGACCCTATGTCCAAAATAAACATCAACTAGTGAGTGGAGACCCTATATTGGAAAGGAATCTAGGGAGTGGAAACCCTATATCTAAAATAAACTCAACTAGGGAGTGGAGACCCTATATTGGAAAAGCGACTAGGGAGTGGAGACCTTATGTCTAAAATAAAATAAGACTAGGGAGTAGAGACCTTATGTCTAAATAACTTCAACTAGGGAGTGGAGACCCTATGTTGGAAAAGCGACTAGGGGAGTGGAGACCCTATGCCCAAAAAAATATCAACTAGGGAATGGAGACCCTATGTTGGAAAAGCGACTAGGGAGTGGAGACCCTACGTATAAAATAACTTCAACTAGGGAGTGGAGACCCTATGTTGGAAAAGCAGACTAGGGAGTGGAGACCCTATGTATTTAAAAAATATCAACTAGGTTGTTGATGCTGTAGAGCTATTTTAGTCTCCATGCGGTTGTTTTTTTTGGTTGTACCTGCTTCTTGCAAGGTTGCTTTGGATTACACTTGTTCCCTATTTTTCAAACAAAGAACAATTTGTCAGTTTTAAATGGTGATTAGTTTTGTGTCCTTGAACGTTTCAGTCACATGATCTCGGCCCTTTCAGCTGCCACTGGTTGTTTCCTGAATATCGATTGTATTTATAAATTTGGAGAACCTATGGCTTTTCCAAACTTTGCCATGACGGTTAGTCACGTGGGACTTTAACCTTTTCGATTTTATTTTTCCTTTATAGGTCTTTCACTTCTAACTCTTTTTTTTTCAATTTTTAACTTTAGAGCATTGGGGAACTTTTGGCTCCTCAAACTTTTACCGCAACGGCTAGTCGCGTGGGACTTAACCTTTTCCAGCTTTATGTCGCCTTCGTAGGCTTTTCATTTTTGGATTTTTTCTTCCAGTTTTAAACTTCAGAGAATTTGGGATACCTTGGATTTTCAAACCTTTCCGAGACGGTTAGCCACGTGGGACTCAACCTTTTCAACTTTATTTTCCCTTATAGTCGCTTGAATTTGATTTTCTCCTTCTAAGAGTTTTGATTTCGAAGCATCGACCGCCATGGCCAGTCGAGGCCAAATTGATGCCCCTGCCGAGATTGGGTGCCTTTTTGCATGTTAGTATCAAATGAAAACCCTATAAATTAGTCTTATCATCCATTCTTTGTCTTAGTTTCTGAACAGAGTTAGACCGAAAGGGATTCAAAGAAAATCAAACAATGAAATGGATAAATTAATTTAGACGAGAGGTATCCCTTTCGGGGAAACAAAGAAGGACTTATCTAGAGTGCATGCAGATTTCAATGAACATGACATGCCTCTTGGACTGGATGCCCGATCTGTGTAAACTGTCCAACTCTCAGAAATTCATCACAACTTATGCCTCAAAATTGAGTAACCTTGCCAAGACTTGTTGATGCTTTTGAGGATCCTCATTTCGATCAGTGGCGCCCTTTGCGGGTTTTCACCAACTGACCTCTCTCATTTCTCTTCTCACCGTCGCCTTATAGTGCTCTTTGCGAGTTTTCACAAACAAGACTCTCTCATTTTCAATTTCTCTGCTTACATCGCCTTATGGTGCCCGTGAGGGTTTTCACTGATAAAACACTCTCATTTTATTTCTCTCATTTTGTTGTATCAGATCTAAGTAACTGTATCTTCCAATTTGAACCTCTTTGCCAATCAATCGGAAGGGCTTGAAAGGATTTGGGTTAAATGAATTTGGATTGAATTACATCTTAGGAACCTTTTAGGTGAAACCATCGCCGAATCATCCGCCCTAGTTTTAACTTTTGGGGGAATGTGGATTTTGTTTGGGTGTGACTGAACCCCAGAGAGAGGCTGCCTATGTATCCTTTCGGAATCAACTCAAAGGTAGTTTAAGCAACTTTGTTTCAGATTTCATTTGTTTTTTTTTCTTTTTTCATTTTTTCATCTTTTCTTTTTCTACTTTTTCATAGTAACTTCCAGGTTCCAAAGAGGGTAATCAAAGAAATAAGGAAACCACCTCAAAGGATTTGCAAGGGTTGGTAGTGTTTGGGTAGTGGAATGAAAGCCTTCGCCATCCCAATCAGAGAGCACTAAAGCTGCGTATAAGGGTCAAATATAATACCTTTTGACCGCATTTGCAATGACATCAGCTCCGAGATCATTTTCTTTGATGTCTCCTAAATACAGCGCTTCTTTCGGCAACAGTTTTCTTATAATGTACGGACCTTTCCAATTTGGAGCAAATTTTCCTTTTGCTTACTTATAATGCGGTAGAATACATCTCAGAACGAGTTGCCCCACTTCAAATTTCCTGGACCGACACTTTCTTGTTATAGGCATGAGCCATTCTTTGTTGGTACAACTGCCTGTGGCAAACTTTGGCCATCTGTTTTTCATCAATCATAGTTAATTTTTTTAACCGGATCTTGACCCATTCATCATCTTCGATATCGGCCTCAACAATAATTCGAAGAGAGGGCATCTCAACTTCTGCTGGTATTACGGCTTCAATGCCATAAACTAATAAGTAAGGTATGGCCCCAACTTAGGTGTGCATGGGCGTGCAATATCCCAATAATGCAAAAGGCAGCTCTTTATACCACTGTCTAGAACTTTGAAACATTTTCCTGAGGATCTTCTTGATGTTCTTATTTGGGCCTTCGACATCGCCATTAGATTTGGGCCGATAAGGGGTAGAGTTACGATGCGTAATTTTGAATTGCTCGCATACCTCCCTCATCAAGTGGCTATTCAGATTTGTAGCATTGTCTGTAATGATAGTTTTAGGAATACCAAAACGACAAATAATGTTGGAAATCACGAAGTCCACCACTGCTTTCTTAGTGATGGCTTTGAAAGTGACTACTTCCACCTGCTTTGCAAAATAATCAATGGCAACTAGGATGAATCTGTGCCTATTTGAAGCTTTCGGCTCGATTGTCCCAATGGCATCCATACTCCAGGCAACAAACGACCAAGGTGATGAATAGGATGCAACTCTAAAGTCAGTGCATGAATCAGGTGACCATGTATCTGGCACTGATGGAACTTCCAGACAAAACAGAAATAATCCATTTCCATGGTTATCCAGTAATAACCTGCCCAAAGAATTTTCTTTTCAAGGACATATCCATTCATGTGAGGACCACATACTCCCGAATGCACTTCGTTCATGATCTTTTCAGCTTCTCAATCATCTACGCACCTCAAAAGATTCAAATCTGGAGTTCTTTTGTACAAAACCTCGTTGCTCAAAAAGAAACTACCGGCAAGCCTTCTGATAATTCTCTTGTGATCTCCACTGGCCTGCTCAGGATATTCTTTTGTTTTCAAAAATCTTTTGATATCATGATACCACGGCTGAACATCTGATTCTATTTCAATTGCATTACAATAACCATAACTTTCTTTAATTTGGATTTCCAGTGAGTCAATATGGACATTGCCCCGATACGGCAGCATTGAGGCCAAAGTAGCTAATGTGTCAGCTAGATCATTATGGAATCGAGGAATGTACCTGAACTCGACATATTTGAACTATTTTCTAAGATCATCCACATATTGCCTCTATGGTATGAGTTTGATGTCTCGAGTTTCCCATTCACCTTGGGCCTATCGAATGATCAAATTAGAATCTCCCACGATTAACAATTTCTTTACATCCAGATCAACTACCATGTTCATGCCCATGATGGAAGCTTCATACTCGACAATGTTATTTGTACAGAAGAACTGAAGCTGGGCTGTAGCCGGATAATGTTGACTTGTGGGAGAAATTAGAATTGCTCCAATCTCAACACCTTTTACATTTATAGCTCCATAAAAGAATATTTTCCAAGCATTGGTGTCCTCTGGAATCACTTCAACTGAATTTACTTCATCGTCTGAGAAATAGGTTCTTAGACGTTGATATTCATCATTGACCGGGTTTTCTGCTAGATGATTTGCCAAGGCTTGACCTTTCATCACCGTGCGAGTGACATAGACAATGCTGAACTCAGTGAGCAGGATTTGCCATTTTGCTAACCTTCCCTTAGGCATTGGTTTCTGGAATATGTACTTTAAATGATCTATTCTGGTTATGAGATATGTGGTGTAGGCTAAAATATAATGTCTGAGCTTTTGGGCAACCCAAGTCAAGGCGCAACAAGATCTTTCCAACAAAGTATACTTGGCTTCATAACTGGTGAACTTCTTGCTTAGATAGTATATGGATTGCTCTATCTTCCCGGTAACATCATGTTGCCTGAGGACACAGCCAAAAGAATTCTCCAAGACTGTCAGGTACAAGAACAAAGGTCTTCCTGACTCAGGTGGAACCAACACTGGCGTATTTGACAGATATTCTTTGATTTTATCAAAAGCTTCTTGACACTCATCTATCCATTTGATCGCCGTGTCTTTCTTTAACAGTTTGAATATGGGTTCACAAATGGTAGTGAGCTGAGGAATGAATCTACCGGTGTAATTCAATCTCCCTAGCAGACTCATGATCTCTTTATTGGTTCTCGGAGGTGGCAAATCCCGAATAGACTTTATCTTTGTCAAGTCTAACTCAATACCCCTCCGGCTGACTATAAACCCGAGAAGCTTTCCAGATGGAACTCCAAACTACATTTAGCTGTGTTCAATTTCAAGTCATACCTGGGCAGACGCTCTAAGAACTTTCTCAGATCTCGTACATGGCCTTCTTGCATTCTGGATTTAATGATCACATCATCCACATACACCTCAATTTCCTGGTGCATCATGTCGTGGAGATGGGAGTTATGGCTCTCATGTAGTTTGCCCCGGCATTTTTCAAACCAAATGACATGACCCAGTAATAGTAAGTTCCCCAAGGTATGGTGAAAGTCGTCTTTTCTACGTCTTCTTCATCCATCAGAACCTGGTGATACCCAACATAACAATACACGAAAGACTGTATCTCATGTTTGGAACAATTGTCAATAAGAATGTGGATGTTTGGAAATGAGGAGTTGTCCTTGGGGCTTGCCTTATTTAAATCCCAATAGTCAACACACACTCGAGTTTTCCCATCTTTCTTCGGCACTAGGACTACATTAGCCAACCATGTGGTGTACCGTACCACTCGGATCACACCATCTTTCAATTGTTTGTTGACTTTTTCTTTGATCGTATCGCTGATGTCCGTTTTGAACTTTCTTTGCTTTTGCTGGACAGGTGGATAACCCGGATAAGTTGTCAATATATGCACTACTAAATCAACACTCAGCCCTGGCATATCATCATAGGACCATGCAAACACACCTTTGAATTAAAACAAAAGTTAGATCAATGCATCTCTAGTTCTTTCATCAGTGTGAATGCTTATCATGGTTTCTCGGACCTCTTCTGGACTGCCCAAATTAACTGGCTCGGTTTCATTTAAGTTTGTCGAGGCTTATTCCCAAATTATTCCAATTCTCAATTTATTTCCCTAAATGCCCCATCTTCATCATGTTCTGGTTCTTGGTTTATTATTTCACAGTTAGACATCATTTTAGGATCTAAGCATGAAGTCCGTAAGCATGTCATGTTATTTAAGTCCGCATTATTAGAAATGGAAAGAAAAGATAAGAAAAATAGCAAAATAAGAATAAAGAAAAAGGAGATATCCATTGACGATGAAATATTGATTTCATTTCATCGAATTGAAGATATGAGGGTTTACATTGAAATCAAAAGACATTAAAGTAAAAACATTCGAGTTACACTCTGAGATAACTCGTTATGTAGAAAAGATGGCAAGACTGGACTACCGGGATTCCTTCCTGATAGGGAATAGGGTAGCTTTCCAATTCTGAAGCCTGACATTTTCTCCCATGTACAATACCTCAGCAGTGCTCGTGCCTTCCCTGGGCTGGACTATGTAAGACTCGTACAACATTTGTTTCATAGCTTCACAAATATCCTCAATCTCTTCGGTCGTAAAGGCCTCTTCTTATTCTTATTCTTCTTTGACATACTTGGTTTTAACAAATGACATGGCGAGATGCGGAATGGGCTGGGCCAGGACCCACCCATTTTTCTTTGCACTCATCAGCCCATTTTCTATCGGCCTTTGTTGCTCGGAAACCTACGTCGAAGAGCTTATCATTGACGGTCAAAGTGATGGGATTTGTGGTGCCCTGTAGAGATACGTCGAGCCACCTTTTGGGCTTGTACCCATGTCTAATCATTTTAGTGGCGACCATAACCTAGGAATTAGATAAACGATGTTGAGGGAATAGGGCCCCTTATTCGTGTTGGTCAACGACCACAATTTCGAATGTTTGGTAGGCAATGTGCTCACTTCCTTCTCTAGCTTCGAGACACGGGACTGAAGGGTCCCTGTAAATGGACTGTTCATCTTCCCTATGGACAACAATTTCTTGGTTTTCATACTCAAATTTGACCATTTGACGGAGAGTGGAGGGCACAACTCCTGCAACATGAATCCATGGTCTTCCTAGGAGAAAATTATATGAAGTATCTATGTCCAGAACCTGGAAAGTCACTTCTAAGTCCATGGGGCCAATGGTCAAAATAAAATCGATTTCCCCTATTGTCTCGCTTGACACCATTGATAGTGCGCACAGACATTGTTTGGTTGAATTCTTTATGTTCCAATTTCCATCCTCTAGAGCATTGAGAAAGGGAAAATGTCAAACTCGGACCAACCATCTAGCATGACCATCTTCACATAATACTTTCACATTTGACAGTCAGGTGAAGGGCTTTGTTGTGGGCAACTCCCTCTGGGGAAAATAATCACGGCTAAAAGAAATCATGTTGACTTCGAAGAATCGCTCAGCCATTTTCTCCTATTGTTCAACTGAAGTTTCAACTAGGACATACTTAGTTTTAACAAATGACTTGGCGAGATGCAGAACGGGCTGGGGCAGGACCCACACATTTTTCTTGCGTTCATCAGCTCATTTTCTATCGGCCTCTGTAGCTCGTAAACCTACACCGAAGAACTTCTCATTGACGATCGAAGTGATGGGCTCTGTGGTGCCTTGTAGAGATTCCCCGAGCCCTTTTCTGGGCTTGTACCCATGTCTAATTATTTCAGTGGCGGCCATGATCTAGGCATTAGATAAACAAGGTTGAGGGAATGGGGCCCCTCCTTCGCATTGGTCAACGACCACAATTTCAAAAGCTTGGTAGATAATGTGCTCATTTCCTTCTGTAGCTTCGATATACGGGATTGAAGGGTCCCTGTAAACGGACTATTCATCCTCCCTATGGACTGAAATTTCTTGGTTTTCATACTCAAATTTGACCATTTGATGGAGAGTGGAGGGCACAACTCCTGCAACAAGAATCCATGGTCTTCCTAGGAGAAAATTATATGAAGTATCTATGTCCAGAACCTGGAAGGTCACTTTGAAGTCCACGAGGCCAATGGTCTAAATAATATCAATTACCCCAATTGTGTCTTGCTTGACACCATCAAAAACACACACACAGACATTGTTTGGTTGAATTCTTTCTGTTCCGATTTACATCCTCTAGAGTGTTGAGAGAGGGAAAATGTCAAACCCGGACCCACCATCTAGCATGACCCTCTTCACATAATAACCTTCACATTTGAAAGTCAGGTGAAGGGCTTTGTTGTAGGCGGCTCCCTTGGGGGCAAATCATTGTGGTCAAAAGAAATCATGTTAACTTCGAAGAATCGTTCGGCCATTCTCTCCAATTGTTCAACTGAATTTTCGACCGGGAACATATGCCTCGTTCAATGTTTTTAAGAGTACCTTATGATGTTCATTCGAGCTCAATAGTAGAGATAAAAGTGAGACATGAGAAGGAGTCTTCCGGAGCTGGTCAGCTATTGCATATTCCGAAGTTTTCATTTTTTCGGAAAAAACTCTTCTGCTTCTTCAACACTCACAGGCTTCTTGGGTAGAAACCATTTATCCTTGTTCAGATTTAACTTCTTTAGCTCTTTCGTATTATGGTACCTCTCTAATTGGTTCATTTTTTCACCACTCTCATGATCTCTTTCCCCTTGTAAGTAACTACAGTTTTGTTATAATTCTAGGGGATAACTATGTTATCTCTCATAGGGCTCTATGGTGCGCAACTGGTAACCATGTGCTCAGTCAGCCTTAGTGGAACTACCGGTCCCCAAACCAAATAAGTCCTTTTTGGAACCTACAACTTTGGCACATTCAACGTGGCTTTCCTATGCTCAAATCTTTTGGGAGTGTTTGACATGAGTTGTTCTTTACTTGGGGCCCTAGGAACATAGAGAACTGCGTCCTTGACAGGTGCTGCCCTAGTTATTGTTTCTACAGCTTTTTCTATAACTTGAGGGATTGGGGTGGTTTTCTTCTCATTTTTGGTTTGTTTTGCCACCGTTTTAGGTCTTGCCTTTGAATCAGCAATGGCAATGATAGCTTTCAAGGCTGGATCAAACTATTTGTCATCACAAATTATTCCAATGACTGGCCCATTGTTGTTAGCCGGTAATGGATTGTTAGTCACATTAGGGGCTTCCTCGTCCTTCCGCATCACTCATTTTTGTTCTATTAAACTTTCAACTACTCTCTTTAGGGTCCAACAGTCCTTCGTATCATGACCCTCTTCTCCTGAATGATAGGCACACCTGGTATTGGGCCGTTATGATGGGGATTCAGGATTTTACAGGTTTGGGGGTATAGGTTGCAATAGACCCATCTGGATTAACTTCAGAAACAAGCTAGAGTATGATTCACCAATAGGAGTGAAGTTATTTCTCCAAGGAGGCTCACGAGGGTGTGGATTAGGTTGGTAGTTGTTTTGTGTTGGACTGGGTTATATGGATCTTGGTTAGGATGGTTATTTCTTGGAAGTGGAGATCGGTTTTGGTTGTAGTGTTGTTGTGACCGTGTATAGGGTTGGGCATTCATTATCACATAAGGAGGCGGTGCCATGACATACGCTGCATCTTGGTGGGATCATAGTGATGTGGGGTTCTGGGCGTCATGAGGAGTGATCATATGATCGACGGGCCCTCCCAAACCTAAAGCCATCATAGCTCATTCCTCCCTCTTCTTTCGATTGGCCAACCCCCCTGAACCGTTCTGGATAGCTTGTGAAGTGGCTCTCAAAGCAGATTGACTTAATATTTGGCCAGTTTTCAGACCATTTTCCACCATTTCTCCAATTTTTATTGCTTCTGTAAAAGGCTTTCCCATGGCGGACATCATGTTTTGAAAGTAATCGGCTTCTTGGGCTTGTGATAAGTAGGGATTTTGACCACTTATTTGCTCTCCTTTCTTGTATTTTAACTAAAAAATGCTTAAAGGTATTCCCAAGAACTAATAAAATGTGCTTTTGTACAGGAATATTGGGAAATGAGCCAAAGAAGTCAAAATCAACTCATAAAAAAGTTAGTTTTTGGGCCTGCTAAAGGAATGCAGACAGAACCATAATTGTGCGGCCGCACTCAAAATTATGTGGTCCGTAGAAGACAAAGATCAGAGATATGGGAATTCTATAGTTTTAGCTGGAATGCGGACCACACGATTTTTGTGCAGCTGCACAATCAGAGAGTGCAACTGCACTCATTTTTATGCGGATCGTAGAAGCCCCAAAGTGCCAAGCCCAAGTTCCAGGAATGCGGACCGCAATATAATTATGCGGCCGCAGAAGCTCATTGTGCGGACCGCACACATAATTATGCGTCTGCACAACCTTCGCAGGGGCATTTTTGTTATATATTTTTAGCTTAGTATTAATAGAACCTTTTTGTCAGTTTTAGGTTAAGTTTTATTTTGGGAGAGCACCTGAGCCATTTTCTTTACTATTTTAAGTAATTTTGTGCTAGATTAACTTCTAAACATTAGATTTTCTTTCTCTAATCAATTATTATGCATTCTACCTTAATTTCTTCTTGTATTTCTTCATTGTTAATGAGTAGCTAAATTTCTAGCTAAGGTTGAGGCCCAACTTTAGTGTGGGTACTTAATGGGTGTCTGATTTAGGGCTTGTTTGTGATTGGGTTAGTGATATTTAGCCTTGTTCATGCTTGTATTTAAGAATTAATGGTTGCAAATGTTGATTCATGACTATTTGACTTAGTCTATACTTGAGAAAGAGAGACTAAGTCTAGGAAAACTTGGCTAACAAGAAATTGGGGTGAACTCAAGAAATTGATAGCCCCAATTAAAGGGTCAAATCTAGAGATAGTTGTTTACCTTGAAAATGGTAATAACAATTAGATTTGATTTTGTGGTTCTAAAAATATGTGATATATTTTTATGCTAGTTATTAGGAAATAGATGCTAAGTCAATGATTAGAAATAATGAGGTAATAGCTTGCAGATAGTATAACAATCGAACCGAATTGCTGGAAATCAGAGCCTCGAGCTTGTGTGCACGAGGCCTCGAGGTCGAATTGAGTGCTCGGCCGGGGCCAGTCGAGGAAGGATTAACAGTTATGCTAAATTTGATGGCGGATATTTATGGCCAATAATGAAAAATAAATGAAGATCAATAAGTAGAACACAATAAACATAAGCAATAAATGTAAGTAGTGGAATCAAGAGAATTAAGTTAGAAAGCAGAGAGAGTGTTATTGTATATTCGACGATGTGTAACAGATGATTTACAAAATGAAAAGGGTCCCCTTAATATACGAGGGAAAACCCCAACATAGTACAAATGCATTTATTACAAAGATACATGGTTGGTGCAGCTATTTAATACCACGGTACGGGCTTGACTTAGCCAAATAGACTAGGTCAGCTTTAGTCACATGCCTTGGGAACTTCCTACTTTTTCACCATAACTATCGTTCTACACTGCCCCGAGGTCGGATGTCGAGGACCCCTCGGGTGTTAATCTCAACCATAGTCTCGAGCCTATGGAAGCGTGTTTATGAAGTATCGTAATGACCGAAAATTGGACACTCCGATTTTACCGTATACAGATAGCCCATGCGTTTCTTAGAGTGAAACGATAAGAAATGACTTTGATATCCATCTCTTCGAACTTCCCGCGATGATGTCATACTTATGACATAAGCCTTTGTGATAACTGAGGTGTCCCGTCGGTTCACCTTTCCAGAATAATTCAATGTACCGCCGATTTATATTCTCCAAAGTGATAATATCGCCGTCGGTCCATTTTCCACAACGCATTGATTGCGCCTGTCGATACATCTTTCAAAGACAGTAATTGCGTAGTCGGTTACACTACCACCCTTTCTATAAATGGAAGCCTTCTTGAACCAAAAATTCAATCAAATGTTCTTCAACAGTTTCTTCTCTTCATCCTCATCCATTGTTATTTCCCATGTTTGAGGCCCCTGACCTTAAGGTTACATGGCAATGTTCTCATCAGTTATGCCATGGCCCTTTTCCATATTTTTTCCCTACTGAGCGAGATTGTACTGATTTGTTGTTGTTGTTGTTGTTGTTGGCCCGAGGTAATGAGAGAGAAATCTCAAATTATCCTCGCATTAAAGGATATGTGGACCATGAACTTCTACTCATCTCCCCTAATTACCCGGTACGACACCTCGCTCCTTTTGCTTTCCGTGGAGTGAGGTGGTTCCATCTACTAATTGTTGTATCCCACACTGGTGCAACGTCTCAAGAAGTGTATTCACAATAGTAGTGCTGGCGAGACCCATACTCGCCAGATTTTTCACCCAGCCACTTCTTCATCTTTTTCTGCTTCTTCTTCATCTTTTTCTGCTTCTTCTTCATCTTTTTCTTCTTATTTCGCATCGTTTTCTTCTTCTTCTTCCTCAATCTTGAAGATACCATTTGAAAGGTCGAGAGGAGGCCCCGAGGGAATGTTTCTTGAAGACACTACCCTCGAGAGCAGATTAGGCTTGTAGCTGTTATATATAGTTTTTCTTTTTTCTTTGGCTTCTCTGTTTTTGTGTAAGGACCCTTCGTGGGCTTTTGTAATCATGTGTAAGGACCCTTCGTGAGCTTTTGTAATCATCGTTTACTAATGAAAAAGAGTTTCTTTAATTTTGTACCTGATTTATGCTGGATTTCCTTTTACTTGCATTTGTGAAGCATATGAGTGAATGATTCTACCGATCGGTTTGAATACCGGGCTCGGGTGTAGGTGTTTCCCCAGTCCTTGATTGGTTAATAAGATATCCTGTAGATCCATTTGTCGTTCCTCGGACTGATCTCGGATTAAATTGATACGAGCTTAGGTCGTCGGGACCACTGACTTCGAGTTAAATGAGAGTAGGGCTTCGAATTTTAAGAACGAAACTTGGCCTTTCAGACCCTGTCGATGGTCTTTGAGGGGGGATTTGCTCGGATGCCTGAGCATATAGATAACCCTTAGGCTTTCGAAGGCAGTCCCCGAGTGAGAGCTCACTCAAACTCGGGCAACATGAAAACTTGTTTTAAACTTAGAGCGATGATAGCCTTAAGGCGTTATAGATAGATCCCGAATGAGGGAAAGCCTGGACTCGGATAGACCCTGGATTAAAGTAACCGAGAGTGCGTTTAACTTGATCCCAAGGCGAGAAATAGCCCTAAGGCTTTATTAGTAGTTTTCGAGTGCAAATTGGCTCGGGCTCAGGTAGCTCAAGGGAAAGAAGATTAGGTAGATGACTCGCATTTGCAATAGCAGAAATCCTCAAGGTAGGGTACCACCTCGAGGTCAGAGGCTCGTATGAGTAGATTTTTAGAGCTTATCTTCTTTTTGACAAACGTCCTCGAGATCGGGTACCATCTCGAGGCTTGTAATGATATTAAGGGCTCCTTAGAGTCTATTTTTTTTGACAGAGGTCCTTGATATCGGGTACATCTCAAGGCTTGTAATGATATTAATGGCTTCTTAGAGCCTATATTCTTCTTGACAGAAGTCCTCAAGATTGGGTACCATATCGAGGCTTGTAATGTTATTAATGGCTCCTTAGACCCTATCTTCTTCTTGACAGAGGTCCTCGAGATCGGGTACCATCTTGAGGCTTGTAATGATATTTATGGCATCTTAGATCCTATCTTCTTCTTGACAGGGGTCCTCGGGATCGGGTACCATCTCGAGGCTTGTAATGATATTAATCGCTTCTTAGAGCCTATCTTCCTCTTGACAGAGGTCCTTGAGATCGGGTACCATCTCGAGGCTTGTTGATGCGGGGGTCTTTAATCCCTAAAGCATCGCACGACAGCGTTAATTGCATGACATGGTTATGAAACGACCAAGGCAATTCCACCGGTACACTTTCCCAAAGCAAAAAATGGCTTAGTCAGCATGTTTAATTGGCCTTTGAGGCATACGGATAGTCACCGCTTTCTTCATATATAGGGTTTCCTTCCCTCTTTTGAGGATTCTTCTATTTTGAGTAGTTATCCTCCTTTATAGAGTTCTTCTTTCCTGCGTTAGGTCCTTCAACATTTCAACTTTGAAGACCTTCCTCAAATTCCCGCTCCAATTCCTTATTTTTACCACAATTATGGCTGCTACGCCAGGGTCTGCTCGGCAAGGAGGAGGGAGTTCCGCCTCTGGTTCCTGCATGGTCGGTAGTGCACCGTTGGTACCAGGTGATCCAACCTCAGGACACTTTGTTTTGAGGGGGACTTTTTGTCAGAAAAACCTCCCAATGTTTGGGGTCATTGGGAGTATGCCTCGAAGTTTATTTCTTTAATAGGAGAGGGGCACCTTGAGTCAGTGAGGAAAGATTGTGGATGGGGGGAAAAGGTAGTATTGCAGGAACCTTCCCCGAAAGAGAGTGTCATGGATCATGTCGAGGGATTTCAGAGTGTATACACGTACCCCTTTAGGCTGGGGCCCCTTGATAGGGTCGTGCTTGACTTCTGTCAAAAGTACAAGGTTACCTTGGCACAAGTTCATCAATCATTTTGGAGGATAGTATTGATGATGAGGTTCTTTACGGAAGAAGCAGGGCTTGAATTCACTCTTAGCCATCTCATCAGGATGTACCGACCTTTTCGCCATCGAGGCCTGCTAACCGTACGATGCCGATCCACCATGCCTTTCGTTGTTGATGATAAAGAAGATGGGGATCGGGGATGGATGAGCCGATTCATCTAGGTATGGACTGTTGATATTATCCCTGTGGAGTTTTTGCCATTTCCTGAGGAATGGAATTTTACACGTAAGTGATGCACTTGTGCCTTCGTAGTTTTGCTTATGGCGGAGGTGGGCTCCGTAAATGCGCCTTTGTTTCCCTTTCTGCAGCAATTCCATGGATGTTGTGCGAGGTCCCCGACCTGATGGATTGGGCTTGGACGTTAGTGACCCACTCGACTTATAATGAGCATAATTGTCAAGCTTTGTCTAAGGGTAGATAGGAGGCAAAACACCACGGTACGTGCTACGTGATTTGCTCCTTTTTTGAAAGGCACTTTCTTTTTATGCATACTAACTCCGTCATCATAGGCATTGGGGAGTTCTTTGAGGCAAGATCGTGCCCTCTAGGAGAGGGAGAAGGATCGTCAGCTTTAGGGCCGAGGGATAATAATAATAATAATAATAATAATAAGCGTAAAGGGACTTTGTAGGGCGACGATGATTATAGCAAGATGAGTCCAGCCCGGAGCTCAGAGAGAGTGGTGTACCAGCTGAACCTCCAGCGCCCAAGGTCTCTAGCTTTAGAAAAATGATCACTCGTCCACTGTTGTGTTCTTTTATCGTCGAAGGTACTTCGAGGAATGAGGTTCTCTACCGCCGACTTCTTCTCTCGTCGAAAGCACTTCGAGGGATGTTCGATGTCAGGGGCCGCATATATCATGTGATCGTATCCCAACCAGGGGTGGATCTACCGAAGTTGATGGAGACAAACTAGTATATGTGCGCTCAACTTTTGAGGAAGCTTAGAAGCTCTACTCTGAGGTGAGTTTTAGCCGATCGTATTGGTTTTATAGTTTTGTAATATTTACTTTCTTATCGAGTTTCTCCTTCATAGGCTTTTAACACGCTCAAGTCTGAGCTGCTCTATCGTGTGACTAGGTTGCAAGAAGACGTGGACGAGGAGAAATACCTCAGGCTTCTTTTGCTATGAAAAGGAAGATGAGTTGGCGCACTTGCAGTATGAGGCGAGTCGAAGTCTGAACTACGAAAGCTACCTCGAGGAGCAGGTAATGTATGTTTCAAGGGAGTGCGTGTTTTTTCTTTTATCTTCTGAGGCTAATGTTTTGTTTACTTCAGTTGCAAAAAAAAAGAAAGAGGACCTAGAATGCCTTAGGGGAAAAGTTGGTCAAGCCAAGTGCGAGTGTGATGAGCTAAAGGCTCAGGTGGACACCCAGGTAGTGGCTAAGAAAGCTGCTTTGGCCAAGGCTTCCGCCCTCGAAGTGCAACTTTGCAATGCTCATGAGAACAGCTTGGTCCAAACAGACATGATTTTAAGGCTCGAGTCTGAGCTTCTGAAGATGAAGGATGAAGTCGTGGATGCCCGGGTTGAAGTCGTGGATGCCCGGGCCGAAGTCGTGGATGCCCGGGATAAAGCTGAAGCGATCCGAACTAAGGCTGATAAAAAGGTGGTTGTCTATATGAAGGATGATGTCGATGCTTGTGCTGAGCTGAGGGGGCCTTTTGACCGGGAGAGTAGGAACAAAGAGTATGTAAGGTGTAAATCTCAGAGGGAAACTCTCGAGGAAATTCATGCCAGGGGCTTCGATCTCTCGAAAGAGATAAAACAGGCGAAGGCAGAAGAATATGATGCTAAGTTCCTTCCGTCTGATGCTGAAGATAGCAAGAACGAGGCCGACGGACCATAGTCCCTGAGGGGTGCATAGATTTAGGCCTTTCTTTTCTGATTTTGTGTATAGTGCTTTTAAAGAACATAAAGCTTTGCATTTTCTTCACATATACATATATAAAATGAAGCCTTGTGGATTCATTTTTTATTCACTTCCCTTTGCTTTAGCCAGATGAACTGGTCTTCAAATCAAAAGAACCGTTAGGTTTATAGTATGGCCCTAGGGCTTGTTGGGCTGGCCCGCAGGCTCTTATGCGTTTAGTTGGTATGACCTTTTAGTATAAGCGGGCATTTTAAGCTCTTATGCTTTTGCTCTTAGGTATATTCCATTTACTATTTTGGGTTCAGTCTACGATCCGGGATTCAACTCGAGCTCATTGACCCTTAAGTTTTTAAATATAAAGTTGGCCCTTAGGCTCTTATGCATTTGGTCGGTATGACATTTTATATGGGCTGGCGGCAGTGGCTCTTACGCATTGGGTAGGTATGGCCTTTAATAGGCGTTATTTTTCCCTCACTAAGGACTTTTTGAAACTGTGTTTTCCTGACTCTTCGACGGTTAGATAAAAACCTCGATTGTGAGTCGTTATATGGCGACGATCGAGCACCTTGGGAGGTCGTACTCGGTGGCTAAATGTTTCTAAGCCTATAGTTTGGAGCTGACATAGTCGAAGCTCTTTTGCCTATGTCGAGGGTAGCCTATTTAACCAGTTCTTTTCGAAGTACTTTCAAAGTACTTGAATGCCTATGATTTTATAGCGACCTTCAGGCATCCCCGAGTCACGTTAGTTTGGCTGGTACAGCCTTTTGACCGTAGTCAATGTATTTGGCCAGAGCCTTTAGTCCCCAAGTGAAGTCGTTTCGGCGTCTATATCGAGGGTATGCCTTTTTAGTGGTCTTACAAGTTCGAATATATAGCCTCAACTTTAAGGTCGGGATAATGCCTTATGTAAGGTCTTTTGCATGCCTTTGAGGTCTTACAGTTTTGGTTACTTGGTACAATTATGGTTCATTCCTTGCTTGAGGTCTTACAGATTTGATGTTGCCTTATGAAGGTCTTACGTGCTTGAGGTTTCCCGCATGGGGTATTATAGCCTTGGGTTTTTGATAGATCGATGAGGGTGGTAGTTAGCGACAGTCCCCTGAGTCATCGGAAGCTCCTTGGCTCTGGAGCCATTCCTTATAAACTTGGTGTTGCCTCATTAAGGGCTTACAAGCTTGATACTTCTAACCTGTGGGTCATATAGTTTCGAGTTTTTGATGCCAGTCCCCGAGTGTTCGGGATGTTTTTTTTTGCTCTGGAGCCATTTTTGTAAAAAAAATACTGAATTCCTTAAACGTGAAATGCTTTGATGGAGGGGAAAGTATTCTTTGATTAGTTGGTACAAGTATACATGTTTTTGCTATCACGGGCTTGGTTATTCTATACAGGCACGATTCGTTTGACCTTTTGGCCCGGTACATCGTTTCCCTATCGAGACCCTATTTAGCATGTCTTGGCTTCTCCGATGAGGTGACCTTCCGGTGGGATGCCCCTCAATATTCGAGGTTGATTGAAGAGAAGCCTTGGATACTTGTTGAGTCTTCCTTGGGTATATGGATGTTGCCTCATTAAAAACCTTGCCGGTAAAACCCTTCTTGGGATAAAACCCGGTCGAAGGAAAAGAGTGCAACATATGTTTTTGGAACCTAAGGCCTTCCAGTTGGGAAGCACTTCAGTTGTTTTTCAATCGGATACCTGCATAAAGGTTAGTGTGAAATGTAAGTAAAAAAGGTGATGGTTATACCTTAATGCCAATGGCACTTTGAGCCTTGGTAGGTATTCAATATTTGCTCTGAGGGCATGCCACGATCCTTCGCTTCGGGTATAGCTGAGAATGTGTCACGTGATTGCTATTTCACTGTTTGTTTTTCCTGAGGTTCTTTCGACGTTGAAGGTGTTGGTGCCGGTGCTACGTCATGTACTACGAACATCTCCCTCACTGCATGTTGTTCCCCGTAAATGGTTTTTATTCCGTTCCTCATCGGAAATTTCATCATGTAGAGTAGGGTGGATGGTACTGTTCTCATGCAGTGTAACCACGGCCTTCCGGGTAATACGTTGTACCTCATTTCTCCTTCGATGACATGGAATTTAGCATTTTGGATAGTGCTGGGCACGTTGACTGGGAGGGTGATTTCCCCTTTCATTTTTTCTCTTGCCATATTGAACCCGTTGAGGAATCGAGAGGCAGGCACGATTTGGTCAGGCAATTCGAGATGCTCTACCACCCTCGATCTGATAATATTGGCCGAGCTACCTGGATCCACAAGTACATGTTTAATTTGAGGTGTATTTACAAGAAAAGAGATTACTAGTGCATTGTTGTAAGGCTGGGATAGGTCTCGATGTCCTCATCGCTGAATGTGAGAGTGTCCTAGGGTATGTAACCTTGAGTTCGCTTTTCCCTGGTGATGGATATTTTTGTTCTCCTGACCATGGGTTCTTGTGGGTCATCGATGCCTCCTACGATCATATGGATGACATGTTGTGGCTCATCTGTTTCATTCTTCTTGGTCGCCTATCTTTTCCGAAACTAATTTTTGGCTTGGTCGCTAAGGAATTCTTGGAGGTGACCTTTGCTGAGTAGTCAAGCTACTTCCTCCTAGAGTTGTCGACAGTCCTCGGTCCTGTGACCATGCGTGCCTTGAAATTCACATGCTAAGTTGTGATTCCTTTGCAAAGGATCTGACTGTACAGGACTTGGCCACTTAGCATCTCTGATTTTATTGATGGCTAATATGATGTCTGAAATGTCGATATTGAAGTTGTATTCCAACAAGCGGGGTGCCTCCGTCGGCCTGTATTCCTGTCGAATCCCGTTCTGCTAACAAGTCCCCGAGGATTCTGGCCTCGATCCATCCTTCGGTCATTGTGGGGTATGTTGCCCCTCGGGGCATTCCTTCTATCCTCAGTGTATGGTTGGTATCTTTCTTTGTTTGGTTTTGGCTCCTTTGCCAGAAGCTTGCTAGGATATACTGAGCCCGAAGGGACTCCGAGTTGGTCGTCTTCGACCCTCATCTTCGATTGGTTTTGGTTGTGGACGTCCGACCAAGTTACAGCGGGATATTCGACTATGTTCTGCTTCAGCTGCTTCGAAGCTACCGAGCTTTGCTCGTTCAAGCGTTGAGTGAAGTCCTGCACTGCCTAGTCGTTGGAGACCGGCGGTAGTTCCATTCGTTCCATTTGAAAGCATACGAATTCTTGCAGCATCTCGTTCTCTTTTTGCCTTGGTGTATGCTCCTGTTGGTGTGGGAGCTTATTTCGACGAGTTGAGCGTTGCGCGAGACCGCGTCCACGGGAATCGGTTCTGGTGCTTCCTCAGGGTTTTATGGTGGTACACCAACACCTGGAGCAGCCATACCATGTTCTCCATGGTCTTCAAGATTGTTGTTTTCATGCGCGTTTACAGAGTTAGACACTTAGACCTGAAATAAAAGATTTTGGACAAGAAAAAGTGTGAAATATAACTTGCATTATGGAGTGAACCAACAAGAGAATAATCACTATTATGTTTATCCCCACGGTGGGCGCCAAAATGTTTAACTTGAAAATGGTAATAACAATTAGATTTGATTTTGTGGTTCTAAAAATATGTGATCTATTTTTATGCTAGTTGGGCAATAGATGCTAAGTGAAAGATTAGAAACAATGATATAATAGCTTGCAGATAGTATAACAATCGAACCGAATTGCTGGAAATCAGAGCCTCGAGCTTATGTGCACGGGGCCCCGAAGTCGAGTTGAGTGCCAGGACGGGGGCAGTCGAGGAAGGATTAACAGTTATGATAAATTCGATGGTGGCTCTTTATGGCCAATAATGAACAATAAATGAAGAACAATAAGTAGAACACAATAAATATAAGCAATAAATGTAAGAATTGGAATCAAGAGAATTAAGTTAGAAAGCAGAGAGAGTGTTATTGTATATTCGACGATGTGTAACAGATGATTTACAAAATGAAAAGGGTCCCCTTAATATACGAGGGAAAACCCCAACATAGTACAAATGCATTTATTACAAAGATATGTGGTTCGTACAACTATTTAATTCCACGGTACGGGCTTGAACTAGCCAAATAGACTAGGTCAGCTTTAGTCACATGCCTTAGGAGCTTCCCACTTTTTCACCATAACTATCGATCTACACTGCCCCGAGATCGGACGTCGATGACCCCTCGGGTGTTAATCTCGACCATAATCTCAAGCTTATGGATGTGTGCTTATGAAGCGTTGTCATGACGAAAAATTGGACCCTCCGATTTTACCGTATAAAATAGTAAAACCCGACTTGAGCATATATCACTTGATTTGTGCAATACCCATTTGGACTTGAGAAAGTCAAATTGGGAAAAATCACTCAAACTACCGAGAGGTATAGAGTGAGTAATTGCGTGTGACTGCTATATTACAACCCCGACTAATCAAACATTCCCTAGAGTTTACAATCGGTTAGGTAACCACCTAGGCGGAAGTCAAGACCCTAGATCTTTCATCATTTGAATAACAACCAAAACCAAAAATATTGTCTCCTAGTTTCATATTTGCAATCAATAGCCTAGAGTAGAAGAAAACAACAACAAACAAGAATGTGGAAGTGTAATTTTAGGCACTTCACACTATTGCACTAAATATATACCTAATCCAAATTCTAAATCCCTAAGGATTCGACCCTGACTCGCGTTGGGATTTATTATTGCTTCGACCGCCTCACTACCTATTGTTGATACCCAATTTTTTCCTTTATATTTTTATATGAAAAATACTTTTAAAATAGTATACGTATGCATATATAAGCATGTCCAAGTGTTTAATTATTTTTTCAATTTTTAAAAGATTTTTAAATCAATTTATCACCTTATTTTATCAGAAAAAAACCAATAATTATTTCCCAAATTATCATTTTTGGTAATTCCTTTATTGAATTCTCGTATTTATACCACAATATAGCTAAGGTAATTTTTTCACATTTTTTACATATTTATTTAGCTTTTTAAAGTTAAATTGCATATAATTGCAATTTTCGCCTATTTTAAGATTTAATTGTGTTTATAATTACAAATTTGATTCCAGTATTTTTAATTTAATATTTACATATTATTAATCGATTTAGTACCTTTAATTTATTTTCAGAAATTATTTTACTATTTTTATAAAATAAATAAGGGAAAAATGGCTATTTAAATGTTAGCCCCGTTTATTTCAATTTTAGCCTTATTTGAGCCCCAAATGAATCTAATTCCCAATCTCAATTCCCCAACCCAATTTTAATTTAAACCAGCCCCTGACCCGATTAAATCCTACCCGACCTAGACCCCTCTCATCCTGGTCGTTCATCTCTGAGATCAACGGCCCCTATTCACTCTTACCTTTGTTAACCCAAACGACCACACTAACCTTCTCATTTATCACCTACCATCCACCTCTGAACTCTCAAATTCTCTCGAACATTCTCAAACCCTAATCGCCTCTTACCACCACCTCCACCTTGAAACCCACCGGAGTCCATGGCTTCTCAGGCTGTGGGAGTCTTATACTCACATTCTCTTGCTCCCACGCGCCTGATACCTGAAGATTCGAGGCCTGACCTCGAAGTTTTGCACCCAGACCTCTATCAATTCAAGGTTCCACGGCCATCTCCGGCTTTACTCTGGCGTACCACGGTGGTTTGAGCTTGATTCCGACCTCTCCGACTCAGATCGGTGACCTTTCAAAGCCTATCTCACTTCTAGGGTTCTTTTGAAACCCTAACCCTTCGAGGTTTTCTCTGATTTCCTTAGATCTGTTGTGTATTTGTTCTCTCCTTGAGTTTTCAAACGATTTCCCTAACTTTTCTTTCAAAAATTACTTTCAAAACTGCTTCGTTTTCGATCTAGAATTTTCTGAAAATGTTTAAGTGTTTCTCTGACTTTCTCTCCTTTGTATTTTCTGTTTATTTGCCTCTACTATGTTCTTATGTTTTCTTCTACCTTGTATGTTCTTCTACTAAATTTTTACACTTCGTTCTTGTATGTTCTTATACTGAGTTTTTATACTCCGTTCTTGTATGTTCTTTTATTGAGTTTTATGTACTCCATGCTTGTATGTTCTTCTACCATGTTTTCCATACTATGCTCTCATATGCTTTTCTACTGTGTTCTTATACTTTTTGTCTTCTACTATGTTCCAGCATAATTCTCCTACTGTATTTTCCTGCTAAGTTCTTAAGTTTCCTTATTTTCCTTCTATTAAGCCCTGTTTAAGTTTCTTCTGAAAAATCTCTTCAGCATATTTCTTTTACTGTTCCTATCAGTGTTTTTCTTTTGAGTGCTTCTACTGTGTTCCGAAGGTTACTTTGCTATCATGTTTTTCTCATGAGTTTCTGTTGATGAAAGAAGCATGCAAGAGGTTTCAACTCTGAAACCTCTGAGCCTGTTTCAACTACTTGCCTTCTCATCTATGTACTTGATTCAGTGTGGAAACCCTAGAATTTAGGGGTTCCGCCAAGCTTGATTATGTGATTTGATTGAACTTAGGGTTTATTTCAAAACCCCTAACTCTTTCAGACCCATTCCTTGCTTTCATATGACTCTGACCTTTTGCTAAACTTTTCTATACTGGATTTTCTACTGACTTTACAATGACACTACAGTCTTCCTCCATGCTTAACATGTTCGTATGCTCCTTATATATGATAGACTTCCCTTTAAAATAGCTTCTGAATTTGTGATTAGTTCCTACTTCCCTCTGAATAGGGGTCTAATTGATTCCCTTTCCATTGTTTGCTTATTTCCCTTAAGTTAAAATCCTTTCCCATCTTTTGACTCAATTTATTCATACAAAATCTCAGACCCTTTTGATTTACTGGTTGTTAATTGATCTTTTTACCTTATTTTCACAAACTATGTATTTCAAAAAACTCGTCCTTAAATAACTTTTATGTATTCACCCCTAATTGCCTATTTTGCACAAAGTGTTTGATTAATTTCTTTCCTTAATTGGTTTATACCCGTTTGAATCTGAATCACTTAACTAAAGGGAGTTTTGTATAATTGATTGACAATCAGCTCTTCAATTATTTCTTACCTTATTTCTACTTGGTTTTTACACTATAAAAGGGCACGACCTTTCTTCACACGGCAAAGGACACAATTCACAATCTCTTCTGAACTCTTACTCACATAATAGAACTCTCTCTTCTTGTCTGCACTGAGGTTTTTACCAGACTACTGCATTTTCTCTACTTGTTTCTTTGAAACTGGTATGTCCTAATTTCAAATTTCAGCATCCCTACAATGTGTTTACTTAGAGCTTTCTGCATCTATGTCTACTTTACTACTTCTGCAGAGTTAAATACTTAAACTAGCATGTTGATTCCCTTTTGCTTGTTTCTGCTATGAATCCCTATTTCCTATTTCCCTTTATGTGCTTTGAGTTACAGTTTCAGACATGGCAATATACAAGTTATTGTCTATGGATTGAACTTGATCCCTTAGGGGATCCTAACCTCTAAACAATGTGTTCCAGTAGGCTTATGGGTG
Organism: Nicotiana tabacum; assembly: GCF_000715075.1. Classification (NCBI taxonomy): domain Eukaryota; kingdom Viridiplantae; phylum Streptophyta; class Magnoliopsida; order Solanales; family Solanaceae; genus Nicotiana; species Nicotiana tabacum. Next base: position 163,081,969 of record NC_134087.1, read on the forward strand.
TGCCAGCATCCCCCATTGTTGGGTTATGCCCACTAGCCTGCTTTTTACCTCTTGCAACTCCTCATTCCCTATATCCCCATGTGTGCTGTTTACTTTTCCCTTTCCCCTTTTCAGAATTCTGCACTTACACTCTCTCTTAGTTCCTAAGTTCTGCCCCTCTCTTGTGAGCCTTGCCTTGGGACCTTGAGTTCCCTCTGAACTTGGACACCTGAGGGCTGGCCCTTCCACACTGCACTTTAGCTTAATATGGTGATACATTTGGGTGTAAGCACTACCCGGAGTTCTTATGAAACTCTAACACACCCAAATGGGAGATAGGCTTTGAAACATGATCTTTGGAGTTGGTTTACTTCATACTTCAGACAGGAAGTCTGAATCAGGCTCTCCTTGGTTGTAATTTTCAATTTCTGATTTATTTTTCTTTATTTTATTTGGACTGTAATAACTTTTGGGGATGGTTAGTGAAAAGGGAAGGGTAACCATGCATGTAAAAGGAGTAGATATCCTGCTCATAGGAAATTTCTGATTTCTGCGTATCACAAAGATATCCTGCCTATAGGAATTCTGATGTAGATACTATGCCTATAAGGAATTTTGCACCCATATAGATATCCTGCCTATAGGTTTCTGAAATTCTGCATATCATATAGATATCTTGCCTATAGGAATTCTGCACTTTTATATGTAAATACTATGCCTATAAGGAATTCTGCACCCATATAGATATCCTGCCTATAGGTTTCTGAAATTCTGCATTCATATGGATATCCTGCCTATAGTTAAATTTCTGCATCTCTCATATAGATACCATGCTCATAGTTAACTGGAAATCTGAATCATGCATATGCATCTGTCATTTGGCAAACCTGTTTATAGGGCTTAAACAACTAACTGCATTTAGATATCATGTTCATAGACTTAAACAAAGTACAACATTTAGATGTCATCCCTATAGGATTTATGCACTCTTGCTATGTCTGTGAAAGTATTTAAAATCAATAACGCCTAGAAAGCATACCTATAGGAATTAATAACCAAGTCTGAAGCGTCTCACTCGTCTACAAATCTAAAATCATTTTCTAACGTCTACGGAATTTATGATCTTTTGTCAAAACTCGTCTTTCCTGAATAACTGACAGCCTTTTTTCTAAAATCAGTATAATTCATCTTTTCTGAAATCAGTAGATATCATGCCTATAGGTTTTCGTCTAACACTTATGCAAGCCATAGGGCAGTTTATAAACTAAATTAGATTTTATTAACTACAACCAGCAGGTAGGCCTGATTCGGGCTTCTTATCTGAAATATGCAACAGTCTTCCCCAACTGTTAAGTTTAATCAGACCCTAATCAGTACGTGTAAGACATGCTAAACTATATGATTTTCTTTGATTTAATGAGGTCTGTTTGAGCCCTTTTATTTGTTTATATGCTTCCCTAAACTTGTAATATGTGTTTTGTTTGTCGCCTTAGTATTTTACCTTTTGAAACCACAAATAAGCACAATAACTCCTCCCTCTAGGATTAGTAGTCCCAAATGCCTCCGGAGCTGATAGGATTGGGGCGGGTAATAGCATGCAATAAGTAAACGAAACCATTATGTGCTTTAATACCTTAACGGGGTGGGAAGGGTAGATATGGACATGATGGCCACGCAATAACATCACGTGTAGCCCCTCACTTAGGAGTGATTATCGGATATTGTATGGGGTGATCCATATTATTAATAAACCTAAGACCCCCCCCCCCCTCTTTCCTTTGTTTTCTTTGTTTCTTTTAAATATTTTTTTAACCATTTATTTAAAGAAAATCAACTCTTTTAGTTCCTTTTTATTACTTTTGTTTATTTGTATCCATTACGTGAAAATCCCCTCTTATTTGAAGCCTTTATTTGCCTATGTGTTACTTGCACTTAAGTCACAACAATAGTTTGGTCAGGAACCACACTAGTGGATTCTAAGGGGTACCTAACACCTTCCCCTTGGGATAATTTCAAGCCCTTACTCAATCTCTGGTTACTCAAAACAAACCCCTCCTAGTATCCTAATACACTTTAATCATTAGATGGCAACTCTTCAATTCAAACCCAATTCCCGAAAGGGAACGAGTTGTCCTCCCAAATGTCACAAACCCAATTTTCACGAGAAAAAGGGGGCGCGACACCTATATTTGTGGTGTGAGTTCGGGAGACATCAATTTTTGGCACCGTCATTAGGGATTTTAACGGATTTAGCTATATATCTAGGTTTTTGTATGCTTTGTCTTCTTTTCCTTTCGAGTAACTAATTTTATTTTTGAATTGATTTTAGGTACGAAAATGGCTCTCAACGACGAGTCCATCGGAAATGTGCCATTGGGGGAGGAAGTGGATGATGAACAAATGGATAAGGTTCCTCTTAAACTTCAAGCAAATAGACGAGGTCGGCTGCCTTACGATAATATTCCCGTCCCTTCCCCAACTCCACCAAAAGCGGCAGCCCACCGACAATTACCGAATGAGGGTTATGCAAGTGCTATAGTCCCCCCCGCATTAGGGCGGGCAATTTCCAAATCACCAATGTGATGCTTACACTACTTGAGCAAAGGGGATTCATCACTACGGATCCGATTCAAAATGCCTACAAGAATCTCAAGGGGTTCGTCGATACTTGTTGGGGGAGCAAGCAAGCAAATGTTTCTGAGGACGCACTGAGGTTGAGGTTATTTCCCTTTTCTCTACAGGGAAAGGCATTGGACTGGTTAAAGAGATTGCCCAATCATTCCATTCACACTTAGGATGAGTTAGCAGAGAACTTCATTTCCAAATTCTTTTCTTCGGGACATATGGCGACGCTTCAGGATGAGATTCTTGCATTCAAGCAAGAACCCAATGAGCCATTGCACGGGATTTGGGAAAGATATCGCACCACGGTAAAAGAGTGCCCAAACAATGATATGACCGAGGATATGATCCAACAAACCTTCTACAAGGGGATCAACACAACAAATCAATGTGTGGTAAAACAACTCGTCAGAGGGAACTTCATGAACACGCTGTATGCCGAAGCTTGTGAAATACTTGATGAGATGGCGGATACCTCTTCATCATGGGAAAGTACTGCCAATGTTCCGCAAGGTGATCCTTATGTTATTCACCTACACAAGGAGCTACATGTCATGGGCAAGCTATTACTGAGTTGACAACTACCATGCACCAATTGGAAAAAGCTCAACTTCAATAAGTTCAAGGGACGAAACAAGTGCATGCAATGGAAGGTGTGAATATGATGGTAAACAAAAGACGACAACAAGGTCAACAAATGCAAAACCGTCCAGAACAATTCATGCAAGATGATAGTGGTTATGATCAAGGTGATTCGGTCAATGAGCAAGAACAAGAGTTTCAATATTTCAACAATTATCAAGGCCAAAGAAACAATGCTCAAGGACAAAATCAACAATAATGGAGGTCACAAGGAAATCAAGGCAATTGGAACAACCAAGGCCACTAAGGCAATTGGAGTGGTGGCAACAATAATCAAAGCAATTAGAATAATCAAGGTAACCAAGGCAATTGGGGTGGCAACAATCAAAGCAATTGGGGTAGCAACAATCAAGGAGGGTGGAACAACAACAGTAATCGGGGGCCGGGGTTTCAAAGGCCCCAGATGTTCCAACAACTAAGCAATCCACCTCCCTATCCTTCTCAAGGCTCGAGCTCTTCTTCCAATGAGATGAATAGAATTGAAAACATGTTTAAATAGATGATGGAGAAGAATGCTGACTCTGATGCTCAACTAGCATTGCACAACACTTCTATTCGCAATTTAGAGGTACAATTGGGCCAAATCTAGCAAGCGTTGAACACTCGTCCTAAGGGGGCACTACCCAATGATACGGTGGTAAACCCGAAGGGTGAGAATAATACGGGACATGCTATGGCTGTGACTACTAGAAGTGGAAAGGTGGAGATGCAACCACCTCAAATCAAAGAAGGATTGTGGATGAAGATGTTGTGGTTCAAGAAGAAGAAATCCCAACTAATGTCGTTCAAGCTAATGAAGAAGTGAGAATTGATATAGATGAAAGTGTGGAGGAGACGCAAGACGAAGTGAACCTGTCTAGGGAACACGTGATTGACATGCCGAAATCGGTAGTTCCAAAGGATAAGGCACCAATGCCAAGGCCTGCTCCTCCATACCCTCAAAGGCTTGCAAAGCAAAATAGTGAAAACGAATTCAAAAAGTTTATTGATATGGTGAAGAGTTTGTCAATTAATGTGTCGTTGGTTGAGGCATTGGAACAAATGTCGGGATATGCAAAATTCATAAAGGATTTGGTAACCAAGAAAAGATCAATGAATTGTGAGACCATCAAGATGACTCATCAAGTGAGTGTTATTGTGCACTCAATGGAACCAAAATTGGAAGATCCGAGAGCTTTCACTTCTAGGTTGAATTTTCAATAGTCCAGTGAATGCCCCCATGTATTGGTTGACCATGTCTTGTCCTTGTTTTCGCAAGTCCTCCCACCATATGTGGAGTGCTAGCAGAATCTGATCCATAACCTTCACTGGTACATTCTGAACAGTGCTCATTATGCACATTATTTAAATTAGGGTGACCAGGTTAACACATGCGATTTGTTTTAAAAAAAAACTCATCATGAAAAAAAATTGTTTTTTGTTTTTTTGTTTTTGAAAAATCTAACTAAAAAAATCATGGCTACTTTTGTAAATATGGTCCTTCAGCACTTCAGAAGGGAAGCTTTTAGGGCTGTGTTTGCTAAGTGGCCTAAAATTAGAAAAAGGACCACACGCGACTATTCTTGCAAAAACGGCCTTTCGGCATCCTGTCGGGACATTTCTGGCTATTTAGACAAAAACAACATCACCTAACATTATTTATGACAAAATAATGACATTTTCATATTTTTGGTTTTTTATGTTAAAGCGGGGCCGGACCCGATGAAGGTTGCCTACGTATCCCACATCCGGTGAGAATCAAACCCGCATAGTTTGGTAAGTTTTGACACAATAGAAAAATATGACTTATTTTGAAATGACCTTTTCTCCTTCTTTTTGTCAAAATTTCGGCAGAGTTTTGGGGTATTTTGAATATCGGGGTTTTCAGAACCGGATGTTTTCTCTCCTATCTCACTCATGGTTTTTCTTGATTATTCTAGAATCCGATCAATATGCAAGCTAAAACAAATAAATACACAAGTATCACGTAAAATGCATCAGGATGGTGTTTTATTTCGGGTACACCTGTCCTAGACGGACCCAACCCCTGTGTTGAGTCCATAAAGTCAATGCACGTGATGCAAACAAGCCTTCCTACTAGGGATCCGACATGAGGCTATGTTATTCTAGGTTTAAAACCTAGGTGTATTGTTCTAGACCTAGATTACCCGAACGGACAACTCGAGTCCGGGGGAAGGGGGGAGGGCAACGTACTGATAACTAAAAGGCCATCCGTCTTTGTAACTAATCCGATCCTCATTCTAAATTAGGGTATGACACTAAAAGAAAAGTAGTCACGCCAGCGTGCACTTCCTAGAAGATTTAGAAGACTCGGAGAGAAGAAGGGTTTCGTAACAATTTATAAACAATTCAAATAATATCAAAGCGGTAAAAAGCGACATTTAGCATATTAAGCTCAAACACGTAAAAAATCAGATAATAAATAAAATCCAAGTATAACCGTTATTCTAAGCTCGAATTCTGAACCCTGAACTAAAGATTCTAGGTTCGATCCATAGCAGAGTCGCCAGAGCTGTCATGCCACCTTTTTCCGAGGGGAATACAGAGTTTTTCCAATTAAAGTGACATTATTCGAAATGGGATTATTTATTTATTTCAGAGTCGCCACTTGGGATAATTGTTATGGTGCCCCAAGTCACCGGTTTATTTTAAATCCCAAATCGAGGACATTGACTTTGTTTTAAAGTCTGCGAACATAGAAGACCGGGTAAGGAATTCTGTTAAACCAGGAGAAGGTGTGAGGCACTCCAGAGTTTTGTGGTTTTAGAATGGTCGCTCAACTATTAATAATTCGCCTAATTATCTGAACTATTACATGTTTAGAACTTATTGTGTATTTTTAACTTTTTAACCGCTTTTAATTATTTATGGAATTTGTTTGAATAAGTCGCGATGTCGCACACTTGTTTGCTTTTGTACACATACAAAATGCGTCACGTGAAACGTACCCACGATCTACAATATATTTATTTTTATTATTGTTTGAAGTTATGATCGGGTCACATAAAATGTGCTCCCAAATTGGGAATTATGTATCATGACTATGCCACGGAAACCGTACTCATAGTCACGATGACTTTAAACGCGCCTAAATCAAACTACCAAATGTTCAATGATTCATTACCTACCTAAGTTTCGTATTTCATGTAAAAGTATGAAGTTATGGCGTACATGCTGGAAGTGATATGTTAGTATCAAGTAAGTCCAGCAATACTTAAGGCTAAGTGGTTTTTCCTTAAGGTTCAACATGGGCTTGCATTTGGATTTACACAGACTGGATTAGTCCATTAAGTTCGTAGAATGTAAAGATAGGGGTGGGGAAACAGAATACCAAGGTTTTAATAATTGTCAAGACTTCATATTTTGGATGAAGCGGACACAATTTAAAAGAAGAAGAAAAAAAAACTAATTAGTGGAACATTAGAGGGAGGGGAATCATTTGATGCATATTCAAATCTCATGAATACAGGAAGTCATTTGTAAGTTCAATATGGGTTGAAGCCCAAATTTATATAAGTCAAAAAGAAAAGGCTATGGCCTTAATTATAAATTATTACAAAAGCAGCCGCCCTTAAGAATAAACTAACACACCTACTTAGATACAAATTTTCATAGGAAACAAGAATCCAACACAGCAAATACCATAAAAACGTTAGCATTCAAACTTCAAAAGAAGACTACTAACACTCGGGCATCTACAGTTTTGGCCATTTCGATTACAATTCTCAACAATGAATGTTTCCTAATGGATATAGAAGTCATTAATAATAACAGTTGAAACAAAATAGGGTATGCTTAGTCCTCAACTTAAACTTTTTTCGAAAAGTGGCATTGAGTCTACTCTTTAGCCTTAGAGCCCATTAATCTAATCAATTAGTGGTCAGATTTACAAACTACAGCCATATAATCAGTAGAGACAACTTTTTATATCCCAAAATTATCACAAATCAACACAGAATATGATAGTAGAGTTTCTGTTGAACTTCTACAAAATCTATATGATCTAAACAACAACCTCAACCTTATTTAGAACCAAGAAGTAATACTAACATCAACTACTGATAACAACACTTCTAGAAGAAAGAAAAGAAAGGAAAAGACAATCATGATATTCAAATAGCATGTATATTAACTAATGAACAACAACATATTATTTCCATCACCTTAACATCTCAAACAATGCCCAGATTAACAAAGGACATGAAGCCACACAAATTTAAGATTTTAACATGCTACAAATAGAATTACCAAGAATATTGCAATGGTATGGCATAGACAAACCAACCTCTATTTATAATTTGAGTAAAAGAGGATAAGCACACCTTTTAAACAGGGAAACAACAACAAGAAAGAACTAAGAAAGATCTAAACTTTAAAATTTGTAGCTCGAACACAGTGGAAACAAAAGCAGCAACAAAACAGGAGGAGATTGAGCTAAAAACACCCTCTTAATAGTAGAAACAACAACAGTGATAGCAGGAACAAAGAACCAATAGCCAAATTCGAATTCCCAGCACAAATGGAGTAAACCAGTAGAAAAAATGGAAAAAGGAAAAACTGCCTTGAAATTCTTTTTTGTTTTGTTTTGTTTTGTTTTCTGTTTCTAGATCTAATTTGAAACTCAAGAAAAGAAACAATCAGTGTGATATGGAGAAGGGAGTGCGAAGTTTCTGCCCAGAATTCCTTGTGTAAAAATCAGTGTAGAAGATGAAGATGGAATTCTGAGAATGCAGAGGTCTTTTCGTGCGTAAAAAACTGTCTAATGAAGATAATGTGGGGCCTTTTATATAGGCAAAGGGTGAGGGAATAATATGATATATGCAGTCCCTAAAATTTAGGAGAAAACATTCTTTTTAACTGAAAATGGACAATTGTTGGGACAGTTGTCTTATCCAGATATTCCCCATATTTTTTAGCCCTTTTAACTTCTGAAAATGACCTCTTTTACCTCCATCATGACCTAATTATTTTCATTTTCATAACACTTTAACCCTTTTTCTAGAAGCTTCTAAAACAACTATTCAAATTCCCTAATTTTGGTTTCCAATTACCCCCTTAAAGTTTCTGTTATTACCCCTTCAACCCCTAATCTTTAATTGTCATTCAAATATCGAAAATCAAATAATTAAAACCAAACCAAGGATCAAGCAAAACAGAAAAAACTTACTAATTGAACTTAGTTAAATCATTAAACTAATTAAAATTGATTCAATTAACCTAAAACAACATGCAATTAACTAATGAACATGCAATTAAATAAACAATTAAATTAATTAAACAAACCAATCAAAGTTAAGACCTAGTTGATTATAGAAAAAGAAACAAAGAAATAGGAGAAGAGGAGTATACTAACTTTGGCTAGAAATGAATCGATGGTCGAGGCGAATCGACGAACGATGACGACGATGAAGCTTAGGTCGGTCACTGCCATTGGAATACCATCAGGTGGCTTTTGAAATAAACCAAACTAATATGAATCGGTTGCTCATGTCAAGCGCAATCAACTCATGTAAGTTTGTGCCAAAACGTTCTTGAAATTTCCATAAAAATTAAATTTAGGGTTTTCTGACTTTTGTAACTCTGAAATTGGCCGAGCTTGGTGGGGATTTTGGAGAAATCGATGGGGGTTAAGATTTAGGAGGGTATAGAGATTGTGTGGTATTAATTTGAGGGGATTTGGAGTAGTGTCGCCACCGTAGGCGATTTCCGACGACGGCGGACGGCGAGAATTTGAAAGAGGTGAGAGAGACGGTCTGTGAGAGATTATTTGGGGGTAGGGGTCTCTCTCATATAATTTTAAGTGAGGTATGTTGAGTTCTCAGCCGTTAGATTGAAGATAATCAAGGGTTGAGATGAACCGCGCCCAAACGACGTCGGTTTGATTCAAAAGGGGGCTTGGACCGGTTGGGTTTGATTTGGGATGGGCGAAATTGGTAATGTTTTAGGAAATTGGGCCATGAAAGTTGGCCCAGTCCGAAATTAAGCCAATCCTATCATTTCCCATCTTGCTTTCTTTGTTTTCTTTTTCCTTTAGATTTTAAAAATTAAAAATCCTAAATATACTAGCTAAAATCCTAAATTAGATTCTAAATTAATCTATTTCGTAAAATTATTCTTAACTTATTTTCACTAATTTAAAAGTTAATTAAGCTAAAACTAAAGTTATTACAATTTAAAACTAAAAGCTAATTAATCTATTTTCATTAATCCTAAATTACGTGCTCATATCTAGTAAGGGAACGTTGAGGCACCTGTGGAGGATATTAGAGATGATCAGCCCAGTGAACACCCTAAGCCACATGATGCTCCTCAAGATATGCCATCATTCAGCCTTCAGCTATCACCAGGTACTTCGCAGGTGACCCCGTCAGCTCTATTCACGGGCACGACCATTACATGACATGAGTGGGATCAGTATTTTCCTGATCCCCTAGAGCCATCAACGATTGTTGATGATCATCCAATACAAGAGGTGCATAGAGGGCAACGAATGAGTTATGGCTCATCACCGAGGGATGCTTAGGAGTTTTCACATATTTCATCTACTCCAGTGCACCTCGATGTTCCAACAGAGCATGGTGGCGCTACTCAGGCGCAAGTATAACGACCCGATCGGTCAATTGAGAAATTGCACTTTGCTCGATTATTTGAGGGCATGAGTAGCTCCTTAGGAAGTATTATGACTTATGTGAATCGTCGGTTTTGGTTTTCAGGTTATTCGGAATTGATTTGGAAGAATGGTTCTAAGCTAGAAGATTTAAGTTTGAAAGGTTTGACCAAGTTTTAACTTTTTAGAATTTGACCTCGGATTTGATTTATGATGGTTCCGTTAGCTCCATTGGGTGATTTTAGACTTAGGAGCGAGTCTGGATTGTGATTTGGAGGTCCGTAGTAGAATTTAGCTTGAAATAGCAAAAGTTGGAATTTTGGAAAGTTTGACTGGGAGTGGACTTTTAGATATCGGGGTCGGATTCCAATTCTGGAAGTTGGAGCAGGTCCATAATGTCAAATATGACTTGTGTGCAAAATTTGAGGTCAATCGAACATGATTTGATAGGTTTCGGCATCAGTTGTGGAAGTTTCAAGTTCATTGATTTCGAATTGAGGTGTGATTCGTTGTTTCGATGTTGTTTTGTGTTTTGAGGCCTCAAGTAGGTCCGTGTTATGATATGAGACTTGTTGGTATGTTTGAACAGCGTCCCGAGGGGCTCCGATGAGTTTCAGATAGGTTTGGGTTGTGTTGCGCTCGTTTTTTATATTTTGAAATCGTTTTTCAAGCATAAATGGTAGTACATTAAGCAAATGAGCTCCGATTTCTGTTTTATTGAAGCATTAGATCTATATCATAATTATGGAGCCATAGCAAAAGGAATCGTTGAATTTAGACATCGTATGAGGATTTTATGGTCATTTTACTAAGAATTGAGTTGATAGATATTTTCAGATTAATTACGAAATTGCAATTTAATTCATATTTAAAAATCTGCTCTATTTTCAAATATTGAAACTAACATATCTCCTTCAATATAAGGTCAAATGGAGTGATTCAAGAACCTAACTTGACGCAGAATAGCTGGCAGAAAAATATATAAAATAAGAGTTTGTTCATTTGGCCATATTTTGAGTTGGGGAAATCGGATTTGGGCAATTTTGGAGGTGATTTTCATCATATGTATTGAGGTATGTGTTCTCTACTCGGTTTTAGTTATATTTCATGAATCAATCTTTATTTTTGGCATTTGATTGATGATTTCAAAGTGAAATTTGGGGGTTTTTGCCTAAAGTTTCATAAAGTGAATTTTTAAGTTTTAAACATCGATTCGGAGTTGGAATTGGATGAAACTAGTATGGTTGGACTCATAATTTAATGGGCTATCGTTTTTTTTAGTTTTGTCGGGTTCCGAGATGCGGGCCTGGGTTGGGCTTTTTGGCCGATTTTGGACTTTTAATTGAAGATTGGACCTTTTTCAATTGGGATTGGTTGCTTTAGCATTGTTTGATGTATTTGAGTTATTTTTGGTTAGTTTCGAGCCGTTCGGAGGTCAGAACACGCGAGATGGCATTTTTGGAGCATCGCTTGGCTTGCTCGGTATTGGAATTGACTTGTTTGAGGTAAGTAATGATTGTAAATCTAGTCGTGAGGGTATGAAACCCCGGATTTCACATTGCTTTACTATTTTGAGGTGATGCACATGCTAGGTGACGGGCATGTGGGTGTGCACCATTGGGGATTGTGACTTGGTCCGTCCCGTAGCAACTATAAAGTTGCGTATTTGACTTAAATTATATGATACTTATATGTTTTAGAAAGAACTTCCTATAAACTGGGCTGAATGTCATATTTGGGCCTTGTGCCAGAGTTGTTTGGACCCTTAGGGGATTTTTCTTTTTATCCTTTCACTGTTTTAGATTTAAGATGTATACTCAGGTATGTTGTATTTACTGATTTCATAACTCAGTATTTATTACTCCGTTTTGATGCATAAAATAATACTTTGGGCTGAGCACCCTGTTTTACTGATAGCCCGAGTGGCTTAAGAGGTTTCTGACTGAGTGAGGCCGAGGGCCTGTTTTGTGAATATATCATGGGATCGGGCTGCACGCTACAACATGTTGTTATTGATTTATGATTTTTGTGAGGCTGCAGGCTTGATTGATTTAAGCCATGATGTGGCTTGTTATGAGGCCGAGGACCTGATTTATTTATGCCACGAGGTGGCTTGTTATAGCACTTGGGTTGTAGGAGCCCCTCCGGAGTCTGTACATTCCTAGTGAGCACGGGTACCCTGAGTGATATGATGTTTTGCCCGAGGGGCTGTTCTTGGTTCATATTGTGCTCGATGGGCTGTTTATGAGCTATTGTGAGGTAATGCCCAAGGGGTTGTATATGAATGACTGTGAGGTTTGCCCGAGGGGCTATTTATGATTCATGTTTGCTCGAGGGGCTGTTCATGAGTGATGTTCATCGAGGGGCTCGTCACTAGTGCTCAGTCTCTATTTACTTTTATTACTTACTGAGTTGGCATACTCACATTACTTCCTGCACCTTCTGTTCAGATCCAGGTATTTTTCAACCCGGTAGCAGGTGTGATTACTCAGTGGCAGGTCCATCGGAGTTAGTAAGGTAGCTGTCTGGCGATCGCAGCCCTACTTTTCTCCCTCCTTATCCTTTATTTGTTGTATTCAGTTATTTCTAGGCTATGTTAGTCTTGATGTTGTCAAACGATTGTAGTAGATGCTCATGACTAGTGACACCCTGATGTCGGGCTTTGTTTTCGCATTTTAGTTTTGATTTAAACTCCTTATGTAGGTTTATTGTTAGTTTTGTCTTCAAAATGAAAATATTGATTGGTTTTGGTAGTGTATTTGCTTGCCTAGTACCACGTTAGGCGCCATCACGATAGGGTTAGTTTTGGGTCGTGACAAGTTGGTATCAGAGCCTAGGTTACATAGGTCTCACGAGTCATAAGCATGTTTAGTAGAGTCTCGCGGATCGGTACGGAGACGTCTGTACTTATCCTCGAGAGGCTGCAGAACCTTTAGGAAACCCCACATTCTTGAATTCTTATCACACGACATTGATTCAGCTTGAAATGTAACTCTGAAATTCCTTCCATGCATTCATATGCGCGTATGAGCACTCGGTATTAGCTGTGCATCGATGGCTTATGATTCCCTGAATAAGGGGCGAGATGTGATTTATGTGTGTTGATATTGGGCCAGTCTGGAGGACTTGGGGCAGGGCTTTGCATGTAGCTTGATCATTAAGGTGTTGATTGCGTGAGCGCATGCTTTTGGATTTATATGTTCGGTAGTGTCCCTATTAGTGGAAGTGATGGATGGATGGCTACATGATGAGTATGATGTGACTGTGAGATGTGTTCATACGATATGGATGTGACGATGAGGGTTTTCTTGAGGGTAGAAAAAACTATTTGGTGCTTGATTTCCATCTTGATTTGATGTATAGCCCCGAGTTATGGGTGTGTTGAAGGAACTTTTTCATGTTGTTTAGTTGGGGAATGAAGTAAATTTCATGTCATGATATGAGTTCAGACTCGGGAAGATTAAGTGATTGCATGATGTTTATGACGGTGGAAGTGTCACGACCCAAATTGATGGGTCGCGATGGGCACTCGGTACCTTATTCAAACTGAGTACCAACATAACGTATCTTTTCATTCCATACTATCATAAATAACTGATCTGTAGAGGCTGCCATGAAATAGGTAGAATACAATAGGTAATGCCAACTTATACATAAGACATATGGGCCTCTAAGATCAAAATAACCACTTGAACACTGAACATAGGCCGACAAGGCCATACATTCTTTTACGTACATGACATCTGTCTACAAGCCTCTAAGAATACAAAATTTTCATAAAGGTCGGGATAGAGTCCCGCCATACCAAACAATACACGTCTAAATCATACTAACCAAACAAACAACTTCGAAGAAAATGTAGCGCACCAACATCTTCAGCTGAGTTGATAGCCTACCTGGAGGGCTCTCGACCTATCTATCGGGACTTACGAGCATGAAACGCAGCATCCTCGGGCAAAAGGGACGTCAGTACGAATAATGTACCGAGTATGTAAGGCACATAAATAAGTACATGACAGACATGGAAGAAATATAGAGTAATTGACTCAACCTATAAGTCTAGAAAATTTTGTAAATCATAAAATACTTATAGTGTCATGAATATGAGTATGAATGTCATGTCTTGCATAGGTACATGTTTCATAACATCATCAGCCTCTGAGCGTATCCCATAATATCATATCGGCCACTATGGGCAAAATCATCAACATATACTAGTTGATCAAGTGGTGGTGCGTATATAATGTCATAACCTTCCCCATATCCCATATACATATATATACATACATATATACGGGTATATAATACCATCTGGTCATGGGTCAATGTACATGAATGCAATGCATGAAATTTTCATTAATAAAATCTTTCGGAATGTCATAAGACCATTTTGTCGTTAAGTAATATCATAACATAAACTCTTTTCAACTTTCATATTTTTTTTTCGGAGACCCATGAACAGATGATAGAATATTATGACACATGGAAATTCAAGAACATAGATATCTCTAATACTTTTATGAATAGAGTGACTTATGGAATTTGTGCATTTGCTCGTTTCGTTTGTGTCATATAGAACATGCCAAAATAAAGAAGGGATAGCCTTAACATACCTGGAGTAGGGAAAATTCATATGATATTCTTGGAAAATATTGCATTGTACTCCTTTGTAACTGCAAAACTTTTACGTTGTTAGGCTTCTAAAACTTCTCGTGGTTAATGAAGTGTTGAGAATCAGAAATTTGTTGAAAGTGTTATAAGATGGCAACAATCTGTTTTCTATAAAACTTCATATCTATCAAGTCATTCCTAAGCTCTAATTATAGGATATGACAAAAATTCTGATTTGGTGTTATTGTTTGTAGGGATGGTATATCAAAATGTAAGGAATGAAGTGGTGTAGGAATATTTTTGTAAGAACAAACGTGCAAAGGCATTTTTCTAGTTGTAGTGTTGACATTATAAAGTAGTCTTGCTCATGTTATCAAGATATGAAGTATTATCCATTTGTTGCCACCTATTCAAATGTGACCATGAGTCATTATTCAAGACCTCCATGGCTGCCACATAAATGATTATAAGGCTTATCCAAAAATCATTCACTTAATTCCTTAATCAACTCATTAATCCTCCACTAATCCAATAATTAATAATTTTCCAAATAATTAAGAATTATCTCCACTTACTTACTCACTCTTCACATACCTTATACACCTTACTATCATGGCCATATGGTACCTTGTATGGTACTAGTCCATAAATACCGGGTATTTTAGCTCGGGCTATATTTTATCCCAAAATGCCAAATTTCAACGAAATCCATTTTCTTCGACTTGCTTCTTCTCTCACCTTCAGGAATTTACTAATCACTTGTGAAATAGCATAATTCTTATAATCTCCAAATAATCTTTTACTTAGACTGATGTCAATTACCTTACGACAATTTCAATGTAAAATACTTCAGGGTGCAACATCATTGTAACTTAATACTGCTAAGCGTAACATCACCGTAATGTAATACTGTTGGGTGCAACACTATCATAACTTAATACTGCGAAGCGTAACATCACCGTAATGTAATACTGCTAGGTTCAACACTATCGTAACTTAATACTACAAAGCGTAACATCATCGTAATGTAATACTGCAAGGCGTAACATCATCGTATATAATACTGCAGACGTAACATCAATCGTAATATATTACTGCAGAGCATAACATCGACATAATGTTGCGGGGCGTAACATTATTCCCTCCTTTGGAACATTCATCCTCGAATGTTGACTGATGCACTTATCATTTTCATAACTTATATCTTCCGAATACCTTAGAACTTCCCTTGCCATCTAGGCGACTGTTCTGTGAATAATTCCAAAGTCCAAGCATTCCCCCCTTAGGCCTCCTTCTCAAACCACAACTTGTAGTCGGAATCCTTCCAATCTCGTAACTGTTGCTATCTTTCATCATGTAGCCTGTACGATTTTGACCTTGTAAGTGTGCCCAATCTCTAGGCTTTATATGTAGAGCTTAATAAGATGTCCCTTTGGGCATCTATGAGTATACTGAAGTTCTTCGCTCGGTACTTTGTTGAATTCACAAATATTACTATATCTTATCGCATAGGTCCGTTTAGCCATCCTTATGAATTTACTGCCATAACTCTTACTTTAATTTATCGTTGTTGAGGTTTGCTACCAAATCCCAGCTTACTCTCATTGCTTATTCCATATGTATAAATTTAAGTCCTTTAATGCTTCCTCATTACTGCTCGTGTTTAGAATGACGGCCTAATCTCATCTCATACTTTGTGACTTTTGTCCATCCATTGTTGATTCACCTCAATATTGATCTACAATATACCACTTATAACTTGGAACTTCTTATGTAATACTTTGCCACTAGGGCTTACGTTACATCAAGGAATATTCGAAGTAATTTTCCTGATCCACTTAGTGGCGATAATGTACTGCAATAATCGTATTCTATAGCATCACAAGGTGATTTTCTTACGTCGGTATTTTAATCCCATATAATTCATGAATCCCTTTTCTTTTTCTTCTTTTTTTTCAAATTATTACTCAATTGAAGGCCTAAATGTCATCCTTTATCTATCATAATTACACCCTTTATTCTACTATTAGGGCAGCATTCCATCTCTTCTAAATGCTACTTATGAAGAGTAACTCCTTTGAGTCCATTCAGGTTATACTGAGCTTACTATAACATAGAGAAGTTATTAGCTCCCATGTTTTCATGGGCCTAATCCTGAGGACTAAACCATTCTCTTCACCTTCTCACTACCCTTTCCTATCCGTATTCCTGTCTTCCTAAAACCTTGTCGCTATCATTCTTGGATATTAAATCCTCACGCTTCTGGCCCTTTTATCCGAAGTATGGACTATTTATAATCTTCTGCCTTTGAGTATCTCGTACATTGTTCACCTTTACCTTACTTACCTTAAAATCTCGCATTGTATCTTCCAGCTCTCTCATGACCTCCCTTCCACCTAGGTGTAATTCACGTCCATAACTTGAAGATCTATTATAATACTTGCACCTCTGGTGCATACACAATCCCGTAGAAGTTTCATACTGACTTCTTATGAGATCGGTACCCTTCTAACTACTTTATCGTAGAGCCCTTATAGAACATAGTTGTTGTTCTATCTCTCTTGCACCTCGAATATTAAGAGTGATTCTACTATGTTCTCAATCATGATTCCTATAACTTCTAGGTCCAATAATCAGATTCCTGATTTACTTTGTTGATGTAACTCTTTTGTTTCCTTCTTCTTCTGATCATCCTTTATGCTGGCTTAAGTTATCTTCCAATCTGTAGCTCATGTTATTAGTTATTACTTTAGCCTTCCATGAATGCTATGGAATATCAATGATACAATCTTCTAACAATTCATTCCTTTGTCTATGATCTGGGCTCAATTCTTTCTTTTAACTTATACCGGAATCTTTTACGGCTATATGATTGTCAACATATATGCTGCATGGATAATGCTCTAAAATCTTGAGTGTATCCATAATGTACTAAATCTGGATCATTGATCGAATAATTTCTTTCGTTCCATTTTAGCTTTCTTTAAACGTAAGCTATTACTTTTCCTAGGAAAATCTGCCCTTTGTTATGTCCATACTTAGCTTATCCTAGTGCCCACACATGCCAGAGTTTTCGTGCAACTCATATGATCTCGAATATTACTTTAATTTTACTTCCCCTTTATTAGTCACGGTAGGTGCCACTTTCCTTTGGAGTGCTATAATGTTGTTGTGAGACTATTGTTACACGACCATTTCCTCTTTAGGTCGTTGTGCTTAAGTTGAAGCCTTCTTCCTTATTTCCTCAGCTAGTCTTTTGTTGTAGTACTTAGGGGGAACCTTTGACCCTCGTAAAGATGTGAGATTATTACGGACCTTTTGATGTCCTTCGTTGCCTATAATTATCTATAGTTGCTTACCTCCGTGCCCTTGTGCTTGTAGGGTTGCTTCTGAACTGATATTTTGATTGCCTTCCTAGTGGCACTATCTTTTATTCCCACAATACTCATACGGTACCTTTAAGAACCCCAACTCCTATCTGAATACTTCTTAAGTATTACAATGACGTTACTGCGAGGCTAAGTGCACTATATTGGATTTTACTATGTTTATCTTGCACGATCTACTGACTCATCGGTAACCTCCTTTTTGGCCATAACTAGGCTCTTCCTTAATCAACTACCAACTGCTCGTTGGCCCATTCTCATATCAATTTCCATTGTAATCTTTCTTGGGTTATTTCCTTTGTTTTAACTTACTGTTCGTACCGGCTCCTTATCTATTACTAACATTTTGGGCAGGAACCTTTACTTACTCTCCTTGACATAGTATTTGCATAATGTTATGGAATTGTAACATATACGTAGGCTTTGGATATTTTCAATCTCATCCCTTTTCATTTTTTCGCATTCTTCCTTTATCATTCCATAATTTCTAGAACCGCTTAATTCTGGCTTAACACCACATCATTCCATATTCCTCCCTTTTGGGGAGTACTAAAAAGTGGAGCTACGATGACCTACCTATAGATATTTTAACTCTTCATCTTTGGCATCCTTTCACATCATCGATGACCCTTACTCGCCTTGTGGTAATCCTTCCGTACCAAGGATAGCAAAATTCCTTACTCATGAGGGTGAAACTTAGTATAAATGGCACATACAGTCCCTTAAGCTGAACTTTGCTCACATTGCTTGTTGTAGGGAAGCGTCTTCCTGAATGACCATTCCTGAATTTCTCATGAATCTTCTTTTGTCATCCATTCTATTATTACCGGAACAAAAGCTGAAATTCTTATGATGGCGACTATCATCAGTCACGCAGTCATGTTTAGTTTATCTTGTTCACCAGTCCATACTAGTTCTATTACTTTGGGGTCTAACTTTTCCTCTTGGTATTCGCGCTAGAGTTGCGAACTTATTTCTCGAAATGAGGACATGAAGGTATGGCCTATACTCTTTTGTTGTCCTAAGGCCTCTCGTCTCTTCCTTCACTTGACTATAGATTTTGTAATATTATCATCTTTTGATCTACCATTGTCATCCATATACCACATCTTACTCATAATTCTTCATTAACTCTTTTCTTATTTCCTGCTAACTTTTATGTCGATCACTTTATTCTGAAAACTTGAACAAGACATTCTTTTGCCTTTAGCTTCCCTTTGCTCCATCCAGTGGCTCTTCAAGTTGCTTAACGTTCTCGCTTTACTAGGGACGCGAGCCATACAAAGGTAATATTTATCCCTTCAAGGCTTATAGTGTATGTCTTTATAGTACTCATATCTGGCTACACTATTTTAGAGTGCACCAACTGGGTGTCTCATAAAGAGATCTATTAGCATATTTGCAATATCCTTCAGAAATGTCAACTGACATAAACAATTCATCCATCATATCTTCTTATACTACTTCTGTTAACCCCATAGGGCATATCTGGAATGGGTGCGACCAATTGTATATACCTCTATTACTATTGAATATAACTCAAAAAGCTTATGTTCCTCTGCCTTAATTATAAATGTTGTTAACCTTCATTAATTGGGCGCCTCGTACCCTTCTTCATATTGCTTCTTTTGCTTGTTGAAACTTGTATTTATCTTCTTAATCTCTCATTGTCTTTCTCCATAAAGATGGATAGACATTCTTGCCTTAAGGTTTCTTATCAGGAAGATTACACCTTTCAGTACACCCATGATCTACTAAAGACCTCACATTTACTTATCGTAGGCATCATAAGAAAATCCAATTCCTCTCACTCAGCTCTTCCACAACTATCTCTCTTTCCAACCTTCTCTCCAGATGTCTACAATCCAATTCTTATTGGTGAGATCTACCACACGATCTAGAGTAAGAAGAAAGAGTGACAAACCTAAATGCCATGTAGCCTCCTATTTATAAGTGTGGTGCACGACACATCAAAAAATAAGACTCTACTAGACACGGCTTGTAGACATCCCTAGGACAGAACTACTCTGATACCACTTTTGTCACGACCCAAACTGATGAGCTGTGACGGGCACCCGGTACCTTACTCAATCTAATACCGACATAATGTATCTTTTCATGTCATACTATCATAAATAACTGAGCCGGAGAGGCTGCCATGAAATAGGTAGAATACAATAGGTAATGCCAACTTATACATAAGACATATGGGCCTCTAAGATAAAAATAACCACTTGAACATTGAACATAGGCCGACAAGGCCATACAATCTTTTACGTACATGGAATCTTTCTACAAGACTCTAAGAATACAAAATTTTTATAAAGGTCGGGACAAAGGCCCGCCATACTAAACAATACACGTCTAAATCATACTAACCAAATAAGCAACTCTGAAGCAAATGGAGCGCACCAACATCTTCCGCTGAGTTGATAACCTACTTGGAGGGCTCTCGACATGTCTATCGGGACATGCGAGCATGAAATGCAACGTCCCCAGGCAAAAGAAATGTTAGTACGAATAATGTACCGAGTATGTAAGGCACATAAATAAGTATATAACAGACATGGAAGAAATATAGAGTAATTGACTCAACCTGTAAGTCTGGAAAATTTTGTAAATCATAAAATACTTATAGTGTCATATATATGCATATGAATATCATGTCGTGCATAGGTACATGTTTCATAACATCATCAGCCTCTGAGGGCATCCCATCATATCATATCGGCCACTGTGGACAAAATCATCAACATATACCATCTGATCAGGTGGTGGTGCGTATATAACGCCATAACCTTTCCTATATCACATATACATGTATATATGTAATGCCATATAGTCATGGGTCAATGAATGCAATGCATGAAAATTCCCTTTATAAAATCTTTCGAAATGTCATAAGACTATTTTGCCGTTGAGTAATATCATAAAGTAAACTCTTTTCAAGTTTCGTATTTTTTTCTAAGACCCATGAACAGATGATAGAATATTATGACACATGAAAATTCAAGAACATAGATGTCTCTAATACTTTTATGAATAGAGTCAATTTAAGAAATTTGTGCATTTGCTCGTTTCGTTTGTGTCGTATAGAACATGCCAAAAGAAAGAAAGAATAGTCTTAACATACGTGGACTAGGAAAAATCCGTATGATATTCTTGAAAAATATTACACCATACTCCTTTATAACCGCAAAACTTTTATGTTGCTAGGATTCTAAAACTTCTCGTGGTTAATGAAGTGTTGAAAATCAAAAATTTGTTGAAAGTGTTATAAGATGGCAACGTTCTATTTTCTATAAAACTTCCTATCTATCAAGTCATTCCCAAGCTCTAATTGTATGAGATGACTAAAATTCTGATTTGGTGTTATTGTTTGTAGGGATGGTATATCAAAAGGTAAGGAATAAAGTGGCGTAGGAATTTCTTTTAAGAACTAATGTGCAAAGGCTTTTTTCTAGTTGTAGTGTTAACATTATAAAGTAGTCTTGCTCATGTTTTCAAGATATGAAGTATTATCCATTTGTTGCCACCTATTCAAATGTGACCATGAGTCATTATTCAAGACCTCTATGGCTGCCACATAAATGATTATAAGGCTTATCCAAATATCATCCACTTAATTCCTTAATCAACTCATTAATTCCCCACTAATCCAGTAATTAATAATTATCCACGTAATTTAGAATTATCTCAACTTACTTAAAATATTACTCACTCTTCACATACTTTATACACCTTTCTATCATGGTAATGTGGTACCTTGTATGGTACTAGTCCATAAATACCGGGTATTTTAGCTTGACCCATATTTTATCCCAAAATATCAAATTTCAACGAAATCCATTTTCTTCGACTTGCTTCCCCTCTCACCTTCAGGAATTTACTAATCACTTGTGAAATAGTGTAATCCTTATAATCTCCAAATAATCTTTTACTCGGACTGATGTCAATTACCTTACGACAAATACAACATACAATACTTCAGGGTGCAACATCGTTGTAACTTAATACTGCAAAGCGTAACATCACAGTAATGTAATACTGTTGGGTGCAACACCGTCGTAACTTAATACTGCAAATTGTAACATCATCGTAATATAATACTGTTGGGCTCAGCACTATCGTAACTTAATAATGTGAAGTTGATTGCACAGCTAAGTGTCGTATTAGTTTCAGTTTGAGGTATACTAGTGAATCAGTTATTACTTGCAGAGGTTGAGATCAAGGATGACTCGAGTAAAAGGAATTTCTAGATACGAGTTGTATTAGGTTTTATGAGTATATGAGAATCATGAAATGACTTGAGTTATTATTGGTAAAGGATGTACGGTGCATAGAACAGGAAGTTGCTTGGTTGCATTAAGGTGAACTTACATTCTACGGTGTCGGAGTGCTAATGGAGCACAGGTCATCCGGTTCGTTTGATTAGTCTAATTGAGGTTTGACTAGAGTGGATGACTTTCGAAAATGGTTCTAATGGGTTCAAGATTTTACACGTAATAATTGGAGATTTTCAAGTTGTATATTTAGCCGAAAACTGAGGTTTGCATTGGAGGGTGTCAAGACTCGTGGTATTTCTATGTCATTATGGATTCTACACATCTGCATCAAGAAGGTGAAGGTAATGGCTTTAGATTCGCAGGAAGTCTCTTCAGGGAAAGTATTTCGAATGTGGTTCTTTTGGGGATAATTAAGAGAGTATTCAGTGGCTTATGAGCCTTAGGCAGTGTTGTTTTATGCTTGGGTTTTGTATGGTAAGTCTGGGCTGAGGATTTCAACAATTATGGCAAGGGAAAGTATCAAGTTGAAGGTAAATTAGAAAGAACCTAGATAGATAGGATAGCTTGGTAGTAGGCTGGATCAGTATAGGAAGGTATGATTAGTTCTTTGAGTGCTTACGAGGTAATGAGTTTTTACGTGTGTTTTGCAGCAATGCTCTTGGTTTTGGTGGCTTGCATAGCTTGGTTGAGTTAGAAGGATTCAATACTGATGGTTTAGTTTTGTGCAAATGGAATTCAGAGAGTTCTTGATGGTTTCTACCACTGTTAGAGATGTATATTTTCTACGAGTGTGAGGAGCATGGGATGTATAGTGATTTTCTTCTAGATGGGATCAATGGAAAGTTCTTGGCTAGTTGAGTACATAGTTGCTTGTGGCTCGGAAGGGATATGAAGTTCTCATGTTTATCCTAGGATGGTATGGTATATGCGGTATCTTGTGTAGGATTAAGATTTGCATGTGTAAGGTCATGGTTCAGTTTTGAAAGGAAGGTCACAAATTCTTAGGTAGCATGGACAGGTTTAGATGACTAGATAAATAATATCCCTAAATGGTGCGGCTTGATGAGGGTATACATTTTAGAAAGGGCGATGTATTTGAGTTGAGGATACTTCATTAGTATTGCAACACTCTCTTATTGGATCAACTGCTGATATTCGAGTTTGCTTGGTGGCATAGAAAAATTGTAGGAGTACCTCTCGTGGGGTGATTGGGTATTAGAGGTGTGCTGTATATTCGGATGGTGGAGTTGGGATCAGATATGGTGATTTGTGTGCTGTATGGATTTGGAGACTGGGAGTTCTCATAAACAGGTTAGGTCGTGGTTGTGGACTGCGTATATCAGCCTTGTGTGGTAACTAATCGGGGTTTGGAGACCCGAGTGGATCCTTTGTTGCTTAGTATATTAGATGTTGATGTGATGTTGGGTATGGACTGGTTGACTCTGTGTCGCGTTATTCTGGACTATTGCACCAAGGCAGCGACATTGGCTATGCCAGCGATGCCATGAATTGAGTGGCGAGGTTCGACGGGTTATGTTCCCCATAGGGTGATTTCATTTTTGAAGACCCAACAGATGGTTGGGAAGGGTTGTCTTCTTATTTGGCCTTCGTGAGGGATGTCAGTGTATAGGCTCCTACGATTGATTCAGTTCCGATGGTGAGGGATTTTTCGGATGTGTTTCATGTTGTCGGGCATGTCGCCGGATAGGGTTGCTGATTTCGGTATTGATTTGGTGTCGGGCACCATATCGTATTGCACCGGCAGAGTTAAAGGAGTTGGAAGAGCAGTTTCAGGAACTCCTTGATAAGGGGTTCATTGGTGGGCCTATATGGATGTGTGTTCTGCATCGAGTCCGTTTTGTTGACTCCGAGTTGCTATCGTCGAGGGATGTCAGTGTAGAGGCTCCTATGATTGATGCGAGGCATTTGGATTTGTTGGTTATAGGCACATGTGGTGCAATTTTATTGGGGTCTCTCAGTGGAATTCGAGAGGGAAGAGTATTGGGGATTGCTCGGTGGATGGTGTATCGGTTGTGTCCTTTCGGGTTTGTGTAAAGTTATGTCAATTGCTTCGTCGTGGTTATGATGATTTGCTTTTGGTTCTAGACATCAAATTGCACGTGGTGGTCGATTTTTAGCATAGTGACTTGAGGTGTTTCATGTGGACCAGTGTTTGGATGAGGTCGCACATTAGAGCGAAATTATGTGGAGGTATGATACTTCGGGTTAGATTCATGTGTTCTAGTTCTACAACGTGTAATGGGTTCTCATCATTGTGTTGTGGTGGTACTGGTGAGCTTGCGGTATAACTTTCTCGTTTGAGTCATTTTTTTCATGATTTGAGTACATTTGGGATGTTTCTATTGGGTGTACGAGTTGCACATGTTATGGCTTTGGATTGTATTGATGTGTCATGTCATCAGAGTGGTCGTGTTGGATGAGATGAGGTCATTAGACCTAGAATGAATACTATCAGAATTGGTTACAGCATGGTTGGAAGGATAATATCGGAAGTTGACTTAGAAATCTGCTATAGTTCCTACCGGAGAAAAGGGAGCTCCGTGACTTGTTGATCTGACGAATGGTCATGAGTTTCTACGTGCTTCTTTCATCATTGGCGATATATGAAAGTGTTAGAACAAGGATTTGTTTGTTAAGAGGTGTATTGTCGGTATTGGATTGTTTTGAGCAGTTATTGTGATTAGGAGTTATCGCCATGAGTATTTGAGTTATGTGGTATATCATGTGATTACATCTTGGGTTACAGATATGGTTTGATACAGCTTATTCGGACTTATACAATGTGTAGATGCGAGGTTCTCATCTTATAGAAAATTCCGAATATTGAAAATTGGGCCCTAAGACTGATAGACTAGGTTGGATAAGAAATTTTAGTCATGTTGGGTTATCAGACCTCTATGGGATAGGGTGATGTGGGATTACCCCGAAGTATGTGCATAGTGAGATTATACAGCGAGTTGATGGCTTTTGAAACAACTCTGGGCATGTTCGAGGACAAACTTATGTTTAAGTGGGTGAGAATGTAACGATCTGATTGGTAATTTGAGCAATTGCACTTCGCTTGGTTGTTTGAGGGCATGAGCAGCTCCGTAGGAAGTATTATGACTTATGTGAATCGTCGGTTTTGATTTTCAGGTTATTCGGTATTGATTTGGAAGAAGGATTCTCAGCTAGAAGCTTTAAATTTGAAAGGTTTGACCATGTTTTGACTTTTCAGAATTTGACCTCAAATTGGATTTCTGATGGTTCCGTTAGATCCATTGGGTGATTTTGGACTTAGGAGCACGTCCAGATTGTGATTTGGAGGTCCGTAGTAGAATTTAGCTTGAAATAGCGAAAGTTGGAATTTTGGAAAGTTTGACTGGGAGTGGACTTTTAGATATCGGGGGTCAGATTTCGATTCCGGAAGTTGGAGCAGGTCCATAATGTCTAGTGTGACTTGCGTGCAAAGGACATGATTTGATAAGTTTCGACATCGGTTGTGGAAGATTGAAGTTTCAAGTTCATTGATTTTGAATTGAGGTGTGATTCGTTGTTTCGATGTTGTTATGTGTGTTCTGAGGCCTCAAGTAGGTCAGTGTTATGATATGAGACTTGTTAGTATGTTCGAACAGGGTCCCGAGGGACTCGGGTGAGTTTCGGATAGGTTTGGGTTATGTTGCGCTCGTTTTTTATGTTTCGACGTCGTTTTTCAAGCATAAATGGTACTATACTAAGCAAATGAACTCCGATTTCTGATTTTATTGAAGCATTATATCTGTATCTTAATTATGGAGCCACAGCAAAAGAAATCATCGAATTTAAACATCGAATGAGGAATTTATGGTCATTTTACTAAGAAATGGGTTGCCAGATTTTTTTTCAGATTAATTACGAAATTGCCATTGAAATCGTATTTAAAAATCTGCTCTATTTTCAAATATTGAAACCAATATATCTCTTTCAATATAAGGTCAAATGGAGTGATTCAAGAGCCTAACTTGACTAAAATTTCATAAGGAATCTATTGGAAGCATCAAAAGCAAATTTCAGAATCGTTTGGTATGAGAATCGAGGCAGAATAACTGGCAGAAAAATATATAAAATAAGAGTTTGTTCATTTGGCCATATTTTGAGTTGGGGAAATCGAATTTGGGCGATTTTGGAGGCGATTATCATCATATGTATTTAGGTAAGTGTTATCTACTCTGTTTTGGTTATATTTCATGAATCCATCTTAGTTTTTGGCATTTGATTGATGATTTCAAAGTGAAATTTGGGGGGTTTTGCCTGAAGTTTCATAAAGTGAATTTTTAAGTTTTAAATATCGATTCGGAGTCGGAATTGGATGAAACTAGTATGGTTGGACTCATAATTGAATGAGTTGTCGGATTTTTTTGAGTTTTGTCGTGTTCCGAGATGCAGGCCTGGGTTGGGCGTTTTGGACAATTTTGGACTTTTGATAAAAGATTCGATCCTTTTAACAATTGGGATTGGTTGCTTTAGCATTGTTTGATGTATTTGAGTTATTTTGGTTAGTTTCGAGCCGTCCGGAGGTCGGAACGCGTGAGATGGAATTTTTAGAGCATCGCTTGGCTTGCTCGGTATTGGAATTGGCTTGTTTGAGGTAAGTAATGATTGTAAGTCTAGTCCTGATGGTATGAAACCCCGGATTTCACATTGCTTTACTATTTTAAGGTGACGCACATGTTAGGTGATGGGCGTGTGGGCGTGCACCATTGGGGATTGTCACTTGGTCCGTCCCGTGGCAACTATAAAGCTGCATATTGACTTAAATTATATGATACTTATGTGTTTTAGAAAGAATTTCCTATAAATTAGGCTGAATGCATATTTGGGCCTTGTGCCAGAGCTGTTTGGATCCTTAGGGACTTTTTCTTATTATCCTCTCACTGTTTTTGATTTAAGATCTATACTCAGTCATGTTGTGTTTACTGATTTCATAACTCAGTCTTTATTACTCCATTTTGATTCATAAAATAATATTTTGGGTTGAGCACCCTATTTTACCGATAGCCCGAGTGGCTTGAGAACTTTCTGACTGAGTGAGGCTGAGGGCCTGTGTTGTGATGATATTATGGGATCGGGCTACACGCCGCAACATGTTGTTATTGATTCATGATTTTTGTGAGGCCGCGGGCTTAATTGATTTATGCCACGATGTGGCTTGTTATGAGGCTGAGGACCTCATTGATTTATGTCATGAGGTGGCTTGTTATAGCGGTTGGGCTGTAGGAGCCCCTCCGGAGTCTATACACCCCCAGTGAGCACGGGTACCCAGAGTGAGTGATATGATGTGTATACGGTGAAATCGTAGGGTCCAATTTCTCATTATCAAAGCACCTCGGAAGACCGTCTCGAAGCCCCGAGGCTACAGGGCTTCAATCGAGACTCCTCCCCCAAGGTTCATTGGCACTCGATATCGTGATAACATCAACCACGGCCATGGAGGAAATGGGAAGTTCCCAAGGCACATGGCTTGGACTGATGAAAGCCTAGAGAGCTACTTCAAGACCCGAGTCAGGGTGTCATCTAGTTGTCACATCTCCGTACCCTTGTAATTAATGCTTGTTGTACTATAAAGGGATTACCATCCTATATAAAAGGGATCCCTATTACTTTGTAAGGGTTGGTCACTTCAGTTACTCCATACGAAAATATACAAGAACTTTCTATTTCACCCTCTCACATACTCTCTTGACATTATTGCTTTCATTTCTTATCTTCTTATTTGTTCATCATTTATTGCTTGTCATTGGCCATAAAGAGGCTTCATTGATTATTTTGTATCTGTTAGCCCTACCCCGATTACCCTCAACAGCTCGCGACAGAGCCCCGAGATCGACCTCGAGGCCCAGAATCGACAAGCCCGAGGTCCAAATAACCGGCCTATCGGTATGGTTATAGCTTTCTCCTTAACTTTATTTCTTCTCTAAATCTCATATACTTAGCATCAACTGCTTAACAACCTAGTATAAAAATAGATCACGTATTTTTAGATTCCCATCAACAAATTTAATTGTTATTACCATTTTCACGATAAATAGTTTGGCACCTACCGTGGGG
Source organism: Nicotiana tabacum (assembly GCF_000715075.1). Classification (NCBI taxonomy): domain Eukaryota; kingdom Viridiplantae; phylum Streptophyta; class Magnoliopsida; order Solanales; family Solanaceae; genus Nicotiana; species Nicotiana tabacum. The sequence goes on from NC_134087.1 coordinate 163,110,189, forward strand.
CTAAAAATAATAGTGATTATTTTCTTGCTGGTTTTACTACATAACGCAAGTTATCTTTCACGTTTTTTCTTGTCCAAGATCTTCGATTTCAGGTCTAAATGTCTAACTCGGTAAACGGAGATGAAAACAACAATCTTGAGGACCATGGGGAAAACAGTGTGGTTGTTCCAGGTGTTGTTGTACCGCTGAAAAAACTCTGGGAATGCACCGGAGCCAGTCCGTGTGGACACGGTCAAGCGTGACGCCCAGCGCATCGACATACGCTCCCACACTGACAGGAGCGTGCACCAAGGCGACCAACAAGAAGCATAGGAAACCCCAATTAGGGAGGAATGTGAGGTTAGCCTTCATGTTATTTTTGAAATGTTGCAGGCGCAACAGCTAGCTATTGCTCAGCTGCAAAGTCACCAGAAAACTCTTAGCACAGTAGCACCGAGGATAGCTCCCCCAGCTGAATAGGTACCAGAGAGATCAAGCAATAATAGGTCAATGACCGATCCTTCCATCGTAAAAATGCTTGAGTACCTCACCAGGAGGATCGAGTTGGGCGAGAAGATGATAGAAGCCAACAATAAAAAGGTCGAAACTTACAACTCCAGGGTCGACCAAATTCCGGGTGCTCCCCCGGTCCTGAAAGGTGTGGACTCAAAGAAGTTCATACAAAGGCCATTCCCCGAGGAAGCGGCCCCAAAACCCATTCCAAAGAGGTTCAGAATGCCAGAACTCCCAAATTACAACGGGACCTCAGACCCCAATGAACACGTTACTGCCTATATTTGCGCAGTGAACGGTAACAACATAAAGAACAATGAGATCGAGTCCGTCTTACTAAAGAAATTTGGAGAAACACTCTCGAAGGGGGCCATGATGTGGTATCACAACCTAGCTCCCAACTCCATAGACTTATGTGCCATGCTAGCAGACTCCTTTATAAAGGCACATGTCGGTGCCATCAAAGTAGCGACGAGGAAATCCGACGTTTTCAAGATTAAGCAAAGGGAGAGCGAGATGCTGCGAGAATTCGTATCTCGCTTTCAAATGGAATGGATGGATCTACCACCAGTCTCCGACGGCTGGGCAGTGCAGGTTTTCACTCAAGGTCTAAATGAATGAAGCACGGTGGCTTCAAAACAATTGAAATAGAATTTGTTCGAGTATCCAGCTGTGACCTAGTCGGATGTCCACAACTGGTATCGGTCGAAAATTAGGGCCGAGGATGACCAGTTGGGAGCTCCCTCAGGCTCAGTATACCCAATCAGGCTCCTGGCAAAGGATCCAAAACCAAATAAAGAAAGATACCAACCATGCGTTGAAGACAAGAGGAATGCCCCAAGGCACAACCTACCGCATAATGATCGAAGGATAGACTGAGGACAGGATCCTCGGGGACTCACCAACAGAGCCAAATTCAATAGGAACGCGGGGCCAACGGGGGCATCTCACTTGTCAGAATACAACTTTAACGTCGATGTATCGGACATCGTGTTCGCCATCAGTAAAATCAGAGATGCCAGATGGCCCAAGCCTGTACAATTGGATCCTTCACAAAGGAATCACAACTTAGTGTGCGAGTTTCACAATACGCACGGCCACAAGACCGAGGATTGCCACCAACGCCAAGAAGAGGTAGCTCGACTACTTAACAAAGGTCATCTCTGGGAATTCCTCAGCGATCGAGCCAAAAATTAGTTCCGAGAAAGAGAGGCGGCCAAGAAGAACGAGGCAAACAATCCACAACATGTCATTCACATGATATTTGGAGGCGTCGATGCCCCGCAGGAACCCGTAATGAGAAGGACAAAAATATCCATCACTAGAGAAAAACAAACTCGGGGATATATTTCCGAGGACGTTCTCACTTTCAGCGAAGAGGACATCAAGACCTTGTCTCAGGCTCACAATAATGCACTGGTAATCTCTTTCCTTATGAATTCTTTTCAAATAAAACGTTTACTCGTGGATCCAGGTAGCTAGGCCAACATTATCAGGTCGAGGGTGATAGAGCAGCTCGAACTTCTTGACCAAATCGTGCCCGCCACTCGAGTCCTTAACAGATTCAACATAGTAAGTGAAACAACAAAAGGAGAAATCACACTCCTTGTAACGGTGGCCGGCACGACCCAAAATGCCAAATTCCATGTCATCGAAGGAGACATGAGGTATAACACCTTGTTCGGACAGCCATGGATACACTGCATGAGAGCCGTACCATCCACTCTTCACTAAATGATGAAATTCTTGACAAAGGATGGAATTAAGACAGTCTACAGGGAATAGCATGCGGCAAGGGAGATGTTTGTTGTGCACGACGTGGCACCGACATCAGTACCTCCGCTCACAAAAGAGACAAACGGTAATGAAGCCACACCTCTGATTAAACCCAACCAAATAAAGTAAAGGACCGTACCGCATCCTCACATCGAGTAAATAGGACGTGTCGGTCCTCAAAACGTCACCGGCACATCCTACGCTAAGGTATAACCATCTCCCTTTTCATTTCATATTTCGTACTAACCCTCATAAAGGCGCCCAACCAAAGCACTCAGAGCGTTAGTCCAGCTCAAAGACCTTAAGGTTTCAAAGAATCTATTGTACTCTTTTCCTTTGATCGAGTTTTTATCCCGCAAAAGGTTTTACCGGCAGGGTTTCTAACGAGGCAACATCTACATGCTACCTAAGGGAGACTCAACAAATGTTCGGAGCTTCTTTTGCAATCAACCTCGAACACTGGGGGGCATCCCCCCCCCCTCTCCGGAGTCCATCCGCTCGGAAAAGCCAAGAAACGCCAAATGGGGTCCCTATAGGAAAATAATGTACCGGGCCAAACGGTCGAACAAACCGAGTCCGTATAGCTGGGCCCCCGACGGCAAATACATGTATACCTGTATCAAATAATTGAAGAATATCTTTTGTCAAAGCATCTCGACCTCCAGAAAAAGCTCGGTACGTCTACAAAAATGATTTCTCCACCAGAAACGTCCCAAAGACTCGGGGACTAGCGTCTACGAATCAACACCCGAATGTCCTCCGGGTTGGGACTCCAAAATCACAAGCCCTCAGGTAAGACAACAATCACGAAACATCTCTAAGGCCAAAGGTGCCCCGACAATCTGGGACTGGCGTCGGTGTCTCCAAGAATGCATGACCTCAGGGTCAGGATCTCCAAAATCGTAAGCCCTCGACGAGGCAATATAAAGTTTACGAATAATGGCTCCTGAGTCAGGAAACCCTCAATGACTCGGGGCCTGTCGTCAAGCGCCACCTCCATCAACTTACCAAAACCAATGCCCTAAGACCCCGAGTGGGCAGACTTGGTCTCATAAGACCTCAACGGCATGAAAACCCTGTAAGACCTCAACATCATGCGAAAAAACTATAAGACCACAATGGCATGAAAACCCTGTAAGACTTTAACGACATGAAAAACCTATAAGACTTCAACAACATGAAAAAACTATAAGACCTCAACGGCATGAAAAACCTGTAAGACCTCAACAGCATGAGAAAAACCTGTAAGACCTCAAAGGCATGAAAAATCTGTAAGACCTCAAGCAAGACATGAACCACACTTGTACCAAGTGACAAAACTATAAGACCTCAACGGCATGAAAAAATTGTAAGACCTTACTAAAGGCATATACCCGATCTCAAAGTTTTGGTTATATATCAAACTTGTAAGATCCCTAAAAAGGCATACCCTCGATATAGATGCCAAAACTACTTCACTCGGGACTCAAAGGCTCCGGCCAAACACAAGTCACATAATTGTACCAGCCGAACTAATGCAACTCCGGGATGCCCGACCGTCGCTACAAAGCATAAGAGCCATTGTTGCTAGCTCACACAGGCCTTCAATTACTCTGAATCTACTTCGGAAAGAATCGGTTAAATAGGCTACCCTCGACATAGGCAAATGAGTTTCGACCATGTCAGCTCCGAATCACAAGCTTCGAGCTACTCAGCCTACGAGCTAAACCTCCTGAGGTGCTCAAATATCGCCGCAAGTTACTCAAAATCGAGGTTCTTCCCAAACCGACGATGAGTCAGGCAAAATTTACTTCAAAAGTCCTTAACAAGAGCAAAATAAAGCCTACATAAAAGGTCGCATCAACCAAGTGCGTAAGAGACATTATTGCTAGCCTATGAGCCTCAGGGCCACACACACTAAAAGGTCGCATCGACCAAAAGCATAAGAGCCATTATCGCCCACTTAAAATTTGAAAACTTGAGGGTTAAAATGAGCTCGAGTCGTAACCCGATTTGGAGACTGGACCAAAATAGTTAACTATACATGCCTAAGGGCAAAGCGTAAGAGCCATTGTCACTAGCTTATATTAAAAGGTCTCTTCGACCCAAAGCATAAGAGCCATTGTCGCCAGCCTAAAATCCAGCCATTCAAAGGTCAAAAAAGCTCGAGTCGATGTCCGACTCAGTGACTGAGCCCAAAACAGGTAGCCTAAGTATGCCTAAGAGTGAAAGTACGTAAGAGCCTATGGGCCAGTCCAAGGAGCCTCGCAGCCACATCATTACTCCGAGGATCCTACCATCGCAAACACCGGCTCGCCTTGTCAAAATCAAGACAGAAAAAGATACGAAAAGGAGTAAAGCCGCGAGGTTTTCTTTCATATACATGCAGGAAATGCAACCTCCAGCTACAAACATGCTTTGAAAATGCTATATACAGATGACTTAATCTATTCCCCCCCTAGGGGTTACGGCCTGCCAATATCATCCTCTCTCTCCTTGGCATCGGGCAAAAGTAACCGAGCAGCACGTTCATCTGCCCTTGCTAGCACCAATTTTTCTAGGAGGGCGAAACCCCTATCACGGATCTCCTCGAGGGTCTTTCTTCGACACTTGCAACGAGCATATTCTTAAATCCTCCCTTCGCAGTCGAGGATCCTTCTCAGCTCGGCTTGAGCATCGGCAGCATCCTTTGAGTAGATCGCCATCTCCGTGTCAGCCTTAGTCCGGCTCATTGCAGATTCTGCCCGGGCATCAACGATCTCAGCCCTGACTTTCAAAAGCTCGAACTCAATCTTTGCAATCATTTCTGTCTAAACCAAAGCATTGTTGCGAGCTATGCAAAGTTGAGCTTCAAAAGCAGGTACTTTGGCCAGAGAATCCTTCCCCTCTAAAGCCTGAGCCTCCGCCCGAACTTTTAATTCATCATGCTCACACCTGGCCCGACCAGCTTCATCTCGAAGGTGCTCCAGGGTCTCCATCTTTTTCTACAGCTAAAATAAACTAAGTATTAGCCCCGGGAACTGGGAGGCAGAATGCACACTCACCCGGGATAGAAAACTACCTGCTCCTTCAGGTGGTTCTTATAATTCAGGCTCCGTCCCACCTCATACTGCAAGTGTACCAGCTCGACTTCCTTTTCATCACAAAGGAGCCTCAGGGATCTCTCCTCATATAGGTCTTTCTGTAGCCTGGCTTTACCACGAAGCAGCCCGAACTTAAGCTTGTCGAATGCCTGCAAAAGAAGACTCAATAAGGAAGGGAAGGCGCAAAACTCGAAAAACCTATGTCGAAACTCACCGCAAAGTGAAGCCACTGGGCTTCCTCGAAGGCAGAACACATACCTGCCAATCCAGTCCTTCAGCCCTGAAAGAGCCTACTCCGGTCGAAGCACGGTCGCTGCTCGGTGTATGTGACCCCAAATTTCTAATATCTCTCAAAATGCTATCGACAGAAAAGGAAGGCGACGGCAACGGAGAAACTCTCTTTCCAAAACTAGGAGTCGCGGACACAACAGGCTCGGACGATGCTTCTGAACCGAAGCCCAGGTCCTGCTCTGCCTTACTTTGAGTGCCATAGCCCTGTGAAAGCACCTCTCGTTCATTGCTACCGCTCTTCAGCCCAGAAGTCAGCAACCCTTCCCCCTCTCCGAAAGAGCACAGCCTTGCCTCGAAAGGCTCTCCAATGCCTACAACAGTAAGACTAATACGTGTAAAGGGGGGGTATGCTTCTCCACATGAAAGAAGGGAAAGAAAATAATAGCACAACACTCACCATGGTGTTTTGCTTCCTATCTGCCCTAGGACAAAGCTCGCCACTTGCGCTACTCACAGGTCAAGTGAGTCGCCAATTCTCGGACCCAATCCGGCAGTTCAGGAACATCGCCCGGTGTCCATGAAACCGCTGCAGAAGAAGAAAGGAAGGCACGGTTTCGGAATCAGTTCTCGCTATAGGCATAACCTAGAAAGCGCAAAATGCACCACTTACGTGTATAAGTTCATTCCTTAGGGAATGGCATAAGCTCCACGGGGATAATGTCAGCGGTCCGCACTCGAACGAAATGACTCATCCATCCCCGATCTCCATCTTCCTCGTCATCAACAACGAAGGGCGTGGTTGATCAACATCGCAAGGTTAGCAGACCTCGATGGTGAAAGGACCGGTACAGCCTAATAAGATGACTGAGCGAAAATTCAAGCCCCGCTTTCTCCGCAAAAAATCTCACCATCAACACCGTTCGCTAAAACGACGGATGGACCGGTGCCAAGGTAACCCGATACTCTAATCAAAAGTTGAGCACAATCTTATCAAGGGGGCCCAATGTGAAATGATACGTGTACACATTCAAATATCCATCGGCATGATCTGTGATGCCTTCACCCGGGGAAAATGCCTGTAACATCACTTTTTCCCCCATCCGCAGTCTTTTATCACTAACTCAAGATGCTCTTCCCCTATCAATGAAGTGCTCTTCAAGGTGTACTCTCAATGATCCTGAAGACCGGAGGCAAATCTCTTCTCTCCCCGTTGGGCAGGCCCTAACATATCGGCCATGGCGGTGACGAAATCAGAGAACTAAAAAGCAGGAATATGTGCAGACGCGTTAGTGGTGAAGTGCCCAAAGGCTGGCACAAAAAAAGAAGGGCAATTGCTCGAAACAGTGGAACCTCCGAAAAGGTAGAAAAACCTTATTTATATATGGAAAAAATGGCAACAATTAACCTACCTCAGAGCCGGTTAAGAACACTAACCGATGTCGCCTTCTCCAGTCCCGAGGTGGTATTTGACCTCGAGGACATCCTTTACAACAAGGTTAGGCTCCAAGAAGCCAATAACACCTTCTCAAATCCCGAGGTGGTACTCGACCTCGAGGACCTCCTTCAGAACAAGGTTAGGCTCCAAGAAGCCAATAACGCCTTCTCTAGCCCCCAGGTGGTACCCGACCTCAAGGACCTCCATCAGAACAAGGTTGGGCTCCAAGAAGCCAATAATACCTTCTCCAGTCCTGAGGAGGTACCTGACCTCGAGGATATCCATCCGAACAAGGTTGGGCTCAAAGAAGCTAATAACACCTTCTCCAGTCCCGAGGTGGTAACCGGCCTCGAGGACCTCCTTCAGAATAAGGTTAGGCTCCAAGAAGCCAATAATACCTTATCCATCCCCGAGGTGGTACCCGACCTCGAGGACCTCCATCAGAACAAGGTTGGGTTCCAAAAAGCCAATAATACCTTCTCCAATCACGAGGTGGTACCTGACCTCGAGGACCTCCATCAGAACAAGGTTGGGCTCCAAGAAGCCAATAACACCTTCTCCAATCCCGAGGTGGTACTTGGCCTCGAGGACCTCCGTTAGAACAAGGTAGGCTCTAGAAGGCCAGTGACATCATTACAAGGCCTGAGGTGGTACCCGACCTCGGGGGTTTTTAGGTTCCAAGGAAAAAATCATTAAAACCCCACCCGTATGGGCCTGGCCCCAGGGTACCGTCTGAGATCGGACAAACCCTCTTTCAAAATCTATTTATAGCGCTCTAAGGCTATTTACTTTTAGCCCAAGGCAAGTTTCCATGTGGTCCGAATTTGAACGGACCTCCACTCGGGGACTGCCCTCGAGAAATCAAAGACAGCCCCTATCCACGGGACTCCGAGCAAAATATTTCTCAAAGGTTACCACAGAGTTTAACTAATGAACCGTGATTCCAAGGCCCAAAATGTTATTTTTATTCTACTCGAAGTCCAGGTCCCAGTGACCCGAGTCCATCGGCCCTATTCAGGTTCAATCCAAGGGATCGAAAAGGGTTCTGTGCAAGTCCATATCAATCGGGCAAAGGCCAAAACGAATACTTGCACCCGGGTTTGGTATTGGCAACAGCAGGCGGAGCCATACATCCAGAGTCTCCACAAACATAAAAGAACATAGCAAGCATCGAAAGCGAATTGGAGAAAATATCTTTGCATTCATGAAACATTCAATTACAAAAGCCCACGAGGGGTCCTTACATATGATTACAAAAGCCCACGAGGGATTCTTACTCAAAAACAAAGAAGCGAGATGATACACATGCAGTGAAAGCCTAGGACCTAATCTACTCTCGAAGATTCATCTCCGGTATCAGTATCTTCGAGCTCCGTCGCCTCGAGCATGCATCCTCGACGGTGAAACCTTCAGCCGCCAACTCCTCTAGGTTCCCAGCTCAATCCCTCGGAGCAATACCTCCAAGGGCAAAGATGAATAAGAGGAAAGAGGAAATGCAAAGAAGAGGAAGGTGATGCAGAAGAGGCAAAAAAAATGAGGCATAGCCCGCCGAAGCCAAAGGTTGAAGATTCGGCGGGCCTCGACCCTACTTGCACGGCCGCTCCGGGTCCACCTTTTGGGACATTGTGCTGTGTGAGCTTAAAGTCCGGTGTGCCATTTTATCCGTTGGGAAAAGACCCGAGGGATGAAGTGCAGCACCAGGACAGGGTAGGAGAGTAAGCAGCGGTGTGTAGTCTGAAAGGCCCCATTTATAGGGGGTAATAGTGTGGCCTACAAAGCCATTGATGTTTTTGGAAGACGTATCGGTAGGTGCAATCAATGTGCCATTAGGAACTAGATCGACGATGATATGGTCACCTTGAAGAATGGGAATCGATAGCACATTGAATGATGTTGAAACGACAAGTCCATGGGATGTACCGGTTATCATGGAGACTTACATCGTAAGTACGATATCATCTGTGTGACATCACTGTGGGAAGTCCGAAGAGTTGAGTGTCAAAATTGTTTCTTATCACTCCTTTCTAAGAAACGCGTGGACTATCTGTATACGGTGAAATTGGAGGGTCCAATTTCTCATTATCAAAGCACCTCGGAAGACCGTCTCGAAGCCTCGAGGATATAGGGCTTTGATCGAGACTCCTCCCCTAAGGTTTGTCGGCACTCGATATCATGATAACGTCAACCAAAACCATGGCGGAAATGGGGAGTTCCCAAGGCACGTGTCTTGGACTGATGAAAGCCTAGAGATCTACTTCAAGACCTAAGTTGGGGTGTCATCTAGTTGTTACATCTCCGTACCCTTGTAATTAATGCATGTTGTACTATAAAGGGATTCCCCTCCTATATAAAGGGGATCCCCATTACTTTGTAAGAGTTGGTCAGTTCAGTTACTCCATACGAAAATATGCAAGAACTTTCTATTTCACTCTCTCACATACTCTCTTGACATTATTGCTTTCATTTCTTATCTTCTTATTTGTTCATCATTTATTGCTTGTCATTGGCCATAAAGAGCCTTCATTGATTATTTTGTATCTGTTATCCCTACCCCGATTACCCTCAACGGCTCGCAGCCGAGCCCTAGGATCAACCTCGAGGCCCAGAATCGACAAGCCCGAGGTCCAAATAACCGGCCTATCGGTTTGGTTATAGCTTTATCCTTAACATTATTTCATCTCTAAATCTCATATACTTAGCATCAACTACTTAACAAACTGGCATAAAAATAGATCACGTATTTTTAGAGTCCCATCAACAAATTTAATTATTATTACCGTTTTCACGGTAAACATGATGTTTTGCCCGAGGTGCTGTTCTAGATTCATATAGTGCCCTATGGGCTGTTTATGAACGATTGTGAGGTAATGCCCGAGGGGCTGTATATGAGTGACTGTGAGGTTTTCCCTAGGGGCTATTTATGATTTATGTTTGCTCGAGGGGCTATTCACGAGTGATGTTCGCCGAGGGGCTATTCTTAATTTATGTTTCCCGAGGGGCTGTATACGAGTGAGTTTTGCCTGAGGGGCTATTTATGTTTTCATTATTTTTACTCACTATTTCATCTCTTCGTTAAAAACGGTTGAAAGATGTTTTAAATGGTTTTACTGAAACTGGATTTAAATGAGCTGAGTTAATTCAAAACCCTGATTTTAAAAGTCTACTGTATTTTTCTGAGATTTCATGATATGAACTGTATATGTTTTAATGCTCATCACTACTTCTCAGTCTCTATTTATTTTTATTACTTACTTAGTTGGCGTACTCACATTACTCCCTACACCTTTTGCGCAGATCCAGGTATTTCTGAATCTGGTATCGGGTGTTGATTACTCAGTGGCAGGTCTATCGGAGTTAGTAAGGTAGCTGCCTAGCGATAGCAGCCCTGCTTTTCTCCCTCCTTATCCTCTCTTAGTTGTATTCGGTTATTTTCAGGCTATGTTAGTCTTGATGTTGTCAGACGGTTGTAGTAGATGCTCATGACTAGTGATACCCCGATGTCGGGGTTTTTCCCCGCATTGTTGTTTTGATTTAAACTCCTTATGTAGGTTTATTGTTACATAGCTTTAGTTTTGTCTTTAAAATGAAAATATTGATTGGTTTTGGTAGTGTGTTGGCTTTCCTAGTACCACATTAGGCGCCATCACGACAGGGTTAGTTTTGGGTCGTGACAGCAGGTTTGTTTTTATTACTATTATTTCTATTTGTTTTTATCTTACTGACTAGTCAGTAATATCTAAAGTGTTTTTATTTTTTTAAAGACATCGTCATCACCCATCACGGAGGCCATATTGTGCGATACTGACATGATGGAGATAGATGATTTTATTCAGGAGCCTGTTGAGACCATGGTATGACCATTAAATTTTTTTTGCTAACACGCACCTTAGTAATTTATATTTTATATACTCAAATATCTTATTATTTTGTAGGTTACTGCTAACCCAACGACTTCTACCGAGTCTGCCATCCTTACCAACGATCATGTTGCAGTGCATACTCTGATAAATAGGTGACGTGATGAGGATAATCCTGATAGCGTAGCTGGGTAGGATGGGATGCGCCTCAGGACAGCCAATGCTTTGAAGCATACAGGCTGTGGGACACTAGAACACAAAAAAAAGACATCTTAATATAAATTTAAATCTATTACCAATTAAAGATAATACATGACACGTACAATATAAAAATAAAATACTACACTAAACATATCCACGTATTTGTTTAGTCACTATCGCCCATTATTCTGTGCTTCAACCACTTAAATTTCTCTTCCAACTTAAATTTTTGTTCTTCTGCCTCTTTTAGTTACTCCTTCACTGTCGCAAGTTGTTCTTGTAGTTTCACGAACTGAAGTTCGTATTCACTGGTCAGATTCCAAATGTTTAGCAAACATGATTTATAGTATTCCTGATTTATGGGTTCATCATATCATTCTTCAAAACCACATTGATTTTCGTCCTACCAATGGGACAATAACACAAAACTATTAATTAACATGTTATATAAAAAGTATTAACAAATAATTTTTCCAAGAATAATAACTTACAACTTGTGTACACATCCAACGTCTGCACCCCAGATTGCAATTTGACCAACATGGCTTCAAAATTGCACGTTTGCCACAGTAACACCTTGGTACGTTATTGCGTCCAGACATGTCGTAATGCTCGAAAATAAAAAATTAATGGAATGTTTTTCTATTAAATTCGTTTCATTACAACGCAAATAATAACTAAAATGCATGAGGTTTTTGTAGGCAGCAAAGCGTGATTTTAGGTTACATAACACATATTAGTGAGGCGCTATCTTTCTCGTGATGATGATTCTTTAGGGTACATGTGGGTCTAGCTTTTTCAGGTCGACATCTTTTTCAGATCGACAGCTTTTTCGTATCGACGTGACAATACACATAATGCATATTGGTGAGGTGCTATGTTTTGCATGATAATGATTCTTATGGGTACAAGTGGATCCAGATTTTCATGACAACAACTTTTTCAAGCCGACAGCTTTTTCAGGTCGATATAACAATACACATTAACGCATATTGGTGAGGCGCTATGTTTCGTGTGATAATGATTCTTTCGGGTACAAGTGGGTCCAGCTTTTTTAGATCGATAGCTTTTTCAAGACGACATGACATTACACTTAACGTATATTGGTGATGTGCTACATTTAATATATAAGTTCGTGCAGTTTAGTTCTTCTTAAGTTGAACCAAGAGATCAATATTCAAAGACCATTTGAAGAACCATTATAGCATCCATTTTAGAAATGCCACTAACATTTAATAAGCGGTTTAAGAAGAGGCAAAAAGGTGAAGGTAGTTCAAAAGATCCACATGGAACACATCATAACACAATCGATCCATACCTATGAAAAAATATGCTATGTTGCTATATTGATTTGGCTGATGACAAGTGGTATGTTGTTCTGCGTCCCTTGGAAAATAAGCCTATCAATATACACATTGATCTCAAAGTTGCAGGGCACATTATTGAGGGTAAAACGCATTCTACAAAGCCTGAAGGTATGCGAGTTTGGGGCAAAAAACTACAATAGGTTCCCCTTTACTCAAAACGATGTGATTATGAAGTACTATGTCACTGGCATGGGCTTGTTGTACCATAAACATTGTCTGAAACCTTCCAAAAAACATACAAAAATAAACCGAAGTGATTCGGCATTTGATGAAGGATATTCTAGAGATGGAAAAGGCACTAGCATTTCATCATGCAATGGATGATCTTAACTACCTGGAAGGAAAGGAGGATCAGTATTGGGATTTATTAGAAAATAAAAAATTGCATAGAGACAATGATTGTCCTGTTTTCCCATCAGTTGTCGAGTAGAAGGGACTACCTAAGTTTCTACCATAGACATTGGACGTTGGAGTCCCATATTGTTGTAGAAATCAAGCAAGTGGTCTTATTGATGATAGTGATGAAATACAAGAAATGTGTGTCAACTAGGACCTAGATTATGATGTCCTCGGTCCAGAAGGGTGCATACAAGATGTTGAAGAAGATGATGAAGATAGTGATAATGAATAGTGACATACAGTAACGATAATGGCAAATGAAAATTGTTATTTATTTCTTGTATTATTTTATTCTTAGTTCTTTATTACTTTGTTATGTCACTTGCTTCCATTACTTATTATATTACTGTTGTGATTGCTATTTTTGTATTCTTAGTTCTTTATTACTTTATTATGTTACTCGCTTCCATTACTTATTATATTACTATTGTTATTACTTGTTGTTTTATTCTAACTGTTTCTTTAGCCGAGGATCTATTGAAAACAACCTCTCTGCCTTTATAGGATAGGGTTAAGGCTGCGTATACACTACCCTCCCCAGACCTCATGTATGGGATTAAACTAGGTTTGTTGTTGTTGTTGTTATGTTAAATTGTTATATTGAATCTTTAATGCTAAATATCAATTAGATTTAACCCCATTGGAAACATAATTTTATTTCATAAATTTTTTAAACTGAACATTTACAGACATTTAGTACAACAAAATTACTGCAATAAAACATTACATTTATCCTTGATAATTAGGCACAGTGGATGAACTGCCACCTGGAGCTGAATTACCACCGCTTCCCAACTAGCTGAAGGACATTTATAGCGGTCGTTTCCTATTTGAAAGCTTAGAAGCTAAATGAATTGAAGAAAATACGTTTCGTCAAAAGTCGGAAAGTTAATGTTATAACATGTACTTTTGGGGTGAGACTAGGGTGCTTAATATTATAAGGAGATTATGTTATAAGTTATTTTAGTCGTGTGTTATATTTTGAAGTCAAGCAAGTTGTGGAACAAAAGTTGGAAAAGGTCATCACAAGTTACATTCATAAATGTACTGAAAATTTGGGTCAAATGTAACTGAGATTTTCTCCCAATATACTTAGAGTTTGCCATGCCCCGAACCGGGGGGCGAGACCAGCACCCGGTACCTTACTCAGCTGAGTACCAACATAACGTATCTTTCATATCATACTATCATAGGTAAATGAGCCGGAGAGGCTTCCGTGAAATAGGTAGAATACAACATGTAATACCAACTTATACATAAGACATATGGGCCTCTAAGACCAAAATAATCACTCGTATACTGAACATAGGCCGACAAGGCCATACAATCTTTTACGTATATGACATGTGTCTATAAACCTCTAAGAATACATAATTTTCATAAAGGTCGGGACAGAGTCCTTGTTTACCGTGAAAATGGTAATAACAATTAAATTTGTTAATAGGACTCTAAAAATATGTGATCTATTTTTATGCTAGTTGTTAAAGCAGTTGGTGCTATGTGAAGATAAAAGCTAAAATGCGAGCTAAAATGAGATTGTAGACGAACTGGGGGGTTAGCTATTCGGGTCTCGGACTGACCGATGAGGGGCCTCGAGGTCAATGCTTGGGATCGAGCTCGAGCTATCCGGGGTAATTATGGAAGGGCTAACAGTTAGGATATGATCAAGGGAGGCTCTATATGGCCGATAACAAGCAATAAATGAAGAACAAATATGAGAATAAAATGTAATAGCGTCGGGAAAATATGTTAGAGAGAAAAGAGAGAGAATTGTTATATTTCGTGTAGAATAGTTGGAGCAACAGCATCCCCTTACAAAGTGATGAGGATCCCCTTTATATAGGAGGGGAAATCCAACATAGTACAAAAATGCACTACTTGTAAAGGTATGGAGATGGGACAGCTAGATGCGACACCTTGATACAGGCTCCGGGCAGACCAGCTTTGTCAGACTTAGCCGCGTGCCTAGGAAATCCCCTATTTTACTCTAGCCTCGACAATATTCTCTTCGGGTCGGACCTTGACGAGCTTCAAGGGAGGGAACTCGATCACATTTTCGCGTCCTTGAGGCCTCGAGGTCTTCTTCTGAAGTGAATTAACAGCAAGAAATTGGACCCTCTAATTTCGCTGCATACAGATAGTCTCCGTGTTTCCTAGAATAAAGTTATGGGAAACGATTCTGATACTCGACTCCCCAGGCTTCCCATGACGACGTCATGCCGATGACGCAACCTATGGTGTAAGTTTTCACGATAACCGGGACATCCCATGGACTTGTATTTTCGACGCCATTCAATGTGCTGTCGATTCCCATTCTCCAAAGTGACAATACCGCCATCGATTCGGTTCTTCAAGAATGAATTAATTGTACCTGCCGGTCAGTCTTCTAAAGGCATTGATGGTCGTGTCATTGTCCCCTATAAAAGGGGGTATTGTGGCGTTATCTCTCTACCTAAGTTCTTTCCTCTATTTACTCATCCCTTTCTTCTCTCCATCTTTCTCTATTGTTGATCACCATGTTTGGAGTTCACGGCCTTAAGGTTGTCTGGAAGCATTCCCATCGGCAGCGTAGTGGCCTTTTGCCTGAGCTTTCATTTGTTGAGTAGAACCATGCCATCTCTTCGTTGTTGTTGTTGTTGTTACGCCTGTTACTACTGTCCTTATTGGCTCGAGATGACGATACGGGGGCGAGTGGCATCCTCCGAACTAAAAGGGCGTTTGGACTCTACACCATTGCTCGGGAGAGTATTCGAACTATATACCGTTGCTTACTCTCCGACCTTGGCCTGGTGTGGTACTTCATCACTTGGGTTTTTTCTCCCAAGAGATAAAATGGCACAACCGGCCGTTGAGGCAGGGGCCCACTGAATCTTCAACCTTTGTCTTCGATGGGTTATGTCTCTTTTTTCTGCCTCTTATGCATCCTCCTTATTTTCTTTTCTTCATCTTCTCCCTCGGTGATGTTATTCCAAGGGAACGACTGGGAACCTAGAGGAGGTGGCGGTCGAAGGAGTAGCCTTTGAGGATGCGAGCTCGAGGAGGTAGCACTCGGAGATGCTGCAATCGGAGATGAACCTTTGAGGGTGGACTAGGTCCTTCGGCTTTCAATATAGGCGTGCACCCCTTTGCTTCTTTGTTTCTGTGTATAGACCCTTTGGGGGCTTTTGTAATCATATGTAAGGACCTCTCGAGGGTCATTGTAAATAAATGTTTATAAATATAGAGATGTTTTCTTGACTTCTACCTTTGATACTTGCCATATTCTTGTATACTTTTGTGCACTTGCGGGGATTCTGAATGTTTACTTCTGTTGACGATCATCAATATCTAATTCAAGTGTGAGCATTCCTTCCGGTCTTTAGTTGATAGAAATGGCTCATTTCCTAGCCCATTGTTGTTCCTCAGACTAAGCCTTAAGCGGTCTGATAGGCTCGGGTCATTGGCACCCTCGAGTCGTATAAAGATAATGCGACAAACCTTTAGATTTTTTAGAGTGGTCTGTGAGTGAAGGTCAGCTTCAGGTGCCTGGAGATTTACTTTGAACCTGATGTAGATAACCTTTTAAGGTGTTGTAGATAGGTCCTTTTCTTCTCGAGAGGAACTTTCGAGGTCGGATGCCTTCTCTGGACTGGAGACGATGTCGCTGACCTTTTGAAGCCAAACATGGGTAGGCGGACTGTTGTCGTTTCCCCTCATATATATATGGGGTTTCTCCCACTTCTTGAGAGATTCTATTATTTTAGATAGTTATCCTTCCGTCTCGGCATCGAGTTCTTCGTTACCTTAGCGCCAAAGCGTTTGTGTAGGTTCCCGCTTCAGTTTGCTAGTTCCACCATAGCCATGACTGCTACTTCAGGGTCTGCCCGGCAGAGAGGGGAGAGTTCCACTCCCAGTGCTCAGGATCTACGGGAGTTCACTTGGAAGACTATGTGTTCGATAAGAAAGGAGCATCTGGAGCTAGTGAGGAGAGACTACGGATGGGGCGAGGAGGTAGCATTGCAGGCTCCCCCTCCCCTCCCCCCAGATGAGGGTATCATGGACCTTGCCAATGGATTCCTGAACATGTACTTGTACCCTTTCGCATTAGGACCCCTTGATAGGGCCGTGCTTGATTTCTGCTCAAAGTATTGGGTTATTTTAGTGCAGATACATCCATCGTTTTAGCAAATATTGTTGATGATGAGGTTCTTTGCGGAGAAGGTGGGGCTTGAATTCATGCTCGGTCACCTTGTCAGGCTGTACTGGCCCTTTCATCATCGAGGTCTGCTAACCTTGCGGTGTCATTCATCCACGCCCTTTGTTGTTGATGATGAGGAAGATGGAGATCAAGAGTGGGTTAGTTGGTTCGTCCTGGTCTAGACGACTAATGTTATCCCCGTGGAACTTATGCCATTCCCCGAGGAATGGAATTATGCGCGTGAGTAGAGCGCCTCATGCTTTCTCAGACTTACTCATGGCGGAAACTAGTTTAGTAATTGTGTTTCCTTCTTTTCTGCAGCAATTTCATGGGCGTCGGGCGAAGTTTCTGATCTGCCTGGCTAGGTCCGGAAGCTGGCGACCCATTTGACTTGTGATGAGCGTAGATTTCTAGCCGTATCCTGGGGCAGATGGTAAGCAAAATATCATGGTATGTGTGTACGCTACTTTTATCTTGTCCCTCGTACATTTGGGAGGGCTTTCTTCTCCTTTTCATGTATTAATCTAGTCGCCGTAGGTATCGGAGGGTTTCCAAGAAAGAGGTTGTGCTCCTCCGGAGGAGGGGAGGGGTTGCTAGCTTTCGAGCTAAAGGATGAAGATAATAGATGGGATATGCATTTGTAGTGTGATGACGCTTGTAGCAGGGCGAAATAGGGCCAAGACTTTGAGGAGAAAACATCATCTGAGCCTGCTTTACCCGAAGTCTCCGGTCCCGAAGAGGAGGTTCCTCTGAGCGATCATGCATCGACCAGGATTGATTCTTCCAGGGCAGAGGGGACTGGATTAACAGACGTGTGCTCGGCCTTCGAGGAAGTTTGCCGACTTCACTTTGCGGTGAGCTTTGGAACAGGCATTCCGAATCTTATCAAGATTTTATTCTGCAGGCTTTTGGCAGGCTTAGGTCTGAACTACTCCATCATGGGGCTAGGCTTTGGAAAGCTCTAGATGAGGGTAAGTCCCTTGGGCTCCTTTGCGAGGAGAAGGAAGTTGAGCTGGCACACTAGATATATGAGGCATACCGGAGCTCGAATTACGAGAGCTATTTTATAGAGCAGGTAAATGTTCGTACCAGGCGGGTATGTGTTTCGCTTCTTAACCTCTCAGTTTAACTCGTCGCCTATCCCAGCTGCAGAAAAAGACAAAGGCCCTAAAACACCTCAGGGGTGAAGCCGATCGAATCAGGAATGACTGTGTTGAGCTAAGAGTTCAGGCGCAGGCACAAGCTTTAGATGAGAAGGGTTCCTAGGCTAAAGTTCCTGCCTTCGAGGTCCAACTCCACTTAGCTCGTGATAACGCTTCAGTTCAAGCGGATATGATCACGAAGCTCGAATCTGAACTTTCACAGTTCAGGGCTGAGATCGTTGAGGCTCGAACCAAAGTTGCACTGAGCCAGGCTAAGGTTGATCAGGAGATGGCAATTTATTTGAAGAATGGTACCGATGCCCAAGTCGAGCTGAAGAGGGTCCTCGATCGTGAAGAGAGGATCAAAGAATATGCTCGTTGCAGATTTCGAAGAAAGGTTCTTGAGGAGATCGGTGTGAGGGGTTTTGTTCTCCCGGAAGAGTTGGCACGAGCGATGGCGGACAAGCATGACACTCGATAATTTCTGTCCGATGCTGAGGAGAGTGAAGATGAGGCTAGTAGACCGTAGCCCTCAGGGGCTGGTCGTAGACTTTTCCATCTTGTCTGTTGATATTTTCATAACGCGTTTGTAGATGGAGGACACACTTTTCATGTATGTGAATAAAAGAAAACTTGAAGTTTTATTTCTTATGTACCCCTTTCTGCTTCGCTTCTGACTAGGTGGACTGGTTTCGGAGTTGGTGAGAATCCTTAGATTCGTAATATGGCTCGGGGCTCATCAAGCAGGCCCGGGGGCGCTTACGCATTTGGTATATGCGGTCTTTAGTGTAAGCTAGCGTTAGAGCTCTTTATGCTTTGGCTCACTGTTTTGGGTTTAGTCTCTGAGTCGGGCTTTGACTCGAGCTCATTCGATCCTCAAGCTTTTGTATCTGCATGGGCAGGCGACAATGGCTCTTACGCCTTGCCCTTGGGCATTTGTATTTTAACTATTTTGGGTTCAGTCTCCCGGTCGGATTTTGACTAGAGCATAATTGACCCTCAAGTTCTGTATTTGCATGGGTTGGCGACAATGGCTCTTATGACTTGGGTCGAAGAAACCTTTTACGTGCGTGTCCCTGAGGCTCATGAAGCTGGCGACGATGGCTCTTACGCTTTGCCCTTAGGCATGTGTATTTAACTATTTTGGATCCGGTATCCGAATTGGGTTATGACTCGAGCTCATTTTGACCCTCAAGCTTTTAACTTTTAAGGTGGCGACAGTGGCTCTTACGCTTTGCCCTTAGGCATGTGTAGTTAACTATTTTGGATTCGGTCTCCAAATCGGGTTATGACTCGAGCTCATTTTGATCCTCAAGCTTTCAAATTTTAAGTTGGCGATAGTGGCTCTTACATTTTTGGTCGATGTGACCTTTTAGTGTGTGGCCTTGAGGCTCATTAGGCTAGCAACAACGGCTCTTATGCTTTGTCCTTAGGCATATGTAGGCTTTGGTTTCCTCTCGTTAAGGTCTTTTTTGAAATGATTTTGCCTGACCCGTCGTCGGTTCAGGAAGAACCTCGAATTCAAGTCGTTTGTGGCGATATTCGAGCACCTCGGAAGGTTTAGCTCGTAAGTTGAGTAGCTCGAAACCTTGTGATTTGGAGCTGACATGGTCGAAGCTCTTTTGCCTGTCGAGGGTAGCATGTTTAACCAGTTCTTTTCGAAGTAGATTCGAAGTAATGGCCTTTGATTTTGTAGCCACGGTCGGGCATCCCTGAGTCGCGTTAATTTGGCTGGTATAGCCTTATGAGCGTAGTTATTTGTGTTTGGCCAGAGCCATTTTTTGATCCTCGAGTGTACTGTTTAGGCATCTACATCGAGGGTATGCCCTTTCGGAAGTCTTACAAATACATTGTATAGCCAAAACTCCGGGATTGAGTTTATGCATGTAGTAAGGTCTTACAAAATTTTCATGCCTTTTGAGGTCTTACAGGTTTGTTGATACTTGGTACAAGTATGATTCATGCCTCGCTTGAGGTCTTACAGTTTAGTTGATACTTGGTACAAGTATGATTCATGCCTTTCTTGAGGTCTTACAGTTTAGTTGATACTTGGTACAAGCATGATTCATGTCTTGCTTGAGGTCTTATAGTTTAGTTGATACATGGTACAAGTATGATTCATGCCTCGCTTGAGGTCTTATAGTTTTGTCGATACTTGGTACAAGTATGATTCATGCCTTACTTGAGGTCTTACAGTTTCCGTTGCTACCTTAAATAGGTCTTACTAGACCGAGTTTGCCCGCTCGAGGTCTTATGGCCTCGGGTTTTTTAAATGAATGGCGATTGGCGACAGTCTCCGAGTCATCGAGTTTGCTTAAGCTCGGGGTTGTTACTCGTGAGCTCGGAATTGCCTTATTGAGCGTTTATGACTTTGGAGATTCCGACCCTGGGGTCATGCGCTTTCTGAGTTTGTGATACCAGTCTCCGAGTGTTCGAGACAATTTTTCTTTTTGGAGATGTTTCGTAATTTCTGCATTGCCTCGTTGAGGGCTTACGAGTTTGGAGTGCTCATACTTAGGCCATGTGGGCGCTGAGTTATTGACACTAGTCTCCGAATATTTCGGGGTGCTCTTGGTGGAGTGATCTTTGCTGTGAGAATGCTGAATTTTCTTCGGAGCAAGAGATGCTTTGGCGAAAGATATTCTTTGATTGTTTGGCATAAGTACATGTTGTTTTGTTGCCGTAAGCCCGGCTTATGCGGACATGGTTTATTTGACTTTTTGGCCCAGTACATCATTTTCCTAGTTGAATCCTATTTGGCGCTCCTCAGTTCTTCGGAATGGGTGACCTTTCGAGGGATGCCCTCCAGTGTTCGGGGTTGATTGCAAAGGAAGCCTTGTACGCTTGTCGGATCCTCCTTAGGTAGCGTGTGAATGTTTCCTCATTAAAAACCTTACCGGTGAAACCCTCTCCAGGACAAAAGCTCGGCCGAAGGAAAAGAGTGCAACAGATGCTGCTAAGGCCTTGAGATCTTCGGGTTGGGTTAGCACTTTCGACCGCCCTGACCGGGAGCCTGCATATGGGTTAGTGTAGAATAATGAAAGGGGGAGGTAGTCTTACTTTATCGTGGGATGCGCCGGCGATGTTTCGAGGTCTGATGTATCCCCATTGTTTGGAGCAAGGACTCGGTACGGTCCTTCGTTGTGTTTAATCAGGCTTAGCTAAATACGTAGTTTGGTTATCCTTTGACTCTTTTGAGAGTTAAGATATTGGTGCCGCCGCTACGTTACGTAACGTGAACGCTTCCCTTGCCATGCGTTGTTCCCTGTAAATGGTTTTAACCCTATCCTTCGTCAGAAATTTTATCATTTGGTGGAAGGTAGACAGTGCCTTTCTCATGTAGTGTATCCTTGGTTGTTCGGGTAAGGTGTAGTATTTTATGTCTCCTTCAACAACACAGACAGTGCCTTTCTCATATAGTGTATCCTTTGTTGTTCGGGTAAGGTGTAGTATTTTATGTCTCCTTCAACAACATGGAATTTTGGGGTTTTGGGTCGCGTCGGCCACACCAACTGGGAGAGTGGTTTCCCCCTTTCATTGTTTCGATCACCGTGTTGAATCCGTTAAGGATTCGAGAGATGGGCACGATTTGGTCTAGCAGTCTGGGCTGCTCTATTACTCTCGACATGATAATGTTGGTAGAGCTACCTGGGTTCACAAGCACATGTTTTATTCAAAATTAATAAATGAAAAAAAGAGGTTACCAGTGTGTTGTTTTGAGGTTGGGGCGAGGTTTCAGAGTCTTCCTCACTGAACGTGAGGGCATCTTCGGGTACATATCCCCGGGTTTGTCTTTTTCTAGTGATGGATATTTTTGTTCTCTTTGTCACGGGTTCCTGGGGAGCACTGACGCCCCTCCAATATCATGTGGATAACGTGTCGTGATTCATTTGCTTTGTTCTTCTTGGTCGCCACTCTTTCTCGGAACTGGATTTTAGCCCGATCGTTAAAACATTCTTGGCGGTGATTTTTATCGAGTAGCCTGGCTATTTCCTTTGGGAGCTGGTGGCAATCTTTGGTCTTATGGCCATGCGTATTATGAAGTGCACATACTAAGTTGTGGTTCCTCTGGGAAGGATCCGATAGAATAGGTCTGGGCCATTCGGTGTCCCTGGTTTTGCTGAAGATGAGCATGATGTCCTATTCATCGATGTTGGAGTTGTATGCTGATAGGTGAGGTGCCCTCGTTGGCCTCGTGTCCTCGTCGAATCCGCCTTAGCTGATGAATCCCCGAGGGTTCTATCTTCGGTTCACCAATCGATTGTTGCGAGGAGGATTGCGTCTCAGGACGTTCCTTCTATCTTCGAGGTACGGCTGCTACCTCTCTTTGTTCGATTTCGACTCCTTCGCCAGGAGTCTGCTCGGATATGCTGAACCTGAGAGGGCTCCCAGCTGGTCATCCTCGACCATGATCTTTGACTGATACCGGTTGTGGACGTCCGACTAGGTTACAACGGGATTCTCGACCAGCTTCTCTTTCAGCTGCCTTTAGGCCGCTGAGCTTCGCTCGTTCAGGCCTTGAGTGAAAGCCTGCACTGCCAGTCATCGGAGACCAGGGGTAGTTCCATCTGTTCCGTTTGGAAGCAAGATACGAATTCTCGCAGCATTTCATTCTCCCTCTGCTTGATCTTGAATACGTCGGACTTCCTCATTGATACTTTGATGGCATCGGCATGTGTCTTTACAAAAGAGCCTGCTAGCATGGCAAATAAATCTATGGAGTTTGAAACCATATTGTGATACCACATCATGAGTCCTTTCGAGAGCGTTTCTCCGGGATTTTTCAGCAATACGGACTCGATCTCATCGTTCTTTATGTCAATGCCTTTTACCATGCAGGTGTAGGCAGTAACGTGTTCATTAGGGTCTGAGGTCCCATTGTACTTTGGGTGTTTCGGCATTCTGAACTTCTTTGGAATGGGTTTTGGGGCAGCTTCTTTGGGGAATAGCCTTTGTACGAACTTTTTCGAATCCATACCCTTCAGGACCGGGGGTGCGCACAGAATTTGGTCGACCCTAGAGTTGTAGGTCTCGACCTTCTTATCATTGGCTGCTATCATTTTCTCGCCCAATTCGATCCTTTTGGTGAGGTCTTCATGCATTTTCACGATGGCAGGGTCGGCTATCGACCCGTTGTTTCTCGATATCTCAGGTATCCATTTGGTTGGGGGAGCAGTCCCCGGTGCTACCATGCTGGGAGTCTTCGGGTGACTCTGCAGCTGAGCGATAGCCAACTGTTGTGCCTACAACATTTTAAAAATAACATGAAGACTAACTTCTTGTTCTTCCCGAGCTGGGGTTTTTTGGGCTTCCTGCTGGTTTCCATGTTGTATGCTCCTGTCGGTGTGTGAGGTTTCGTCGACCTGCTATGCATCTTGTGAACCCGCGTCTGCTGGAGTCGGTCCTGGTGCATTATCGAGGTTCTGCAGTGGTGCACCAACAACTGGAACAACCACCCCGTTTTCTCCGTGGTTTTCAAGGTTGTCGTTCTCAACTCTGTTCACTAAGCCAGACATTTTGACCTGAAATCGAAGATCTTGGACAAGAAAAAGTATGAAAGATAACTTGCGTTGTGTGACCAAACCAGCAAGAAAATAATCATTATTATTTTTAGCCCCACGGTGGACGCCAAACTGTTTACCGTAAAAATGATAATAACAATTAAATTTTTTGATGGGACTCTAAAAATACATGATCTATTTTTATGCTAGTTGTTAAAGCAGTTGGTGCTAGATATGTGAAGATAAAAGCTGAAATGCGAGCTAAAATGAGATTGTGGGCGAACCGGGGGGTTAGCTGTCCGGGCCTCGGACTGATCGATGAGGGGCCTCGAGGTCAATGCCTGGGCTCGGGCTCGAGCTATCGGGGGTAATCGGGGAAGGGCTAACAGTTATGATATGACAAGGGAGGCTCTATATGGCTGATAACAAGCAATAAATGAAGAACAAATATGAGAATAATAAGCAATAGCGTCGAGTAAAATATGTTAGAGAGAAAAGAGAGAGAATTGTTATATTTCGTGTAGAATAGTTGGAGTAATAGTAGCCCCTTACAAAGTGATGAGGATCCCTTTTATATAGGAGGGGAAATCCAACATAGTACAAAAATGCACTAATTGTAAAGGTATGGAGATGGGACAGCTAGATGCGACACCTTGATACAGGCTCCGGGCAGACCAGCTTTGTCAGACTTAGCCGCGTGCCTAGGAAATCCCCTATTTTACTCTAGCCTCGATCGATATTCTCTTCGGGTCTGACCTTGACGAGCTTCGAGAGAGGGAACTCGGTTGCGTCCTCAAGGCCTAGAGGTGTTCTTCTGAAGTGACTTAATAGCAAGAAATTGGACCCTCTAATTTCACCGCATACAGTCCTTCCATACCAAACAATACACGTCTAAATCATACTAACCAAACAAGCAACTACAAAGCAAATGGAGCGCACCAACATCTTCCGCTAAGATGATAACCTACTTGAAGGGCTCTCGAACTGTCTATCGGGAAGTTGGCCTTCAAGTGCCTAACACAGTAACGGTGGCAGGCATATAGTTCCTGCCATGCATGCAAGTTCTATACAGAACATAAAATACTGCCATGCCGATCAGATATTAGACAATTACCTGAACGTTGTCTGACAACGTGCTCCTTCAAGTGGTTCATAAATAATATCCACATCTCTTGGCTTTCATTGGCATCAAATAGCAAATGCTAGGGGAAACATACTTCCATTAGCATCTACAACAATGGCTATCTACAACTTAATATCATACTTTCCATAGATGTGAGTGCCGTCTATGGATATTACCGGCCGATAATGCACAAAACCATCAATGGCTGAATATGTGTTCTGGTATTCTCGGACTCCGCTCAAGCTTCCATTCAACAACAGTCCCAGGGTTAAACTATTGCAATGCAGCCATGTACCTGGGTAGAGAGGCAAAGGACTTATCCCAGTTACCATAAACAATTTCAAATAGAAGTTTACGCCCGAGAAATGCCTTTCTTTTTGTAATGGTACACCCATATATCTGGTGGGAAGGTATTATACACTCTTTGATCTTGTATCTTATGGACACTTCAATGTGTGGAATCAAGACAAGAGAAATCAAGACAACATTCAAGTTAAAATGATTCCCATAGAATGTGTCTATTTCACAATTGTGGGTGCAAATGTATTTCCGCACAATCCATATATTTGTTTTTAACTTTCTCGCAGGCAGCATCCAATGACAATCTAGAAACCATCTACGGCAAATAACCTTATATAATTCTGGAGATGACTCATGAACCACAATCTCACGACACTTTTTATACTGTACATTCGCACTGCCCTACTTAGGCGCGCTTTATTAGTAAAAAGCATGCTCTTTGACGGCACCGTTGCTCTAGATTCATCCTACATTTCTGTCCGAATTTCATCAAGATCCCTTGTGAGGGCCTTCACATCTAGCATACTTGGCAACTGATCAAGGTAGGAGATCTCCCTTGAATCAAACGGCACATGGGACTCGTACACTCTTGGTCTAACGGGAGGTGGAACATGCTCTCTCGTTAAATCAGGTTCATCATTCTCGTCCTCATCATCATCACCCTCATTAGGAAAGGGTATGTCATCTCCAGACTCATCAACTTTGTTGTCATAATAACTATCATCTTCCTGACTCTGCGCATCTGCCAGGTCCCGATTAAATATGTCGTCTTCGGGCAATTGAGTAAGGACAGGACCTTCAAGTTGCTCGTTTTCACCGCACAACCAATAAAATAATGAGTTTCTCAAATTCATCCAAACATTATATATAAACTTTATCACTTCACTTACAAATCATAATGTATTGGTATCCAATGATGCACATTATCCTATTGATGATGACTTCCAGATGGACCACCATGATCCAACACACCAAAACTTGGCATATTCCAACTGTCCGTTGGTTCATAACTTGTGAAATTCATATCTGACCAGCACCCCTTGTGGAATATATGAGTGTTAATATCAATTCAATACATAAAAATAAATATCGTAACACAAAGGAAAAATAAATTTTACCACTCGGCTTGTGGATTATATAAACTTGGGGAGTAATTATGTCATCAATCCTCATTCGCTCATGGAGATAAGTTTAGATCGGGCAAAACTCTTTCACCCGGAACCTGTTAGGATAAAACTGCTCAAAATAATCACCCAATAATTGAGGGATATCCTTACTTTGCGAAACCTCATTATTGTGAACGTCTTCAGCCTTGATGTACATCTTCAATATTTTTATCACAAGAACTTCCTCATATTCATCCAGAGTCCTCAAAAAATCTGCTAGAGTTTCATCGTCTTTGATGTTAAACTCACCATAACAAGCAACCCCTTGCGGAGTAATAGAATACGGATATCTTCCGGTTACTTTAATATTTATTGAACGTTACTCACACTCATTTTTTGCATAAACCAATCTATCGTACTCCATTGTAAGTGGCAATTAACATGACATTGTGGAGAACAACTATATACTGAGTTATTCACCGGCACAACCTCAACCTCCACCCCCCCTTCCCAATATAATAAAACCCTAATTTTTCGCTCTTCGAACATTATGACAAATACAAAATAACTTAACGAACAAATATTTCGAAAGACCTGAAGGATCTTGAATGGATTTTTACCAAATTCTGAAACTTTTTAAATAAGAAAAAAAATTAGTCTGGGGGTAAAATAATTGAGGTATAACGCATGCATAATAGGCGCTATATATTTAGTGCCTATTTTGCATGTGTTATACCCATATGATTATTAGTGGGTCAGTTAAGTGCAGATGAATTGTTGGTGGGATAGGACATTTTATATACATCATAGTGAATCCTTAACAGGCAAACATGTCGTTAAGATATAGTGCAGTGAATAATCGCGCTATATATAAAATGGTACACAGTTTTTTTTTACCTATTTATGTCATTTGAGTCAAAAAAAATCTCACTTTGATTCTGGGTTCCCTGTAGATGCAGAAGCTGAATTTCTACCCCTAGAACAGCGACTGATAGTTAAACAGAGGTGTAAAGACCATCTCCAACCCTAACACCAAATTTCATATCAAAATGGTATAGCACCAAATTTACTCCAACCATTACACCATTTTTTACATCAAAAAAATAATATTTCTTTTTATATTCTTCTCTCTCTTCTATATTATATTATTATCTTCTATTTAAATTTTATTTTTTATTTCTTTCAAACAAATTCTATCTTTTTTCTTTTTTTCATATTCATCACATATAATTCACATTCACCACTTATATAATCATTTATTACAAAATTATTTTAAAGGATAAATCAACTAGAATGAAGCTTCGAGACAAAAAGAATTCAAAGAAGAAAATAAAATTTTATTGACGAAGTTGAATTCCATTGATGATCCAAATCTTCGTGAATTTTTGCGATAAGAACAAAAACGAATAATCAATAAAAGAAGTCAACAACTTCAACAACCACAAGCACAACAATCTTCTACTCCGTTCTCTCAGTTTTTTAGTAATTTTGGTGCACCTGAAAATGATATACCGGATTACTAAACTTATATTTTATGTTTTTTTAATGTAATTTCAATTTTAGTGTATCCTCCTTTGATGTACTTTTAATTTTAATGTATTTTTATTTTATGTATTGTTAATTTTCTTTTTAAATTTTAGTTTTCACTTTTCAATTTTAGCAACATTAGATATCTTACATTTGCATTTTTCATTTTTAAATAATGGTTATATTTCTTTTTATACAATTATAATAATAATAAAATTAACTTATAATTTTATATAAATATAATATATACAAAAATTAATATATCAAAAAAATAGGATATAAAATTAAAATTATAAAGATCTTAATATAAAAATTAATTATATACACAATATATGATAAATTAAAGTCCAAAAAAATAAAAATAAAAAAGAATAAAATAATAATAAATCAAATTTGGTGTTGATGAATAGTGTCACACCAAATTTGGTGTGAGACTATTCACATACTAAAATGGTGCAAAATTTGATGTTCCATTGGAGCAAAAAAAATACTAAATCTTACACCAAATTTAGATTTGCTGCAAAAAATAGTGCATCATTGGAGATGCCCTAAGACCATCTCCAAGGCTGCATTATAGAGCATGAATAGTGTTGCACCAAATTTGGTGCAACACTATTCATCACTCCATATTTGGTTTATTATTATTTTATTCAATCTTTTTATTTTTTGGACTTTTAATTTATCATATATTGTGTATATAATTAATTTTTATATTAAGATCTTTATAATTTTAATTTTATATCCTATTTTTTGATATATTAATTTTGTATATATTATATTTATATAAAATTATAAGTTAATTTTATTATTATTATAATTGTATAAAAAGAGATATAACCGTTATTTAAAAATAAAAAATGCAAATGTAAGATATCTAATGATGCGCATTTCGCACTTCGTAATGCATTAATCGAGCATTTATGGGAGAATAAAGGCGTAAGTTAAATATTTATGTGGTACTTAAATTAAATTTGACTATGATGTAATATTTATTTAATTATCTTTTATCAATGATTTCACTTTTAGTTGATTTATCCTTTAAAAAAATTTTGTAATAAATGATTATATAAGTGGTGAATGTTAATTATATATAATGAATATGGAAAAAAGAAAAAAGATAGTATTAGTTTGAAGGAAATAAAAAATGAAAAGTAAATAGAAGATAATAATATAATATAGAAGAGAGAGAAGATTTGGTGTAAAAAATTGTGTAATGGTTGAATTAAATATGGTGTTACATCATTTTGATGTGAAATTTGGTGTTAGGGTTGCAGATGGCCTAAGAGGAGTGACCTATTGTCTAGATAGTAATAATGCAGTTTTGTTTAACTAAAGTAGTGGTTATATGTTCAACTTTAGAGGTTTTTGCTTTTACTTGTATATATTTTTTTCCTGGTGAATAAACTTTTAGTTACCCAAAAATAATAATAATTGAGTTAAAAGAATTGTTACAAAGAAACACAAATAAGGTAATATTGTAAACCACGAAGAAGGTCAGTGTGTGAGATACAAAATGTCAGGAGAGGTGTCTGAAATTATTGTTTTTGGCATTGCTGAGAACATTAACAATAAGAAAAAAGCATTAACAATCAACATATATTCAAATTGGTAAAAAAACATGTTCAAATTGGTGGGTTAGAATAAGTTAGGACCCATTAACTATTTAATCAGTTTAAATTTAGGTAGACTCTATTATTTGATTGTAGATATAAAAGATAATATTAAAGAGAGAAACTACCAACCCCTGTAACATTAAAAAAAAGTTAGAAACAATGTTCATTAGAAGATCCAAAAGGCAAAAGATAAAAATAAAGAGAAATAAGATGACCGAAACCAACAATTGATCGAGCAAACAATAAACAAAGAGGATAGAGAAGAAAAACTCACGAGGAATCGAGAAAGACAAAGGAGAAGGAAAGAGATATGGAAAAATGAAAATCTTAGTTTCAGATGGAGTGCTGAAGGCAAAAGGGTTAGGAAAAATTAAATCACGTGGGAATTGGAAGTGAATAAATGTAAGGCCATAGCACCTCAAAATATACACGCAGTCAGAGGCTGGACGGGACCAGGATTTCAAGTTTATGGGTTCGGAATTCCAATAGTTTGAAGTTACTGTGTTCTAGATTAATAATTTATACATATTCAATGATATTTTTAAGACAAATATAGTGTTCGAACCAAAGCTACTAGGTTCGGCCGAACCCGCTCCCGCCACTATAGCTCCACCCTTGCATGCAGCAATTAAGTACTCCATAATGATTGAATTACACATAAACAAATGCATAAGCAACGTGGTGTTTGCAAGTGAACAGCTGAAAGTCCATAGCACCTCAAAAAAGACTAAGGTAAGGGTATCAATACAAGCAGCAATTAAGTAATAAGGACCAAATCACACAGTATCCCTAAACAAATACTTATTAAGTGATGAGGTACGAATCGGAATCGCACAGTATCACTAAACAAATGCATACACCACGTGGGTGTTATGGAAGTGAAGTCATAAGCACCTCAAAAATGGACCAAATTACACAGTTATCCCTAAACAAATGCATAATACCGAAACTACCCATGCACGACCATAATACTTCACTTATTATATAGTTATGGCTTCTGCTTCCTTGGCCAACAATCAGTTCATCTCTAACTTCGAATTCCAGTTCCATTTTCACTTGACACACTTCGAAGCGCCATCTTTGCTACTTTAAGGTAATTGTATATTTCAAAAGTTTGTTTTGCTTATCTGTTTTGGAATGACAGCGGTAATTGTGTTGTTTAACAAATTTACATGCTCCAAATGAATGGAAGAAGAGTTCTAACTTCAAGACCATGGCCAGAGGCCAGTTGTTAATTCCTAAGATCATCCTGAACAAAATCTTCTCTATATGTAGCCTCTACGTACTATATTCGTTCATGCTTTAATGTGTAATGCATAACAAGATTTTACCTTAAATATCCAGATCGATCATATGGCAACTGGTATCGCTTCAGGATGCGGACAGTTACATTTGAGGAAGCCTGTCTACTTGAGGAATAGCTATGGAAATAAAGCTCACTCTCATTCCAATGTGATTCTCAACGGCACGCAAAACCAGATCGCTTGGTACGTTTTAGGGGTAAACCAGTAATATATTTTTTCATGACGTGACACAATTCTAGAAGTAGTCATTTCCTGATTCCTTAGGAAAAGGGAAGGTTATTTCGTCCCATTTTATATATCATAGTTACACATTCTTATATTTAATAGTAACAATTTAACTTTAAAATACCTCTTTTACCCTTAATGAAATGATTTATAGCGAAACACATATCCATTGCTCAGTTTACACCATAAATTTCAAAAATATTCTTAAATATTGTGTTCAGTCAAACATCATCACATAAATTGAGACAT